>NC_137930.1:1064518-1604518 GCF_963969265.1 Rhamphochromis sp. 'chilingali'
TTATCTGTCAGTTGTGAAAGGAGGGGTGATGTCACAGGTGGGGGCGTGGCCTCAGTGAAACCAGATAGGAGGCACCTGAGAAGCACAGAGGGAAGCGGCAGCAGCAGCGTCTGGGGTCAGGCTTAAGTTAAAGTTAGGACCCAGCTGACCTTGATCGTCAGCGTTATTAAACATGTCTGAGCCTGACCGCACACACTGCATCATCATCATCATCATCGTCACAGATTTACGATCTCACGCTGAAGTCCATGGACGTGTTCCTGTTATGCTGTCCACAGCTTCACAGCGGCAGACAGTGGAGTGAAAAACGATTATATTTAGACACTGACGTGGAGCCGTCAGTCCCAGCTCCGCCCTCCCTGCTCTGCACATGCTCAGACCAGCCACGAACATCCGAGCACCTTCAGCTGGCCTCCACCGCCGCCAACCATCACAGCAGCGCCATCTTTAAACCTTCCCTTTCCCTCCGCTCTTCTCCACCTGCCTCTCTCTGCTTCACCTCTGTGGATGGCGGCTGCTCCTCTCATTCAGCCTGTGTTGTTGGAGGACGCTGCTTATATATAAACATGTTATGAGCTGATCTGAATGAAGTTGTTTGGCTCAAACTGTGATCGTGTTTTTTCCCAGAGGTCAGTGTGTTTGATAAAAAGTCCGAATCAAAGTCCTTGAAGGCAAAATAAAGCACAGACGA
Source organism: Rhamphochromis sp. 'chilingali' (assembly GCF_963969265.1). Taxonomy (NCBI): domain Eukaryota; kingdom Metazoa; phylum Chordata; class Actinopteri; order Cichliformes; family Cichlidae; genus Rhamphochromis; species Rhamphochromis sp. 'chilingali'. The sequence continues at coordinate 1,065,210 of NC_137930.1, forward strand.
AGGTGTGACGGCTGCAGCGTGCTTTGCTTTGTAGCACGCTCGTCTTTACGTGCGACGGAGAACAAACACGCTCCTAAAGCCCTTTATTTCCCTGGTTTGCTGACGCCGGCGGATCACGTCCTATAAAGTGCCGTGACCTTTGACATCCTGTCACACACAGCTCAGGAGAGTCCAGACTGGGAGCTGGACCTGAAGATGCTACACGTGTGTTAAGTTTTCTAACTGCACACAGGTGTGCACGCCGAACCGTCAGCGTCACCACTCCTGTGACTGAATGACCACAGCTTCAGGAAAGCATGAGCTAAAACGAAGGTGCCTCTGGTGTGAGCGAATCAGGGCGCTGAGGTCCTGTCCAAGAAGTGTACAACAACACGAGGCTGCACCCTGTGGAGGAAACCCGAGTCTGAGAGTGGATTACTGCTTTCACCCAGACTGAGGCGCATCTGCAGCCAAACACGCCTGCCGTGATTTCAGTGTGGGCGAAGCATGAAGGTCGACATGCTCACACACTGAAGACAGGAAAGCGCTGCTGGCGTCACTGATCCACGCCGTACCGCTGCGAGGCTCATCGTGCTGCCCCGAGACGCCCGGCAGGAATCCAACCGCCAACCTCTCAGTCAGCATGCGACCTGCAGCGTTATGTAACGGCTAACAAAGAGCAAGAATCCAGCGAACTGCAGGGAAGCTCTCAGAGCTCAATCATGGTCCAGCCAATCAGCACAGGCTCTGCAGAGCGTGCTCCACCTCTGAGGTGGGGGTTTGGAAGAAGGTGCATTTCCTGCTCAAACCTGAGCAGGCGGACGTCCCAGCAGGGGACAGCGAGCTGATGGAGTACCGGTTTCTGTGTCAGGTGGAGACCTGCTCCACAGTCACCAGGGTGGATGAGCTTAGAGGGTGGAGGAGTATTTACCTCCACACATCTAAATAGTGAGCTGTGAGGCTGCCGGAGGCCGGGTGGATGCGCCACGCTGCGGCTGTTTGCTTGCTTTTGTGCATTTTAGACTCTTCTTACATTTTCAACAAGAGAAGAAACATCACAGTGGCGTCCTTTAAAGCCCTTGGCTGCTTCCAGAGAGGAGGAGGAGGAGGAGTCCTCCACTTCCTCCTCTCCACTCTGTCCTCAGAGAGCTGCAGATTGAATCCTCTCCTCCTCCTGTGCAGTGAAACACTCCCACCAGGCCCTAAAAATGACCTCTTTTAATTAATTTCTCTGCCAATCCATTAATAGCAGCTATAATTAGAGGACCGTGGGAGATCGCTGGGAGATTAAACAGACCACCTGACTGAACTTAAATCTGCACTTGTTACCTTTTTATTCACAGGCGAGCGTATCCAGCTCTTTCACTTCAAAATAAAAGCCCCTGAGCCATACTGTAACGCTGTAATTCCCTCCCTTTATTTGGCGTCTCGCTGTGTGACTGCGAGTCCTGTCCGACTTCATCTCCGTGAAAACGGAGACGAGGCTGACTAACACGCACGCTCCACGTTACTCAGAGCTCAGCCCATCGAAGAGGAAGTCTGACGGCTGGAAACATCCACGTGATGCGTGTCCTCGATGTGTCGCGGGAGGCACAGCGACACGGGGTCGCTGACGAGCCTGATTCACTGTTATTAAAAATACAGCAGCAAGCACTTCCTGTTAAAACCGTCCGACACCTAAATCACATTCAAACATAGCAAAGACAAAAAATCTGTGCAAACCACTTCACTCGCTCTCTGATTGGTTTACATATATATATAAGCCCCTCGGCAGGCTTCCTAAAGCTGGCCAATGAGACGCAAGTGGGCTCAAAGAAGGCGGAGCTACTCCAACGGAGCATAAGAACAAAAGTACAGAAATGAACCCGTGCCTGTCGGTACGCTTCGTCCTCCTATAAAATGTTTTAAATATAACATTACAGAACTGATCTGGGATCAGAATCACTCGGCTGCTGATGCCGAGGCGTCAGAGTCCAACGTCAAACATCAGTCGCTGATCAGAATAAGCCTTCTTTGTATGACCCTCAGTTCATCCTCTGTCTGAAACCAGCTGCTCTGGATCCTCCCACTTTAAAGGCTACTTGACTTAGATGACCATATTAGGGGTCTCTCTGTGACATCACAGACATCGGAGAGTAGTGTGTGTACAGGAAATGGACAACGCCCACTTTAAGCATGTGACAACAGTATTTCCTGTCTAATAAGGCTCACAGGTGTCAGCTGCCGCACACACAAATGACACGAGCTTCCTGCGCCGCTCCTCCTCGCTTCACCTGCTCTCAGACTGTGGAGGAGACTCTGAGAGCAGAACAGGTTCACCGAGCAAAAACACATTCAAGGATGGAAACCTTCAAACCTTTACCCGAACCTGTAACAGCATGTGAAGCAGAAAAGTACAAAGAGACGCTGGTTTTGACTCGTCAGCCCTCATCGAGATTAAATGAACATTTTGATCCAACCTGCTGAAACTCTGCTGGAGAATTTTTCTACCAATCACGTTTATTTAAAACTGACAGAAGAAAACGATGAAACTGCATCGGCTGAGTTTCGCTATCGTTTCTGAGCTCGGCGCTGCTGCTTTACATGTTGAAAACCACAAGAAACAGTCAAATTGTGAAGGAACTCTGGCAGCAGAGTCTTTACTTCGAGCCGCCGCGTGACGCCTCACTTCCTGTGCAGAGGCGTGAACAGCAGCAGGTTAGAAGCTCTTAATGAATCGACACTCATTTCTCTAATCTGTGAATCATCACGCCGTCTGAAAGCCCGCAGCCACATCTGGACGAGCGCCACGGTCCGCCACCGCTGCCATGGCGAAAACCACAAAAACAGAGAAAATACGAAGGGACTCTGGAGTGGGACTGCAGACGATTCGCACTATTTTCCACCGAGAATCTGAGTTACATGCTATGTTTATAAATCCATATTTACAGCCTGCAGCTGTTACTGATCTGCTTTTATTTTAACACCTCCCCGTCCAGCATCATCACATTTCCATCAAACGTGACCACAAACGGCCCGAAACCCCAAAACTTTGGACTCTGGCTGATTTGGTTCAGCCCACAGAGAGCACGCCGTTCACACCAGAAACCATTAAAACCCGTAAATCCAGACATTTAAGACTGTTTTTCATTTAGTCTGGTAATAAGGCCAGCGTCAGGAGCTGGCTTTTATTTTGAAAGGACTCTTCTTGGTCATTTGAACCCACTTTGTCACATCAGGTGAGCGTCACGGCCATCGCCGGGAGTCTGCAGACGTGAAACCGTGGAAGCGAGGCCTCGCCGATACGAACAGCGGCTCCTTCAGCTCAGAGTTCATCTGTCCAGCTGAGAACATCTGGATGAGCTCTGAATGAATGAGAGCTGAGGGAAACAGCACGCCGTGGACATCGCTGATGGGATTTTGCGTGTTTTCGTGCACCTACGTCGCTTTCAGTACTGAAGTGAATACGTGTGGAAATCTCTGAGGGAGGTGTTCTCCAGATTTCCCTCGGTTCACTGCACTTCACTCAAACTTCAGACGTCTGAGAATCTCGATGAACGAACTCAAACATCCAGCAATGAACGGTTTTGAAAACTGCTCAGATATGAAGGGACGTTTGTCCTGAATCAGTGCTGAAAGGTTTTATATAACACAAGAAAAACAAAGTGTTGTCAGCCGCGTTTAATCCAACACGCTCGCTTTAATCACACACGAGCATTTCTAACTGAGACCTTATGATTTAAGAAGAAGCTGCAGAGTAATCGACTAATCTGTGGTTTCCTCCGTTATAAATGCTGATCTGGATCAGATGTGTCAGCGTGGGAGCAAAAGACGAAACCTGAAAAGCAAAGACGAGCCGGAGAATCCCGGCTCCGGCGTCAGTCGGCATGAGTGGAAGCGTCGGGGGTCAAAGTGCAGGCTTTCTGCTGACCGATTGACCTTTGCGTTTGTGTCGAACGCTTAGACACGCGATCTGCGAGCGATCGTGACACCCAGCCGCACACAGGGTCATAAAAAGCTGCGTTACCACCATCAGTTTACTCTGTCCGTGCGCTCTGATTGGCTCCCCGTGTGTCACCGATAAAAAGTTTGACTGTTTAAAAGAAAACTTGCTGCTGACCCGGAGACGTACGCGTGGAGCAGCGGGAGGAGACACTCACCTCCTCCTGCAGAAGATCCTCAGACCCGTGAAGGTCCTGCTGTTGTGCTGGCAGGTGGGGGCCGGGGTCGCCCGGGGGAGCTCTGCGTTGGAGGCTGAAGACGTGGAGGTGGACTCCTCTCCTCCATCCTGTAGCGGAGCACGCTCCTCCTCCTCCTCCTCCTGCGGCGGCGGCGGCTGCTCCTCCATGCTCGTGCTCAGTGCTGCTCTGGGATCAGCTCTGAGCTGCCGCCGGCCATCGCCACAGCCGCTTAACTTTCCACGCGCAACTTTCCACCCTCACAAACACAGGAAGTGCTTCAGCTGCAGACCTCCGCGCGTCTCCTCTCAGCAGCAGGAAGCAAAGATCGACGCTTCTCTTTGTGACAGGAGGAGGGAGGTGGAGGAGGTGGGGGCAGCTTCACTCTAAACTGGCTTCCTTCCTCCTCCTAACCCTCTCAGCCAGAGGAAGCCTGTCTGCGCTCCTCTGAGCACAGCTCCATTTCCAGGAAGTTTAACAGAGAAACAAACGCTTCAGTGTGGAAGGAGCTCCTCCTTTCCTCCTCCCTTGTCTCCTTCTCCTCCCTCTCTGCCGAGCAGCTGCTGCTCCCGTTCCTCTCCTCGGAGTCGCGTCTCTGCTCTCTTCTCTTTACTTTTTATCTCAGCTCTGTGGTTCTCCCTCTCCTTTTCTTTTGTCCCACCCACTCCCCAGCTGCCTGCCTCTGATTGGCTGAGGGCAGAGAGGTGAGTGCTTTTGCCACCTGCTGGCGCTTCAGCCACTGTACAGCTGTTTAAAAGAGAGAGAGAGGAAATGAACTCATTTTCTCCTCTCCAGCAGCAGCAGCTGAGGCTCGGGCTCACTCCTCCTCCTCCTCCTCCTTCAGTTGTAGCTGAAACAGAGAGAGGTCCGAGAAGCAGCCGGCAGGTCTGAGGAGTCCAACACCAACACGGTGCGATCAGCTTTTGCTGCCTCTCACTTGGATCACATGTCTGCAGCTGCTCTCGGCAGCGCTGCCCTCCCACATATAGGTTTTACATAAAGATTGCAAAGCAGCCCACACCGAGAGGAGAGGCGCGAGCGAGAGCGAACCGCAGTGAAGCGGAGGTCGCGCGGCCACGGCGAGGCCCACGCACAGATCTTCGCTACGTGCACGCGGTGGCTTCGTCCCCTGGGTTCCCGCTCCGAGGTGGAACTGCAGGATGAGCCGGGTTATTTTTGACAGGCAATTAAAGCGGAGGTGCAGCGGCCAGGAGGACGGCTGCCGAGAGTAAAAAAAGATCTCATCAGACGCTTGAAGACAAATAGCATCCCCCCGGCTCTGCACGCTGCCTCACTTTCAGAAATCTGTTTGAGCTTTGCTCACTAAAAGTTGTTTTCAGGTCTCCATCTTCACTGAAGGAGGCGCAGCTGCCAATAACAACACGCAGACATAACCTCGTCGCCGCTTCTGTTCGCTTCGTTTGTGAAATTCCATCATATAAACGTGTCAGGTTCATCCAAAGAAAACCAAAGACTCTGCAGAGATCAGAGCGAACTCTCCACGTTCAGGGAGGAAGACGTGATGAAGACCACCTGCTGAAGTTAAAGCTGAGGACTGTGATCGTGGCACGGTTGTTGTTCTGAGTGTTTCAGAAACTGATGATATGCTGGGACCATCTCTGAGTTTACACAGAAGGTTTGAACAAATCCAGCTCTCACAGAAAATACCCCGTTAGGGTCAAAGGTCAGAGGAGAAGAGACAGTGCAGAAGAGCATCTCTGAACCTCGAAGCAGATGAGCTACAGCGGCAGAAGAGCCTCCGTCAGAAACCTGTGAAATACTAACATAGAAGTAATCAGATTTCCTTTACTGTGGCGTATGAAGCTCAGTGTGCCCACAGTGGACACGATTAGTGTCAGTCTAAGAGTTTTGTTCCAAACCAAACAAACTCTGGAAGTTTAACTTTTGTTAAACATGTTCTATAATAATATTAATACATAGTAATACATTATTTTATATTATAAAGTATTATAAGACTACAAAAAGGAGTGTGACAAACACAAACAGGTTTCCTGCGACTGCTTTGAACGTTTCATTTAATTAATATCGATAATGACGGTCGTCAGTTTCATGGTGACGCTGCGTAACGACGGTTCAGGGTTTCTAATGAATCCAGCAGCTCCTGAATGTTTCACGTCTAATAAAGTACATTTGAATGATTATGTCTTGCAGGGACGCACAGAGTAAAGCAGGAAGTAACTAAAAGGAGACACCTGTACAGAAGTTGAGCGTAAATCAGGATTGAGGAATCAGAACTGAGACTAGAAGAGAAAACCACTGACCAAAGTAAAACAGGAAGTGAACGTGGATGTAGCTGAAAGACGGAATATGAGCATCAAAGTACTTCACATGAATGAACCGACACAAAGGAGCAACACACAGGGAAAAATCCGAGACTCACAAATCAAATCCTAAACAAACGCAGAACAGCATCTGAAGACCTGCAGGCCTCACTCAGCTCAGTAAAGGTCAGAGGTCAACAATAACAAAGAGGCGGGGCCAAAATGGACTCCATAGGAGAGTCCAAGGAGCAAAAACATCCCAGCATACAGACGACTCGCTGCAACTGACAGAACCGTGACCTGAAAACCCTGAAGGAGGATGTCCGCCCATCAGGCCGTGCCCTGAAGCTCAAGAGCACTCGGGCAGCAGGACAATGATCAGAAACACAGCAGCACGCCCACCTCTGATTGTCTCGCACACTGATTCTTGGGCTACGTTCACACTGCAGGTCTTAATGCTCAATTCCGATTTTTTGATCAAATCCGATTTTTTTGTCTCCTCGTTCACACTACAAATAAAATGCGACAGCAAACGCGCTCTAGTGTGAACGCTCAAAGCGGCCCGCATGCGCAAAAGAAGATGTCACACACAACGCGCTCTGTTTAGACCAAGAACAAACAGTATTGTTTGACTGATGGCCGTTAATATAAAGACTTCGGACTTTACGTTTCCCAATTTTTGCTTTAAGTTATTTTGTTATTTACATAATAATGTAAATAACCTAATAATGATCCTTATTGCTGTTTAAGAGAGGAGCGGTGCTTCAAAGGATAGCTGCAGATTTCTGTCAGAATCTGCAGATTATACAGTACAAATAAAATGTTTACGTTGTCTTCCCAACAGTTTCACTGACATCTACACTGGATGGCCAGGAAGCGTTCGCGATGTCTTCTCGGGCGCTGATAATTGGCTTCAGTCTTGTGTCGGTGACGTAAAAGGCGGATTTAATGCGACTTGACCGTTCAAACAGCAGTCGCTTTCTAAAACATCGGATATGTATCGGATTCAGTACCACATACGAAAGTGACCCAGATCGGATTTGAAAATATCGGATTTGCGCCGTTCACACTGTCATAGCATGATCGGATATGGGTCGCATAGGGTCAAAAAAATCGGATTTGATGCGCTTTCGCCTGCAGTGTGAACGTAGCCTTGGAGTGGCCAGAATCAGTGTGACCTTAAACAGGCGTTCATGCTGGAAAACCCTTCAGCACGTCCGAATTCAAACGCTCCTGAAAATTCCTCCACAGTGACGGGAACGACCCACTGAAGGCATCACAAACACGTGACCGCGGGTTGAACAGCCAGTCATCAGGTTTAGGGGCAGTTACTTTTGCACAGAGGGCAGGCAGGTTTGCTCTGAGTTCACTCTGGTGATCTAATATTAAAATTGCAGAAGGGAAACAAAAGTAAAAGTTTCAGTACTGAGTCGACTTCTTCAAACAGAGTTGCGGCCCTGAAATGTACTCGCTGAACCACTCCGCCTGTTATTGGAGAAGGTAACTGAACCTTGTGCTGTGTTAATATAACAACAACAGCAATAACAATAATAACAATAACAATAATAATAGCACATAAGAATACAAATGTTACTTGAATCTAAATTCTAATTCTAATGAATGCACTCAGCTTGAATCTGTCTTGTCGGACACGTGACCCTTACAGAATAACCTGTTGCCTACCTGGTGGAGGGACGCTGCCTCCACTAGTGTTGGGATTTCCGGCTCTTTTGGCTCCGAACCGGCTCTTCAGGTTGTTTTGTTGCTTTAATTAATTTATTATTAACAATAATATAAAATTATGCACAAAAGGAATTACTAATGGTAAACAAAAAACTGGTTTTATTTATATATGTTTATATATAAATATATACGGTGGCCCCTAGAGACAAAACATGTACAAACTCCAAAACACATTTCTAGCGTTAACTGAACTTCAAAACAGAGCTACCTACATCACTTAAATTACACAATTGAAAGCACATGTGTATTAATACACATATGCTTTCAATTGTGTAATTTAAGTGATAAATACACAAGCACTCATATATATATTCAAATAATTTAAAAAGAAGTACCTGTTACTACCACACACCAAATCCGGTCGTTAGTACTTGCTGGCTTGCGTAGCCAACACTGGGCGTAGCATCCGGGAGCACTGCTGTTGTGTTCTGTACGTGTTTTGGAGTTTTTACGTGTTTTGGAGTTTGTACGTGTTTTGGAGTTTTTATGTGTTTTGGCGTTTGTACGTGTTTTGGAGTTTGTATGTGTTTTGGAGTTTTTATGTGTTTTGGAGTTTTTACGTGTTTTGGAGTTTGTACGTGTTTTGGAGTTTTTACGTGTTTTGGAGTTTTTATGTGTTTTGGAGTTTTTACGTGTTTTGGAGTTTGTACGTGTTTTGGAGTTTTTATGTGTTTTGGCGTTTGTACGTGTTTTGGAGTTTTTACGTGTTTTGGAGTTTGTACGTGTTTTGGAGTTTTTACGTGTTTTGGAGTTTGTACGTGTTTTGGAGTTTGTACGTGTTTTGGAGTTTTTATGTGTTTTGGCGTTTGTACGTGTTTTGGAGTTTGTATGTGTTTTGGAGTTTTTATGTGTTTTGGAGTTTTTACGTGTTTTGGAGTTTGTACGTGTTTTGGAGTTTGTACGTGTTTTGGAGTTTTTATGTGTTTTGGCGTTTGTACGTGTTTTGGAGTTTTTACGTGTTTTGGAGTTTGTACGTGTTTTGGAGTTTTTACGTGTTTTGGAGTTTGTACGTGTTTTGGAGTTTGTATGTGTTTTGGAGTTTTTATGTGTTTTGGAGTTTGTACGTGTTTTGGAGTTTTTATGTGTTTTGGAGTTTGTACGTGTTTTGGAGTTTTTACGTGTTTTGGAGTTTGTACGTGTTTTGGAGTTTTTACGTGTTTTGGAGTTTGTACGTGTTTTGGCGTTTGTACGTGTTTTGGAGTTTGTACGTGTTTTGGAGTTTTTACGTGTTTTGGAGTTTCTACGTGTTTTGGAGTTTCTACGTGTTTTGGAGTTTGTACGTGTTTTGGAGTTTGTACGTGTTTTGGAGTTTGTACGTGTTTTGGAGTTTGTACGTGTTTTGGAGTTTTTACGTGTTTTGGCGTTTGTACGTGTTTTGGAGTTTGTACGTGTTTTGGAGTTTGTACGTGCTTTGGAGTTTGTACGTGCTTTGTCTGTAGGGGCCACCATAAATATACTTTTATTTATTCACTCCACATAAAATGTAATAAATAAATCATATAATACAAAAACCAACTATTCACATTTCAACTTTTAACTATTTAAATTTTCAGCTTTTTCCTTTTTTTTCCTTTTTTTTTCTTTCTTTATTCAAATCAGGCAACAAAATATATATCTCATTTACATTGACAGTTTTTTTTCTTTTTTCCCCTTTTCCCTTCCCCTCTTTTTCCCCTTCCCTTCCTTCCTCTCCCCATCCTTTTTACATAAAATATAATTACCATTATATAAACAATCATATCTATGTCTATACATACACATTTATTATCCTAAATAAGTATATTCAAAGGAGGGAGAGAGGGGAAAAAAACAACAATCCCAAAACAAACGAACCCCCCCCCAAAAAAAAAAAGAAAAAGAAAAAAAAGAAAAAACACCTGCGTAGACCCATATATATAATCTTGGGGCAGATATGGGAGGAGGCCATACCTCCCAGTTTTACTTATTAAAGTAATCTATAAAGGGTTGCCAAATTAGGTAAAGCTGTTTAACATTATCTCTTAATGAAAATTTAAATTTCTCCAACTGTAAATGATACATTGTGTCTCTTAATAAAGCAGAATGAGTTGGGGGGGCTTTATTTTTCCAATTTAGAAGTATAAGGCGTCTTGCAAGCAATGTTATAAAACTCAGAGCACGAATTTGTTTATTATTTAAGTTTTTAACTGTAGCTACACCGAATAGTGCCATTACTGGGTCTGGGGGGAGCTGTTTTTTAAAAATATCAGACAAAGTTTTAAATATTTTAGACCAGTAGGTAGCGATATAAGGACATGTCCAAAACATATGTGACAATGAGGCAGAATTCTGGCCACATCGATCACATCTTGAGTCAGCCCCTAGCTTTTTTCTTTTAAACAAATTTAAAGTGAAACAACACAAAACACTGCAAACCACAACACAATTAAATATAAATTAAAATATGAAAACAAAAAGAACATGCATATTCTCTGTCATATGGACCTGCATGAATAAACTTTCTGAATCCTTTATCATCTGCAACTGAAAATAGTTGTGGATGATTACTATACCTTTCTAATGTGACGTTGTTGTCCCTGGCTCTCTCTCTCTCTCCCTCCCGCTCTGTTCCTGAGTGTAACTACCGCCCTCCCCCCTCTGCCCAGCGTAAAGCACAAGGCTCACGTGCGGAGTGAAGCAGGAAAAAGTGGAGAGAGAGGGTGAGAGAAGGAAAAACCACGGCTCGCGATAAGGAGCTGGCTCGCGTCGTTCACAGCAAAGACCCAGCTCTAAGAGCCATTTCGTTCGCGAATTACACATCACTACTCCACACCTGAGCACGGTCGGGGGTTACAGAGGATTCAGCAGGTGGAGGATCCATAGTGGCTCAGCGTGGGGAAAACACTTCAGTACAGGCTGCGATCAGCTGATCTTTATGGATTGACACGTTTCACGTCACTACACTAGTGATACTGCACAGTACACGGCTGATATAAAGGTGGAAATCAGTGACTGAGTCTTTAATGACGAAGCCCACGGCCACGTTCACACACTGAGCTGCAAACTAACCTGTTTATCCTGCACTACTCGCTGTTTTCATGCAACGTTTCAATAACACAAAGTTAGCACGGCTTAGCTTGTTTAGCAGGACGTTTCCCAAAGATGAAACACAAGAATTTATGTAAACAATCATGATCAGATCACATGTGTGATTTAGAAACACGAGGACTTCCATGTGAGCTTTAAATGAGCGTCCTTCCTTTAACTCTGAGCTGCTCCTTCTTTCTTATCCGTCTCCATCTCTGAGTGAACTTAGCTGTCTGTGTTTCCCTCCCTATCAGATACACCAGCTGGGCCTTTAGCTGCAACACACTGTGACACACACAGTTTGCGTGTTTGCTGATGTTTGTCGAGCTGAAAGAAACGCTGCATTTCAGATGAGCTGACAAAATCCTTACTCCCGCTATGCTAGCTCCTCTTCTGTAGTGCTAGCTAGATGCTAAGGTTGTCACGATCCCGGGTTTCCTGTTTGATATCTTCAGTGTGAGTCTGTTGTAGTTTTCAGTTTGGACACAGGTGATGTGTTTCCTGTCCTCCTGTGTCCCCCGTGTCCTCCTGTGTCCCCCGTGTCCGTGTTTCGTCGGTTTTGTCTGGCTTTACTTTGGCCCGTTAGCTCAGCGGTCCTTGTCTCTGTCTCAGTGTCTCGATCCATGTTCAGTCATCCAGGTAAGTCAAACGTGTCAGTGTTAGCCTCCTGTTTTATTTTGATAGTTTCTCATCCTGTGTGTTGTGTTCAAATTTGAGGTTTTAAAAACTCAATTTAGATTTAGATTTCCTCCCAGTTTTTATAAGCATAATAAAAAACATACGAGGTTTATGAGAACTAGAAGTTAGTGGTGATGACACTAACACGTAAACACATGAGCACAGGAAAGACGCTCTCATGTTGAACGCCATCATAACGGCAGGAAGACGACACCAAAGTTCAGCTGAAGGATGATCCAACCACAGCTCGAGGTTAACACCACGCTGTGTGGTTTGGACACTCGCTGTGAAAACATCCACATCCTGAGCTTCAGGAGCGTCACCGCCCACGGCTGCACTTACACCAGGAGATTTTAAAAACTGATTAAAGCTGCAGAGGAATCGTTTTATACAGATTTCTGTGTAATTTCAAAATACGCCTCAGCTGACCTGGGGTCAGAACTTTATCCGTCCCGCGTCAGGAAGCTCCACAAGGCAGGTGTGCACACTGCAGACTGATAGGGTTTCTATGTCACGCTGCTTTCTTATTATATGTTTTTTTAATTTTGAAAACAGAGTCTGCAGCCTGGGTAAAGACACCCATCTGAGAGGCAGAAGTGCTCACCTGTACTCCAGATGTTAACATCAGCTCTGTGGCTGCAGGATGAATCTGACCAAGTGCTGTAGATAACTGAGTTATCATTACTGCCTTAATACATCAGCATCCCTCTAATGCTGCTGCTGGAACAGGTGGGTGGATTTAAATGGAAGTACTTTGTAATTGAGTTATCATGTTTTACTGCTGCTGAGGCAGCAGGTCAGACGCAGGGAAGAAGCTGGTTTCACCACTTAAAAATAAAGAAGTCAATAAAGTATGTCAGACTAACGAGAGCGGCTCTGCATGGAGGACGAGACGCTAACGATGACTCTCGCCGTTTCACAGCCAGGACTTCCTGTTACTTCTGACTTTGTATGAATTGTGAGAATTTTTCTCATATTGAAAAGATTTGAATGTAAAATGACGCCTCACAAATATCTCAGAATCGTTCGTTATCTCGTAACTCTGATTTCTACTATAGTTTATTTTGTTTGCAGTTTTGTTTTGTCTGCATCATTTTTCATCATTCCCCACGTGTTGGGATGTGAGTTGTAGCTTTGCTCTTTTATTAGATGTTAAACTTTTTTAAATCCTGATGGACGTTTCCCGTGATCCCTCACTCATTCCTGCTGACGTTTTGGGTCATTTCAGTTCAAAACTTTTAAGAAAGCACCATCCACCTTCGGATCATTCGCTGTGGTTTGAGTGGAGCTGTGATCCTCGGGGCTGCTCCTCTTCCTCGCCCGAAACTCTCACTGAGAGCTGCACTTATCTAACTGTGGAGGCCGCGCTCTCAGCTCAGCGCTCGAGTGAACGTTAGCGATGCCAACGTCGAGCCTGAAATTATTTTTATTTCTTCAGAGAAACTGTGTTCACAGGGCTGCAGGCTAAAAACGAACTTCGGCCTCGACCCTCTTAAATGTGAGTATCAGAGAGAAACGATGGCAAGTTTGGCTAAAAATAATCTGGATTTGAAAAAAGAAAAAAAAAGAACTGGAACGACGGTTGCATGTTCGTGACATCGTCCACAAACGGGTGTTTGTCGAGCCTGCAGGATCTTCTACAAGCTGCTTTAATAGGTTTTAGACAAATAAATTAATTAACAGGTGCTGCAAACCAATCATCAACACACCAAATACTGCAGTTCCTCTAACGTCCTCTAGAGGCTCCATAGACTCCCATGTTAAAATGCAATGGCACCCTGATAGTCCCAGAAACCTTTTGGAAAAATGTGACTGATTTACGTTTTATCCATGTGGAGGAACGTCCCAGTCGTGGGACACTGAACCAGATCTTTACCCTCTCAAGGATACTTGAGCGTGCTCTATGTAACCTGGTCATCCTTGATGGTGTCTGCTCTGTCCACCTTCAGCAGGAAGTGTCTTGGATCATTGCAAACACTGGTTTGTTGGAGGTCGATGGATTCGCTCCTTTGTATGTGTTAAATCGTCAGCGCTCACTGTCGGACGTGCTTGTCTCATTGTGAGCACGATACTGATGGAATCTGAATTCAGTTAAGTTTGGTTGGTGTCATGTGGATTCACAGGTGCTTTTATAGTGTAAGGTAAAGACCCTGCACTCACTCAGAGCTAAAGCATCTTTTAAAAACAGTGAGATTTTCAAGTTTTATAATTAGAAAAACTTCAGTGTCCACATTAGTGGAAACTGTTTTCAGTTCATAACATAAATACTGGAACAATAAACACACATTTATAAGACATACATCACTGCATGGTGTTGTTTAGTAAACTAATTGCATTTGGCACAGATGATCCTGTATACACACACCATCCTGTTCTCCTCCTGTATACATCTTATTTTGCAAATCACAGGCTTTTATTTTAAAAAACAAAATTTAAAGCATACTGACCTTCCATCATTCATCCAAAACAACAACAACAAAGTAAGTGTTTGAAAGAAATACGAGCAGGCTTTGCACAACCTCGCCGTCACTGTGTGCTTCAGTGTTTCCATAGTCTGGGAGGAGTTATGTGCAAAAGTTTTGGACCTTCGTTACAACCACATGTCGTGGGACTGTTCGCCTTTACGAAACCCTGTGCAGGTTTTCATGAAAAGATTTTACAGCAAGCAAAGTCGACGGCTACATCTGGCCCAGCCTCTCGATGAGACACGAATAGAAGAATGACTGCTGTCAGCTGTGTGCACGGTCAGCACGTCTGTTTGTGGAGTTTCTCTTTAAACGTTAGATTTAAAGACCGTGCAGAGCTCGTAACCGCAAAATGAAAAAGAAAACGTGTGATCTTGTCGCCTTTGAGGACAGCAGTCAGCTTCAGATTAAACGGCTCCAGTCGCTGCTGGATAGGCTGAAACTAGCAGTGACGTAGTTTCTGCACGACGGCAACTTAACCACAAAGCGACACAGGCATTGAGCGACGATGTTTCAGAGAGGTCTAGCTGGCTCAGATTCATTGCCACAATCTGTCTGCTTTCACAAATTCGGCCGTGTTTGTCCATAAGCTTTAGCCGTCTGTCTGAGAGGCGGACCGCGACTGGTCGGAGGCCGGTTGCCCCTCACCAGGTGACCTGTGTGGTCCCAGAGTTGGAGGATGTCATTGCACTTCACTCAGCGGTAACAGCACTTCCTGTTAATCAAACAGAGAGCTTTAAAACGCTCTCTGAAAATAAAGGTTAATAAAAAATGCTGATTAAAAATCAAAGGAGCGCAGACCAGCGTCAAAGATCACCTTGTGCTTCCACAGTTGGTCCACAGTGATGGGTCCTCCATGGACAAATGAATCCTACCTGGCGACTGTGACAGTAAACATGTGTTGGAGGACGCAGGCTGGCCTCGCTCTCCGTAATCACATCAGCCTGCTGCTGAGGGCCTGATGGCCTCGCTGCTCGGACGGCTGCTGGGCCTCAGCGGCTATAATCACCGGCCTGGAGCGACTCTCCCCGCACGCACACACGAGGTGGACGTCACTGTAATCTCATTACTCCTCCCAGTAACACGCATCATAACCAGCTACTCTTAGATCTTCACTGATGTCATTACAGAGACCGAGCTGCTGAAAACGTGCAAGAAAAACATTTTCAAAGAGTTCATTAACCTCCTAGGACTTGGCATCCACATATGTGGACATCACATTTTGGGTTATTTAGACCAAAATACTCAATTTTCCTCTACATGGGCCTGATATCCAGTTACGAGGACGTTATACTGCCACTGTTCTATCAACATGTTAAACAAATATCCTCATATGTGGCTCTCATTTGTCTTAAAAGCAAAAATCTGGTAATTCTTTGTTTTTACATTCATCGGGCCCCAATCAGCCCAAATATCAAAGAGAAATTAAAAATGCTGCTGTGGAAGAGTTCAGGTCTCAGGAGGTTAAAAAGGAGTCGGCGTCTTTTTCATCTCGTGCAGGTAAAGCAAATACTCCACTGCTGCTTCAGCTTGGAGTTAAACATTAATGGTTCCTGCTTCAGCTCAAATATAGAAGAACCGCTGATGTGAAACGACCCGGGAACTACACTGGGCATTACTGTGGTGTGGAGCAGGAAACGGGTTGGGATGTATGCTGTGAAAATCATGTTCATTAGTACTGAAGAGGAACAGATTACAGCATTTTTAACAAGAGTTTAAAAAAATACAAGAAAATATGAACATTTGTCACATGAGTTTAGGCGTGGGAACCATGAGAAACAACAAAGTCGGCAGTTTGTTTTCTCGCAGTTTAGTTTGGAACCAAATTGTTAATAACTCCGGCACGTTATCACTGCAAAGTGGGACGAGCTTATGTTGGAGGCCTGTGGGACAAAGTGGGACATCGTTACAGCAGCTTTTGAACTGCTGGAGAACAACCACAGAGCGGACAGCTTTACGAACTTCAGATTTTCTGTCTCTGTATGATCCTTTCCGGATTTATTTCGGTTCCTTTTGTGACACCTTCTTGTTTATTCTGGACATTTTTTCATGTCTTCTTGGTCACTTTGTTGTCCCACTTTGGCATTTTGGAGAAATATTGCTTCACTTTAAATGAGTTTTGGCATTTGTGGCCATTTTTCAGACATTTCTTTTTTCTTTTTTGTGATATTTTTGTGTCTCTGATCGTTTAGGGGTGTAGCTTGATGCTCGCGTCGCGTGTCTTTGTGAGCTTCTTGTTGTCTCATTTCATCATCTTTCAGAAACTTTGCTTTGTTTTATGAGTTTTTTTACATTTGTGATCCTTTTTGAATATTTTGCATTTCCTTGGGGACATTTTGGTCTCTGTTCTTGTCACTGTTTAGTTCTCCCTTTGCTGTTAGAAGCTCAGCTCCTGCTGTTGTATTTTGCTCGTCCTGGGTCGGTTTGAATTCTGACAGAAGCTGAGGTTTCTTGCACTGGGAGCTGAAGCTGCTGGCGTACTACAGGAAGTAATAATAATAATAATAATGGATTGGATTTATATAGCGCTTTTCAAGGCACCCAAAGCGCTTTACAATGCCACTATTCATTCACTCTCACATTCACACACTGGTGGAGGCAGCTACAGTTGTAGCCACAGCTGCCCTGGGGCAGATTGACAGAGGCGAGGCCGCCATATCACGCCATCGGCCCCTTTGGCCAACGCCAGTAGGCGGTAGGGTAAAGTGTCTTGCCCGAGGACACAACGACCAGGACAGAGAGCCCAGGGATCGAACCGGCGACCTTCCGGTTACAGATACGCTTCCCAACCTCCTGAGCCACGGTTGTGAGTGTAGCTGT
Source organism: Rhamphochromis sp. 'chilingali' (assembly GCF_963969265.1). Lineage (NCBI taxonomy): Eukaryota > Metazoa > Chordata > Actinopteri > Cichliformes > Cichlidae > Rhamphochromis > Rhamphochromis sp. 'chilingali'. The sequence goes on from NC_137930.1 coordinate 1,082,379, forward strand.
GATATAAATGAACTTCTCATCCCGAGGCCGTTGCCGAATCGCGTCCGACGGGTGGAGGAGAAGGTGTGTGGATGTTCAGGAGATGTGGAGTGGAGCTGGAGGCAGGTGTAGAGGTTTCACGTCCACCCCCGAACCGCTGCTGAACCTCCCTTACATAAAGAGTGTTATGAAAGCTAGTCAACAATCTGCTTTGATTCACACGAGCCCGGTCATGAGTCACTTCCACACGGCTGAAAAAGTAAGAGAGGAGCTGCGGTTATGTCATCATAGGCTGGTTTCACCGCATGGATGGTCGCAGTGCAGCATCATCAGCACTGTGGGCTGATCTGAGTGCACTTCACTGTTGCTCTACACCAACGTGCCTGCATTTCACTTCTTCATGTATCCTTTCAGGTCGAGTAGACACATCGTTAGGTTGTACCTGTCACACCTGCGCTGCTTTCCACACTGAAGTCAGACTCGTGTGTGTTTGTGTAGATGTGAACGAGGTCACTGCACTGGGATGCTCTGGAGGAGGCGTGTCGGTCCAAACTCTAGTTTGCCAGGTGTGGTCGGGTATGTTGCAGTTGTTGTTCCCGCCCTCAGACACATCTGGCCAGTCAGCAGACAGGATGGTGTCATGCAGCTTGTAGCGGCTTTCGTTGGCGCTTCCTCTGTGTGAAAAGAAACCAAACCGTGAGAGAAAGCTTCAGGTTTAAAAACTCAGCAGCTGATTCCCAGCAGACGTTTGTTCAGTTTGATTTCTGTGAACAGTAAGCCCCTCCCACGCCTGGCTGGCCGGCCTCTAGTGGACATTTCAGGCTCCACTCTCTACATCAGGGGTCGGCAACCCTGGGCACGCGTGCCAAGGGTTAACTGATGACACGACCATAGCTGGATTGGCCATCGGGCATTTGCCCGATGGGCCGGAAAGGGGGGGCAGAAGGAGCAGAGACCCGAGGCAGCCGCCGGTCCGAGTGTCAGGTGAACTGAACTTCAGGAAAGAAGTTATGACCTGCAGTCTATCTGGGTCAGATATGAACCAGATTTAGGTGGAGTTTATTTTCGTTGCGCTGACTTTTTACAGTCAGTTACAATAACTCGTACTGCGTGAGCTAGCATGACGGAGTTTCTATACAGCTGGGTGGTGCTATGATGTTACTGATGTTGAACTTTATTTATAAGGTTAATTATTAGAGTTTCCAACCGTCCTGTAAAAAACGTAATCATCCCGCATTCAGAGAAAATATTACGTTTCTTATTGAGGTGAAAAGGAACAGTTTGTCCCGTAATTCAGCTACAAAAAGGCACAAAGCTGGAGTTATTCTGTGTCTTTGCTGCACAGCTGCCTCTTCTTCTCTCATTCTCTCCCCTCCCTCTCCTGTTTCTACTTCAATCATGAAACTGATCAATGATCAGCTGATCGGCTCTCTTGTTTATTTATCGCCCACTTTGCGCCAGAAAGAGGAAACCAGCGGATGTCGCGCTAAACAACAGCAGCACGTTTAAGCTTGATCAGCTGTTGTTAGAATTTATTTAATATTAATTTCTAGTATCAGCTGATGTTTGCTGGAGCCACAGCTGTAAAGCTGCTGGTCATGATGTCGGTTTGGATATGTGGTGAGAGGGAAACATGAAGATGAAACCAGGAGATGTCCTTACTGAACCATCAGAGCTGAACAGGTGATGGAGAAACAGGTTTACCTTTTAGGTGACATGAATGAGTTGAAGTTATGAACTGTTTCTGAGAGACAAATAACACCAGGATCCTTTTCTAAGCAGCTGACAGCTGGTAACTGTGCAGGGGCGGGTCTAGCAAAGTGCTGCCAGGGGGGCATGTAGGCATTAACAGGGGGAGGGGGGCACAAAGAAATACTTTTCTTTCTTATTCTCATTTAAAATGTCTCGCTTTTATTAAATAATTATCTGAATCTTACAACCAAAGTTTTAATCTGATGTCAAATGTATAGAAATCATAAATATACCAACAAAACTGTACATCACTGTCACAACAGCATTTGTTTTCATGGTTGTGAGGAGACCATAAATAGCATTTGTATTTTCTGTTGTACAGTCCATTTGCTGTTATGGATAAAAAGTCTTTTTTTGTGTCTGATAACTATTCGCTGCCAACATCTGCGAACAAATGTAAGTTGTTATATTAAGTGTGTAACTGTTCATATAGAGCGTTATTACATTTATTGCTAATGCAGTCATACGGCACACTGACTTCTGAGGAGATTTTAGATGCACTCATCATCAGAAAGGTTGCCGACCCCTGCTCTACATAAAGGAATAATATTTTTACCACCCATCACATGTTAACCCAGCGTTGTTTTTGTGTTTATTTGAGGTTGTTTTACGTCTCTGCTGACATTTTTGAGGTCATTGTTTTGTTTTGTGTCTCTTTCCCTTCTATTGGTGGTCATTTGAAACGCTCACCTCAACGTTCATCAGTGTCTTTGCTAACCCAGAGATGAGCGTCACAGCCCTGTAATGTCACCCACTGGCGTCCCGGATATTTTCAGGTAACCCTGTTTGGATTGTGAGCCAAAGCTTGGTCGTCGGTCTGCATCCACACACACAGATACATGCTCCTCAGGTATCCAAATATAATCCTAGAATTTCATCACTTTGGTGGTCTGTTAGCACAGTGACCTCACAGCACACATGTCTTGGGTCACATGAAGGCTCCAACAGCACAAGCACGGTTCAAGCAAAGCTAGCAGCCACAGCCGTTAGCATGGAAGTCTGACTCAGGTTTGGAGCCAGCTTCTAGTGGACATCAGAGGAACTGCAGGCTCACCATTCACTCCATGTTTCAGCGCTGAGTGTGAAGCAGCAGTCTGACGGGATGCTGATCAGGAGCAGATTTACTGGGATTCAGTGTTAAATAATTGTGCTGCCACACAGTCATGGAAACCTGCTGTCATCAGGAAAAGAGCAGAAGATGATGTTCGCTCTGTAAAAGCTCAGTTTGCTCTGCTATAGCTTTGCTTTGCTCTTTACTGCAGCAGTCATAATTACAGTTATTAAAGAATGGGTGGCACACACTCTGAACACACTTTTAACTGTGTGATAAGTGCTCTGAAACCAAGAAAACATCCCAATGAGGACCTGTGTGCACGCTGACAGAGATCCAAACCAGATCTGGTGTCCCGGCCTCCCAATTGTTTTTTTAAGACGTTTACACTCAGATCTGAAGTTTCATCTGAGGAGAGCAGAAACAGCTAGAGCTGCTTTTCAAAGCAGAGCAGGCGCTTAGGAAAACTAATCGACACACAGCGCGGAGACAATAATGCAGTTAGCAGCATCTAATGAGGCCAGGAAGTCATTACCCAGCAGATGATGGATCTGCTGCTCTCTGATTGGGTTAGTGTCAGTCACAGCACCGAGCCATCTGATTGGTCCGGGCCCAGTCGGCGGTGGAGGACAGACGTCTTCCTGGATGTCTGCGTCTGAGTATCACGGCGATGTTCTCACCTTGGTCCTGACAGGTTCGAGTCTCTTTGTGGTTTTAGCTCGGTGGGGTTTTCTGGAGTCTTACTCGAGGTTCGAGTCACAGTCCCATCCACCCTGACCTCCATCCTACCTACCTCCTTCTACTACACGTGATCCAGGATACAAACTTTTAGCATAGTGAACGTGAGTCCTAATTCGGACTCGTGTTGCAAAGTGAAATTCTTCCAGTTTTAAGGAGTGAAGGATTAAATCTGGCTGAGGCTGGAGAGGTGGCGAGGACGCAAAAGAGCAGCTTCTCAGTCGTTTCCAAGCCTTCAGAATAAAGTAGAGTTAGTGAGGATACCTGCTCTTTGATATGAAAAGGAAATAAAGTGCAGAACACCTGAGTTACGTCTCTGCTTCCTCACCTGTGCACGCAGGGCTGATGATGTTTTCCAGAAAAATACCTGCACGTGTTAAACGGAGCGTCACAGTTTTATGTTTTACAGTCCGACTGCTCCCGGGTTTCATGTTTTCCTGCACACGGTTTTAGCAGCAAAGGCAGCTGCCTGGTCTCTGCTGTTCACAAATGAAGTGCAATCGTGGCGAGATGTGCTGTGCTGCTGTTTAACATCCTTCAGCCTGCTTCACTTTGTCACACAGCTTCTGTTTAACTGATTTATAATCAGCAGGTCTGAAACAGAAAAAAAAAGAGGTTAATCACAGTGAATGTGTGATTTCACGGGGGGGTAAGGACTTTTTCACACAGAGCAGGTAGGTTAGTCAGCACTACAGAAAAAAACAACACGTGATAAAGGTGTTTAAAAATATAGACTTTTTTCAACCACCACTAGAGGGCGCTGCTCCTTGAACATGAACAGAGGTTTTGTTCTCCTGTGTGTAAATACTTTTAGAGAAAACTTCAAAACAGACCAGTTTCGCTTTTTATGATTTTTTTAGGTCTTGTTATTGTTGTAACTTTAATATGTTTGTCAGAAACACGTCTAACCCTTCCTGTATAAATAAAGGTTACATAAAAAAATCTGACTGCTGTGTGTGTGTGTGTGTGTGTGTGTGTGTGTGTGTGTGTGTGTGTGTGTGTGTGTGTGTACAATAATCATTTCCTATACATGTCTGTTTTTGATAGATGGAAGAAAATGAGTGATGGAGGTCAGACTAAACAGTTCACAGGTGCTTCACCCTGCGTGACCAGCAGGTGGGGCTGCTGTGCCGCTGCTGCAGAGGAAAATGTGAGACAGCCAGTTCCTGCGCCCAGGAAGTATGTTTACTGAGAAACACAGAGAGTATGATGTGAAAAGCCCTGACTGAAGAAACATGGATGACTTTCTACCACAATTATGAAATAATATCCTCACAGGAAACAGATGCAAACATTAAAGAGAAATAAACTGCGCAGAACAAAACAAAGAGTAAACATCCTGGTAATAAAACTTCATTAAAACCTTGAGATAATGCTCATCAGACATGAGAGAAAAAAAGACTTTCATATTCTAGGGAAATAGAAACTGATACTGTGCTGGAGGGCCTTTTCTGGTCCACGGGTCGGTGTTTGGACCCCAGCAGACGAGCAGGAAGTCAGGAACAGTCTGATGTGTTTGACTGTGTCACATCCCCCTCTAGTGGCTGTTTTTTAGTCAATGCATCCACTTACAGAGCTAAAAGTAGAAACAATAGAAACACATTGAAACAGACGAGTTTGGAATACAGAAAACAGCAGAACTCCGAGTCCTCCGGCCTCCAGCTGTGAGACGGCGACAGCTGCTTTTCTATCAGTCTATCGATAGATCAATCAGTCTATTAATCGAGCCATCTCTCTAAAGTAAGGTTACAGTTGGCTGTAACGACCCTGAACAGAAATATCAAACTGGCCCCGTCTCAAACCAGGAACACACATCAAATATAGAAATGCAATAGGTTCCTCAGTTTTGTTGATGGACCACTTCCTGTGGGTGGTGGAGGCCACAAGTCCCGCCCCCAGGATCAAATGGGTCTCCAACACCTGGCTCCTGGGGTCACTCGGGGCTGACGGTGCAGAGGCCAGGCTTGTTTCACTTTTTGTGTCGCCCCGTCTTCATTCATCACCCTCATGTTTCCTTTTTTCACTTCCTGTTTCCTCTCTTTCTTCCCTCCTCACCTATGCAGTCTCCACCCGTGTCTGTGTCCCTCCTTTCGGTCATGGGTACAGCTGTCCACCACTTTTCTGGGATTGCTGACCTCTCAGATCCTCGTCTGCCTCGCAGTCACCTACCGTCAGTGTCCCTCATGAACCCGGACAGATGATGTAGCTGTTGTTAATCTCTGTGTGGAAACTGCAGATTCACACAGACTACAAACACGTGAAGGAGAAAGAAAGAAAAAGCGAGGAACACGAACGAACAGATTATAAGCTGTGTTTGTTTCAGGAGCTAGTGTGAGACCGTGCTGGAAGTTTCCTGTGTGTAATAACAACTTATTGCTACCAGGCTAAGACCTATAACAGACCTATAACAGCTACGGGTGCTTTCTAAGGTTACATAGAGCCCCTGTAACATTTTACTTAGACATTACCCAGGCACTGATGAAACTCTGCCCCCTGCTGCTGAAAGTTTTAATTACAATTTGCGGGGTAATTACAAAAAGGGGCTTTAACAGCTGAGGCCAAGGGCAGGAAAATATGAAAGCCTGAACAATAACTGTGCATGACGACATCATAAAATGAAGAAGCACCTCAGATTTGTTTCCCGTTTGGGTTCTGTGAGTTTATTCTGTGGTCACATTCCTCCACGGAGTTATTTATTCGTTTCTCTGGAAGCAGGAGAAAAGGGGCCTCCTCCTCCTTTTCCTCCACAAAGTGCAACAGTCCGGCGGGTTCAGCAGCGAGCAGCCGAACGTGGAGGCTGAAGGGCGGCGTGCTGCGCGGAGCTGGTCGGTAACACAACAACACAACAAAGTGCTCCGCTCCGCCGCCGAGTTTCACGGTGTGTGTGTGTGTGTGTGACTTTCTCTCCATAGAGTTTCACTGAGTTTACATCCGGGTTTTTTCCCTAGGCAATGGGAGTCGCAGCACCGCCGTTCCTTAGGCAAAGTGAAATAAATTCGCCGCACCGACACAAAAAGTAGTCCGCTTCCCGAACACATCCCCCCCGCGCCTCGGCTCGCTCATCGGCCCGATTTAACGAACTTTAACGGCCATAAGGACCGACATCGACCGCTCCCCGGCGGATAAGCGAGCTCCCGCCGGAGCCGCGAGGAGTTTTTGTGCCCCTTCGTCCAGCTCCGCGGCGCAGGGATCTGTGATGTGCTGAGGCTGAGCTGAATGAGATTGAAGAAGAGTTCTTCTTGTTTTGTAGCTTCAGTTTCTCTCTTTTTACACAATTTCCACTAAAAGTCACCCCGAAACACGACAGCTGGGTCCAGCCCCGCGGGGAGGAGGCGGCCGGGCTGTGTGTGCGCCTCTGTTTCACCGCGGATCGGCTTCTTACACACATATATATTTAATTAATCCAGAGGAGGACTGCTGCTGAGTAAGTGCACATTGGGCTTTTTAATTTCATAACTTTAATTTTCCCTGCTGTCAAACTTTACGCGTCTCCTGCGGCCGCCCGTGGTCGATTGTCTGCGGCTGTTTGCGGGCAGGTGTGCGGGGCTGTCGGCCGGTGTGTGTCCGCTGTGTTCCCGTGTGTTTCTGTGTGTTTAGCTGCTCTGTTTCTTATTCTAGGAGTTGATATTCTGGAGGACAAGGGGCCGATGTAACTTGGACCCACCGACGCCTGCTCGCTGTCAGGGCTTTTTTTCTTGACTCTTGTAAAAAGATGGCGTCTTTCGGGACTGTTGGAGCCCGATTCGAGCCGTGCCCCCGGCCCCTGCCGCCCCTCGGCCGCCGTGTTTTTTTTTTTATCTTTGATGGAAGTTGTTATCAGCGTGGCTGCTGGCTGCGTTAGCTCCGCGCGGCTAACAGGATGGTTAGCATTAGCGGCTACGGCTAACGTTATCCACTTGTTCTCAGCCTCAGACGGAGCAATGTCGGACGGTTTTTTTCACACCGAAACACCGAAAAACAGCCCGTAAACCGCGACGGTTCTCCCAAACAGGCGGCCGGGGGGCTCTCCGAGGGGGGACCGAGCGTCCACAGGGCCGCAGAGGCTTAATAACACGGTTATAAAACATTAATTTGTCTGCCCGAAACAAAAACCCACTTTTCAGTGTTTGAACTCCCGCAGCAGAAGAAGAAGAAGCACTTGGCGGCTTTCATCTTGAAACCCTCCATTTTAGCTTCATTTCTTCCCTTTTTGGGCCCTCTGCGGAGGCACGCGGGGCTGCTCGGGGAAGTTTATCCCGACAACTTGGCGTCCCACCCGGGGAGCAATTACTCCAATTAACCGGCGGCCTCCACAGCCCGCTAACAGCCGCCGAGCACCTCCGCTCAGGTGCTGCACGTATGGACGCTTCTCAGGTGGACCGGGACCCCCCACCCCAACACTACAGGTCCCAGTACTCAGGGCCCCCAGCTCGCGCTGCAGGCTGGAGCACAAAGTACTTTTACTCATCGCTTATGCTGTACTACTGTACCTCGGGGTGGGATAGAAGTACTCGAGTATTTTTGCTTTCTGTTGCTTTAAATCTGTCCTGCAGTAAATTTAGACGTGTACTAACTAAAAACACCAAACAGTAAGTCACAGTACTTTGTTTCAGGATGTAACAGTTACTTTTTTATTAATAAGTACTGCACTAATGCTGTAAGTAAGGGCTGTTTAAAGTACTCGGTTAATAGAAGTATTCAAGTGTTTCTGTTTTCATTCCGTGTGTACTAACGAAGCCTTTTTAACAATGTACTACAGTAAATCAGAGTACTTTGTTTCATATTCCAGACTGGTAAAGTACTACTTTATTCATTAGTTATGCAGCACTACAAAGTGCAGTTTAAAGTACTTTGAAAGTGAAAGTATACACACATTTTTATTTTCACTCTAGTAAAGTTCAGACGGAAGTACTGCAGTAATGAAGCTTTTTTTAAACAAAGTACTTCAGTAGGATCTAATTCAAAGTACTTTTTTAATAATTAGTAATACAGTAGTATAGTTTTGGACTTGGAAAACTGTTGTACTACACTTCAGAGGGACACACTGCAGTAATGAAACGTGTACAACACAGACCCTCGTCCTGTGGTACACGGTGCTCTTTAAAGTACTTTTTCATGTGTACTGCTATATCTAAGTGCAGTTTTAAAGTATGTAGATAGTAGAAATATTCAAATGTGTACTAATGAAGCTTTTTAACAATGTACTACAGTAAATCAGAATACTTTGTTTCACATTTCAGACTATAGTACAAAGTAGCTTTTATGAACTAGTAATAAAGTACTACTAAGTACAGTTTTTAAGTATTTTGATAGTTGAAGTACACAAAAATCCTTATTTACATTCTGAAGTAAATTTCAGAGGGAAGTACTGCAGTAATGAAGGTTTTTAAAAACAGTCAGAGTACTTTGTTTCAGGCTGCAGTATAAAGTTGTTTTTACCAGTAAGTATAAGTACTATTTCTGGGTACTTGGATAATAAAGGTTAATGATTACATTTTCTAGTACTTCAAATTTGTACTCCACAAGATTTAAAGAGTAAATGTACTGTACAAACCAAACTTTTTGAATAGAAAAGAGTAACTGGGAGTACTTATCGTGGGATCAGGCTGTAGTTTGTAGTACTAAAATACATTTGTTACAGTTTTTATCAAGTTTAAGGTATTTGTAAAATGGAACTGCAGTACTATTTACATTTCTGGTACCTTAAGCGTGTACTAAGTGGTGGATTCATGAGTAAACCAAAGTACTTGTCCCATGTTATAGACTGCAGTTTAAAGTACTTTGTAATGCAGTACTACAATGTATAAGTACATTTTTGAATGACCTGGACCATGGAGTACTTTGGTGTTTATTTGTCCTCTTGTGTACTTGTACTTAAACTATAAGATGGAAGTAAGTCTTTTTTACTAATTAGTACTACAGTACTACTACTTCTAACTAAGGTTTGAGGTACTGTACATGTACTGCTCTAGACTGCATTTCAAAGGGAAACTTTTTACTACTGAATACTGCAGTTTTAATAGTTGTATGTACTCATAAAGCAGATGTACCTGAGTATTAGTATTTTTTGTTACTCTGTTCTTGTATTCTACAAGAGTTTTGTTACTGCAGGTACTTACAAAATACACAGTACAAAAGTACTTTGAGTCCCTTTGTCTCAGGTTTCAGGCTGTGTTTAAAGTACTTTTAACAGAGTACTACTGAACTTAAATACGTGTTTGAGCTGCTCAGAAACTGGAAGTACTTCAGTTTTATTCTCTTAGTACTACTAAAGCTTTTCAGTGACGGTTGTATAATGCAGTACTTTCCCCTGTTTTTAGTTTTCAAGTACTTGAAAAGTAGATTCCTCGAATACTAATACTGTATAGAGATACTTTACTCCAGTAGGAAGTACATGCACCTGAATGTTTTAGACACAAATCAGAGTAATACTTTAAAGTACAGCACAGAAAATCACAGTACTTCATGACTCAGGTGTTGAGTTTTGGACACGAAGTACTTTCTACTAAATTAGTAAGACGGCACTACTGCATCTTGTGTAGTATTGAAGTACTTGGAAAACAGGTCTAGTGGTTAAATCGTGTACTTTTAAAAACAACAAACCGGAGTACTGCGAGCCACTTACAGTACGCTCGATTCAGCAGTACTACATGTATTTAGTTTATATGTTTATGTACACGTCTGTCTGTGCTTTACAGTAATGACGTAGTATTTTTTTCTAGGTTAATAATAATATGTACTTCAAAATAGTTAAGTACTATAGTTATGGTACTTTTTCCCTCTGAATGAGTTTACGTGTAGTATGTACTAATGCAGTACTTCGTAGTATTAATGGAGTTGGTTAAACTTGAAGGAAAGTCAAAGTACTTTTTGTTTCACTGCATAGTTTTTGTGTAATTACAGTTTTTAAAGTACAACACAGGAAATCAAAGTACTACTAAGGAAAAGTACTTCACGCCACAGCCTGAAACTCAGTACACGAAGCTAAAATACTTTGTTTATTCTTTTAAAAGTACTTTTTACTGCACTAGTTTCAGCTTTCAGTCTTTCAACCATAAATCTGAGGATTTGAAAACAGGAAGTACTTGAATAGTTTTTCTCACATAGTAGTACTACTACAGCATCACTGCAGTTTTGAGGTACTTTACTACTTATTTTTCACTACTTGATACTATGTTTCAGATTAGGGCTGTGTCGATATAAGACATCTGTCGTCCCGGTAACGATATAAATCACAAAAATGTAACATTTTCTGTAAAGTCTGTGAATCTCGGGCAGCTCGACCTGCGTGAAGTGTTTCCAGCTGTGCGTCGTGTAGCTGGAGTCGAGTTTTAACCGATGCATGAAACGACACATTTTTAGACTTAAGTTGTAACGGCGCCGTTTCCTTTGTGAGTATTTATTACACGGCGTGCTGCGGGGAGAAGCCTGTTCTAACGTTTGAGTCTAAGGTTTATTTTTTAGCACCTGGCGTCTTTTTTACTTCTCATCTGTAAACACTCTGCTCTTTCACGTGATTCAGTTTATTTTGAAGTCTCAACAGGATCTTGAGCTTTATTCTGAAAGGTTTATGTGGAACATAAACAAGCGGACACACGATGGTGTTACCATCAACAGGCGCCTGTGCGTCCGTAGTGTGGTGATATTAAATATAAGAGAAAGAGAGAACTTTAAGAATACAGCCACTACAATGACATCCAAACATGAACAAATATTACCGTAAACAGTTTATTTTGCGACACCACGAAACAAACAACAGCGTAAAATGAAACAACAGATGTTTTTATATCGTCGTCCGACACACATCGTTATATCGAACAGCCCTACTTCAGAGGATTATGTAGTACTAATTAAGCTTACAAAATACCCAACAATCACTCAAAGTACTTTGAGGTGCAAGCTGGAGCCTATAATACTTGTGTGTACTTACAGTGAAAGTACTTGTGCATTTCTTTCTTTTCTTTTTATTCTAATGAAACTTCAAAAATGTAAAAATGAAGCAGTCTTTGTGTTTTATGCACTTTATTTTGTAGCTTTTACAGTTTTTATGAGTACTTCGGTACTTCATTTGTCTGCAGGTTACGGGCTGGGGTGTGAAGTACTCGAGTATTTCCATTTCTTTGTACTCCTTGTGAAGTAGTCAGACTCGAACGTTGTCACACTCCTGAGTACTTTTTCCTGATGTGCTGCTCACGTTAACCCCAAACAGCATTCAGAGACATGATGCGGATGTTTTTCCTTAACTTCTTCTGTGGATTCGTCATAAATAATAGATCATCTCAGGACCCTGGGTGTATTTCTGGCGACACTTTGAAGGGCCCTGACCCTTATGTTAGTTCCTGTTTCTGGTGTTTTTAGTTTAAAGAATGTTTTTTGTCTCACTGATGCAAAGACATGTAAATGTTGGCATCCACACAGCAGGGGGCGCTGCAGGGGCAGGGATGAGCTAACAGGCTGGTGATGCAACACATTATTATGATGATGATCTTCTCTGAATGATTTTCTTTGTGTTTTTGAGAAAAATGTGTCGGTTTATTCTTTTGTTTCCTCTCCAGCAGAGAAACACGAGCGAGTACTGCACAGGGCTCGTTCTTAATGCTCCTCTTTGGTGTGTCACATGACCTCTGAATCACTGTGGGCAGTGTGACCTGATCAGGTTTGGCTCACATGTGAAAGTTTTATGGAGCAAAGAAAAACAAACCCAAACTGTCAAATAATAAAAAGAATCCTCTTAAAACGTGAACAGCAAACAAACTGAAAGCTTCAGAAAACATCAGCAGATGGTAGAAAGGTGAGGACGTACAAATCGAGTCCACAAACGTGTGTTTTATTTTGAAGGTGTGTGCCGCTGCACGCCTGCTGAGTTGTGCTGGCTCAGGACTGATCCCTGTTAGAATAAAGACGTCTTTCATTTAAAGTCTCCTGAACACACTGGGCCTGTAACGTGTGCGTTTGCTGTGTGTTGCAGGGCAGCACAGAGGGGTGGAGTCCGGTCCCACAGCCAGGTGGTGAGTGCTGTTATGCTGGAGTGTGAGGCTCATTAATGCTGATGTGAATGAAGTGTTTGATGTTTGGGCGCGATGAAGCTCGGAGCCTGTTTGTGTGTAATGAACAGCTTCAGGTGAGGTCACCTGCCCTGTAGTCATCCGTGTGTCTGTGCCTCGTTTCCTCTGCAGCACCACTTTAATGCTTCAGTTGGATGGTTTTCCTACTGGAGACAGTGTTCAGGTGAGAGCTCACACACACAGGTGTGGTAAGTGTAGCCCTGAAACACCAGCGTCTCACCTTTCTGTGTGTGTGCGCGCAGGCTGATCGATCGGCTGGCAGACTGACTGGATCCATGATGGAATTACAGACGTTACAGGAGGCCCTGAAGGTGGAGATCCAGATCCATCAGGTACGCTGTGGGCTCAGCTGTTTCCTGTCTTGGCCGCTCGCTCTTCTTTTTCAAAGTTCAGCGTCTGCATGAACGCACTGAGGCAGGACACTGAGTAACGCTGCATAACACAGCCTGCTCCCTTTACTACAAATACATGCGGATCGAATCAGGAGGCAACAGGTGGGGTTTTTACAGCAGCCTGAGGAATAATTCTACTGTGAGTTTAAGTAGTTTCACAGGAAAAACAATGTTTCCACGGTACATCGTTAGTTCATGTAAGCAGATTATGAAGTGGATTCATTGTTATTTAATATTCATTATGTTGATGTTCAGTCAGTCCTTTCTTTACCACCATAAATGTGACACCGTAACGTCGGAGCACAGTCGCACTTTTTGGGCGGAGTAAACCACTCTGAAAACTGCAGCACGCTTACAGTGTAGGTGCTAGAAATATTGTTTTTTCCACAAGATAAACAAGAAATAACACAATACTAATAATATACTAATATTACTGTAATAACTACCTGAAGTTACGCATCGCTTAAATTCATCTACAGTCTAATTATTTCTTTGTTTCCTGGGAAAACCTGACCTGTTACCTCCTAGTAGAGCTGACGTGTGGAGGTACATATAAGTGCATTATAATCCCAGTAAAATAAAGTGCAACTCTAGTAGGGGAGTAAGGGGTGAAGCCACATTCAGTCTGCAGACTGTGAGGCCTGCAGTGGGCTGTGTTTTAATGGAGCCTAAATCTGGTTTTCACCCTGAAAACGTGGATGTGTGCTGTACTAAACAAAGTGATGAACAAGCTGAAAATGTTCATAGTGTGATGGTAAAACAGGAAAAAAGAAATCAGGGTCAGGTGTGGTCTCTTTTTCTGTTTTCATTTGTTTATTTAGTTTATATATGATCCTTATCAAAGGACGCGCGTCCGTCAGAGCGAGCGCTGCTCTGTTTCGGGTGCAGTTCCCTGTGATGACCAGCAGGTGTCAGCGTGATCTGTGTTTTCTCTCTTCTTTCTGCAGAAACTGGTTGCTCAGATGAAGCAGGACCCTCAGGTAAGGTCCAAGCTCTTATTTCTTATCAGCACCTCTGAAGCTTCAAACTTTTCAGACGTTTTTTTCATGGCATTTGTTTTTTGTTAGAACGCAGATCTGAAGAAGCAGCTCCACGAACTTCAAGCAAAGATCACAGCGCTCAGCGAGAAGCAGGTATTCAGCTTTGTGCTAACGAGCTCGTGTCCGTGGGCTCGTTTAAAGCGTGACCTTCTGTGATATTAGAGGCTGAGTTCACCGAGCTGTCGTTTCAAACAAAGAAACGTGAGCTCGGAGCGCTTCAGCTTCACAGCGGTAGGAGTGACACGCTCCGAGGCCAAAGCTCAGCGCAGTGGTACAGTCTCACCTCATGAGCTTACATCATTCTGATATCAAACATTATTAATGAACGACACAGAACAGCCAGCAGTGGCAGAGACAGCGGTGCACGTTTGTGTCTTTGACTTGTTTTGCATCATTGTCACTGTGTGACTGGGTCGCTCTCTTTCATGAGCTTCGGTGGTCGTTCGTTTCTTCCTCGTGGCTGTTTGACTCTGTGTGTTTGGGGTCTTTCTCTATGGCTTTGTTTGGTGTCTGGCGTTCATAATAGTCCCTGTGATATATGGATCAGATGAGCGTGTTACGTCACGTCTGTAGTCTCTTTGTCTTCTGTTATTTTTGAACACTTTCATTGTGCCTCCTATTTTTATCTGCTCCCTGCGTGTTTCTCGCTGTGTTTGTTCTGCGTGTGAAACATTTTGTGCTCGCTGCTTCGACATCGTGCAGAATTAAAGAAGACGTTGTTGGATAAGAGTTTGTGCAGACTGAAGTGTGCTGAGATGATGTCGGAGTCGGGATTAGCTCAGATTATTGTGGGGAAACAGAAAGCCGTGCGCGTATTTGTGCAGGCGGGCATCTTGCGTAACCACAGATGACTAAAGTCGGTTTCAGAGAGTCGGCAGATTAGTCTCGCGCTGAGCTCGGCTCCCACCTGATGATAAACTGCCTCAGTGGGAATATGAGCCGGAGCGTGAGGGGTGGGCTCAGAGTAACAGTCTGAAGGAAGTTCAAAAGAAGAAATGTAGGTGATTTCCTGCTCCTGCTTCTTCTTCTTGTAATTAAACTGGCAGCCGTGCAGCTGCTCTCATGGCCTCTTTGATTCTGGGGAAAAGGAGCGAGATTTTTTTTATTGCACTTTTTCTTTCATTCAGATGTGCTGGGAAAAAGTGCATGACCCTTGACCTTTTTTTAGAGCGTGCGCCTCACCATCACGCGCTGACGTCATCACGCCTGAACCTCCCGAGTCGCAGGCCGAGAAAGACTGAGTTAAACAGGAAGTGTGTGTTTTTAGAATCGGACCTGTGAAAGCAGAAGTCCTGTGAGATTAAACGTCCCTGTGCGGCGGCGGCAGCAGTTGAAGTGCTGCACGTTATTGGCAGAAGGTCAAACAGTTCTCTGAAAGCAGCGCCGCCACTTTCCTCCTCCTCTGTGTTTCTCTGCTTTCTCTCTCGCGGCGTCCTCATTGTGTTTCACTCCATTAAGTTCCTGCTTCTGAGTCGACTGTTGCTAAGCAACAGATGGGCTTTATCCTCCGACTGAGAATTCAGTCGCCAGTGTGTGCGTGACCTCCTGAGCTCCACCCCTTTCTTCTTCTGCTTTTCATTCTTTTTGCTTCTTTCACTTATTTCTCTTTTGCCCCTCCCCCTCCTCCTCAGTCATGCAGAGATGCTTGGGTACTTATTCGTACTTATTTGTACTTATTCGTACTTATTTGTACTTATTTGTACTTATTTGTACTTATTTGTACTTATTTGTACTTATTTTCACAGTAACTTTTCTAAATTAAATGATGAATGAACAATCACCAGTTAAAAAACACACTTTTTATATGAGTCCGCCCCAAAGTAAAGTTTAAAAAGCTTTTTTCCTCTGAGAGTCGACCCTCTGCCTCCACACCCTTCATTATATCGTTTGTTCCATACTTTGTTTCAATAAAGCTTTTTTGAATGGAGAAGTGGCGCCTGCTGCGGGAATAATGTCCTGTGCTCTCGCCTGCAGAAAAAGGTGGTGGAGCAGCTGAGGAAGGAGCTGCTGGTGAAGCAGGAGCCGGAGGCCAAGCTGCAGCTGCAGGTCCAAACTCCTCCAGGAGGAGGAGACATCAAGCCGGCCAACCCACTGCAGAGCCAGCAGATAGCTGGAGCGCTGCAGCAGGTATGAAAGCCGCGGCGCCGTTTACAGGATGACTTAAAATCCGACTGTCTTTAAATGTGTCGTGGGTTAACTTCTCCCTCCACAGACGCTGACAGTGACGCCGGTCCTCACCACAAAGACGCTGGTGCTGAAAGCTGCCCCCGGCACCGTCCTGCCGCAGCGCCCGCCCACTGTCGCTATGGTAACCACAGCTATCACCAAACCCGACTCGCAGAACGCCCCCATCAACCTCCAGGTGGCCGGCAAGCTGACCAATCAGAGCTCGGAGCCCATGCGGCTGGTGTCCAAGAACGCCATGGTGGTAAGTGTGCTGTCGGTGCGATCTGTTCGAGCTCAGGAGACGCTTCAGACCGCCGCCCGCTGACCCGCCTGCGTGCGCTCTCACACGACTCTGTTTCTCTGAAAGCGCTCGAGCGGGCTGTGGCGGCAGCTTCTAGCATCTCCCTCTGGGGGTCAGTTCCCCTCACAGAGGCGCATGATTGCAAAAAGAACACGTCACGACACGACTGAGGGTTTTCCAGGTGGTTTTCCACCGCGGGAACATCTCTGTGCCCGTTCCTGGGCCTCCAGACACAACAAAGTACCACCTCTGGGCGTGGGTAGGTACTTCCTGGGCGGGCCTCGATGCTGATGGGGTAAACTGATCACTGCGAGGGCCATCTTTAAAAACATGTCAGGTGAAGAAGAGCAGAGCAAAGGGAAAAAAGCTTAAAAGTCAGAAACGCAGCGATCGAAATGACGAATCGTAACACAGCAGGTCGTTTTTAAATTGTTCTGCAGCCGTCGTTCTCTGAAACACTTCTGCAGCTTTGCCTTACCTTTAAACATACACTAGTTTTAGCAGCGTGGACAGGATGTAACAGCACGACCACCTGAGGTCTGCTAACCACCGTGATTAAAATACTGCACAGAAGACAGAAACGAGCGCAGCTGTCGAACAGCGCTGACGTGAACAGAGTTCAAACTTGGAGGTGAGGCTCGTGTTTCAGGTTTCAGAGCAGGGCAGGGTCCGGTTTGCTTCAAGTGTTGGCCTCTGCTTTGGATGCGGGAACTGACAGAGGTCACAGTGTTCTGCACACGGTTCAGTGTTCCATCTGAAGGACTCTGAACTTTTCCTCCCAGGAATCTTTTCAAGGAAAAGACTGGAGACAGCTCGCTGACACAAACACCTGGATGTTACAAAGTATCAATGTTCCTCTGGATGTAGCGACGTCGCTACATCCAGAGGAACATTGATACTTTGTTATAGTTTTTGAGAAACATTTAGCCAATAAGAGTAAATGTATGTTTACAGTACGGTGCTGGGATGGGGCATGACTCCATGAGCTCTAAAAAGTAGATCTGGGTTTGTACCAACCCCGAAGTTTATGAGCGTTTCACTGGCGAACAGCACCGGACCGATTTTGGTCCCTGGAGGGTTCCTCGTTCCTGCGGTGCAAAAGCAGCTGCTCTGTGCCAGTTCTCCATCCTGCTCCCTCGGCAGAGCCCACAGGTGTGTGATCTACCTGCTTTAAAGCCCGCGTGTTCTCAGAGTTACTTACTCCCACGCTCTGCTGTCAACGCTTGGCGACGCGTCCCGAACCGAGCGCAGCAGACGTGTCGGTCAGATGTCAGCAGCACAGATCCACAATCTGCTGTGGTTTTGTCTCAGGTGCAGGCCGCCGCCCAGCCAATCAAAGTTCCTCAGTTTGTCCCGCCTCCTAGACTGACGCCTCGACCCGCCTTTCAGCCACAGGTGCGTCACTGTGAGACCCGCCTCTGAACCCTAACCCCCTCAGATCAGTGTGTGTGGCCCACCCGACGTGGCGTGCTCACTCTCCAGCAGAGGGCGGGAGCGCGCCGAAGCAAACGCTCATGCCTTGCTCCGTGGCACTAAAACATTGTTTTCTGTGTGCTGCCTCTTACTCATCACTTCTCCTCTCGTTGTGCTTCTTTTAATTTCCGACTGACCTGTGAGCAGGTGTTTTTGGAGGTTTCCTGCCTGTGTACCAGTGTCTTTTACCTTTCTTTGGTCAGAGCTTGTTTCCTGCAGCTTCTTGGTATTTTTGTGTTTCTGGCTGTCGGTGTGTTTTAACCCTTCCACTGGAGGAACGTGGGCGGTGTTTGTGCTGAGTAACGCCACCGGGAGCTCGGGCTCAAACATCAGAGTTAGGCCTCTGAAGTCGTCCTACCAGGAGCAGCGTTTGTCTGTTAGCTCAGAACAAATACTCGAGTACTTCTGTATGAAGTTTGAAGGGTTGGGCTTATAAAACTATTAAATATTGTTAACAATATTACGTTTTGTTTTTTTTCCCTCCACCAATCACGTTTGACCTTATTGGTGATTTTTTTATCTAATGTGTTTTTGCATTTTTAATAAGTCTAAACGATTCGTGTCCTTTCTGTCCTGCCAGCACATCGTTACATGTGTACAGTGTATCTTATACTGTTAGAGTTTAATGACAAAATGCTTTATAAAACATTAAAGCTTTGCAGTGCCTGTACCTCTGAAGCCCCGCCCCCTGTCTCACTCTGAAGGGCTCATCTCACCTTATTCCCTGAGAGTGAGCTGTAGGTGTGGTTAAAGACTGGGACTTTGGAGGCGGGGCTTGTGTGGTAGCAGAGCTGGCACTGCTGTATGATGTGGTGTATCTGTCTTTTTTGATTTAATACATAAAAATAAATGAGCTAATGTTTGTAACATTCCTCTGCTTCAGCAGTAGCAGTAAAGGTAGGCTCAGTCAGGCTGAGGTAGAGCTCCACAGTGGCGTTACCTGGCAGTATCAGGTCATTTCTGTGCCGATTTGTGATTGGCTGTGTGTCGTTATCAGGTCCGGCCAAAGCTGACCACGCCCACCAATGTCCCTATTGCACCGGCCCCTCCCCCACCCATGATGGCGGCCCCCCAGTTGCTGCAGCGGCCCGTCATGTTGGCCACTAAGCTCTCGTCCTCGCTGTCGTCGTCGGCGCCCATCCACCAGGTCCGCATCGTCAACGGCCAGCCCTGCAGCAAGACCGGTGCCGCCCCGCTGACGGGCATCGTCATCACCACGCCAGTCTCCGCTGCACCCACCCGCCTCGCCAGCCCCGCCCAGGTGCCCCTGCCCACCCCCGTCCCCACTCAGACTCCGGTCCAGCCGATCCAGATCAGCAGCCTGACCACTGAGCCCAAGGTAAGGTCCTGCGTTAGTACTGCACTGTTTAGCACAGCAGGATCTGAAATATTTTAATCGTGGTCTTAGATTTTACTTTCAGAAACCTTTGGATAGTTTTGTAGTTCTGATGTTTAAACAATAAGGCGATGACCTTAAAGATTTAAAGGTGGCGCTCGTGTGCCGCTGCTCCTCCGACACGCTGTAAAGGGCTGTGTCCAGCGCTGAAAGGTTGGATATCAGTTTTAGTTCATTTACAGGTTAGGGTTATGTGCCAGTATAGCACCCCCCTGTGGTGATTCAGGTAACTACAGCACTGAAACGAACAGGCCTCTCAGACTTCAGCAGGGTCTGTTTTTGCCTCTAAAAGTACTGAAGTGGTTTATAAAGCTGGTGTCTGTATAGACGAGGAGAACCTCACTAATGATCTGCTTTTACTCGTGGATCCGGCCCGCACGTTTAAATTCTGCTGCTGTGACGGTTAAATCTCTGCGCTGCTTTCCCGACAGCGGTGATCAGAGGAAACGTACCTGCTCTCCGGCTGGAGCATCGGGCAGCTGGACGCTCACAGCTTGTTTGGGTATCGTTAGTATGTTAGAATTGATGATTAGTCAGCGCTGCAGAGCTGCGTGCGGGGCGTCGTCTGCTCGTGTCTTACTGTCACACCCTCTGAAGGTCCCGTGTTTGCAGCTGATGGGTTCTTACTGGAGTTTGGACGCCTGTTCGACCCTCGGGTCTTTGAACGATGGCGCTGTGTCACATTGGTCCGTGTTATTGAAGGAGGCCGTGTGGAGGCCTCTGCTTCTTTCTTCAATGAAAAACAGAAAATAGAAATAATGAAAATATAAAGGAATGTTCTCTTCTGTGACTTAAGCTTGCCGTCTTCGTCTCGTCTTCTCTCAGCAGACTGTTAAACCGGGAGGAACAGAGCAGCACGCCGTCGTCAGCCTCCCGTCCTCCTCCTCAACCGCTCCTGTGTCTCCTCCTCCCAGGCCCCCCAAGAAAGAGGAGAACCCAGAGGTATGACCCACAGAGGGACACACAAGTCGTGTATTTTCTAGCACAAATCACTGAACCGTTTCTCTGTCGTCACACGTTTCACCTGCAAATTCTAGATATTAATATCTTTAAGTAAATGTTATTGTTATTAAAACATATTGTTAGTATATTGTAGTTCAAACGTACTCACACAGGCTGATGTTATGAAAGGAGATAAAGGCGCACGATGTTCCCAATGATCCAAAACCCCAGAAAAAGCTGTTTACCAAACTTTTATTTATGCAGCAGGCGCCTCAAGGTGTTTTATATTATTAGACCCTAAAATAACCCAGAGAAACCCAACAATCATATGACCCTATGAGCAGCTCTTTGGCGACAGTGGGAAGGAAAAACTCCCTTTTAACAGGAAGAAACCTCTGGCAGAACCAGGCCCAGGGAGGGGCGGGCCCATCTGTGGGTGGGGCTTCATTGCGTGCCTGGGTGGGGTTTGAGAGCGAGAAAAGAGGCATGAGAGGAGCTGCTTTACTGCATCGATATAAAATACTTTCATTCTGCATCTCATTTGAAAATGTATCATTTTAAAAAGATGGATTTATGTGTCAGGACGTTCTCCTGCAGATGTTTACGTTGATGCTTGGAGCACGTTTTGCTACCGCACAACTTTGTTGTTGTACCAAACCTGCCAGCGTGATGATTCACCTGCTGTGTCTCCTTTAGAAACTGGCCTTCATGGTGTCCTTGGGCCTGGTAACACACGACCACCTGGAAGGTGAGCGATGCTTTCAGTCTTGGTGTCGTGAAGCTGCTGCGTGAGCAAACATCTGCAGGAAACGCTGATGTGTTTTTATTTGCAGAAATTCAGAGCAAAAGACAGGAGCGTAAGAGGAGAACGACGGCCAACCCGGTGTACAGCGGCGCCGTGTTTGAACCCGAGGTACGTCCCAGACTCCCGTTTACGTTTGTGAATTTAGAGTCAAGCAAAGTGCGATGACATGTTTACGAGTTTGGGTTGATTAAAGTAGTTTTCACCAATATTTTGCCTGCTGAGCGACTTAACGACGTTTTTCTCTTTTGTTTCAGAGGAAAAAGAGTGCAGTGAGTTACCTGAACAGCCCTCTGCACCAGGGGACCAGGAAGAGAGGTCTGTATGAAAAACAGACCAAAGATGATGGAAATGACAGTAGAAACCAGTAGAGACTGAACGATGCATGACAATAGAATCAAGCAGAGCTACAGTAGAGACGATAGCTGAGAGTCGTGGCAGAGCTGCAGAGAGGAGTGTGTGTGTGTGTGTGTGTGTGTGTGTGTGTGTGTGTGTGTGTGTGTGTGTGTGTGTGTGTGTGTGTGTGTGTGTGTGTGTGTGTGTGCTTCATTGAGTGGAAGAAGAGTAGAAACAGTAGATCAGTGTCTGATCTGATGCTCGGTGCTAATAACGTGCTGTGAAACTTTTCTCCTGCTTCTGCTTCCTGTCTTTGTCGCTTCAGTCGGGTTTCCGTCTAAAGCCGGATTCATGCTCACTCGTCCTCGAGGCTCTGAAGCTTCAAACGGGCTGAAACGCGCCCGCGTGTCACGTCATTTAGTGCCGATGATGTCAGGTTTCATTCGCAGACTAAACGCAGACATGTACCCTCTGAAACGATGCCGAGGTTGGTGATCAGAGCTGTGGAGCCTCCGATGAAGGAGGATGAATCCGGTTAGACCCTCTGTTTTCTCTGGGAAGAGCTGAAATGCATTCTGGGAATTGTAGGAACACCCTGACTCCCAGTTAACGCCCATGATGTTTGTTTGCTGGGAGCCACGCCGCCGGTAACACGACTAACGGTGTTTCTGATTCGATAACATCACACTTTCCGACAGTCGAGCTGCAGACGTCGTAACGCTAGACGCTAACCTCACGCGCAACTCGTGGTGTCAGATTTTAACACGCCCTGAAAGAGGCGGAGGAAGTCTGCGTCAGTGTCTGCACTGATGTTGGACTGTTCCTTCGCCCTCCAAACGCTGGCCTCGGGTTTCCACTTCGCTGCAGCCGCTCTCTTATTCATCTCTTGCTGTTTGTCTTTTAACTTCGGGTCTTTGTTAAGCCAGTAACGGGCTCGTAGGTCGGCCCGACTGAGCGCCCAACCCACGGCGTGCCTGTTGGGTCCATGCATCTCATACCCGTATTAAGCCGTTTTATGACTTTTAAGTGGCAACAGGCTGAGCCGCTCGTGCCGAAGAGGCCCGGAAGTCGAAAGACAAAAAGGCGAGGTGGGAACGCGAGGTCGGCACCCGGGGTGTTGACTTCTGACACGAGTCCACGGGCAGCTTTGTACTAGAGCTTGGCGTCAGCTCGCTCGGAGCACTAACCCTGCTGTCTGTGCTTCTGACTCCTCCTCTTCCTCCTCTTCCTCTCTCACCCTGACTCATGCTAGCCAACGAAGACTCCCTTTCCAAGGTATGTCATACAGACTGTTTGTTTTTGTTTTCTCCCCCCTCTCCATCTTTCTTTTTTTCTTTGTTTTCCGTCTTTGTCGTCTGTCTCATTTCACCCAGGTCGTCCACCCAAATACAGCAGCGTCCCGGACCTGGTCAGCCTCACCCCGACCTCCCCCTCCAGCCCCGTCCATCCCCTCCCCCTGCCCAGCCCCAGCTCTGGGGATGTAAGTAACGATGGGGGAGACGGACAGCTCAGAGGGTTGGACGCCCCGTCACACACGGTCCTTTTGGCCCAGTAGCTCTGTCACCATTTGCACTCCTCCATTAGTTTGTCGTCTCCATGACACTCATCCGCACTCATCACTTGATTTTACTTTGACTCAGCCTTACAAAGTGAACAGAGTCCTGTAGCGTCATTGATAACTACTGCAGAGCACATTCTAACTCCCCTGTGTGGGCTCAGTCGATTAACACAACACACCATGTCATTAGAACAAGCCCAGACTGTAAACTAAACCAGATCACGGCGCCCCCGCCTTGCCTCTGCGCTGATGGTTGGTGGGGAAACTGATTGGTCCAATTCTTCCTCACAGGCAGACATCCATGAGGACTTCTGCACTGTGTGCAGACGCAGTGGCCAGTTGCTCATGTGCGACACGTGTTCTCGTGTTTATCACCTGGACTGCCTGGATCCACCCCTGAAAACCATTCCTAAAGGCATGTGGATCTGTCCAAAATGCCAAGATCAGGTAACCGCAGCAGACTGATCCTGAGTCAGGGGGAAGGGGGTACTGCAGTCCAGACTGTGCAATGTGCTTCCGGCGGGCCTTCTGCCACGCTGGCCTGAACTTTAGGACTGTTCGATCCTTTGTAAGCAGAAACGTGATGCAGTATTGTTCTTTTGTGCTTCTGTCTCATTCATTGTGTAAAGATCTGCATCTCACATCCATCCACCCCATTGCTCGTCCCCGTATCGGCCCCACCGCAGGGTGGTGGCTAAATTTGTCTCCCTGAACTCTTTTCCGAGCTTCCGCCTCTGTGAAAACTCCCAGCTTCTCTCTCCAGATCCTGAAGAAAGAAGAAGCCATTCCCTGGCCCGGCACCCTGGCTATCGTTCATTCCTACATCGCTTACAAAGAAGGTGACGGCAGCTTTTGCTCTTCTCGTGTGTCGCGTCTGCTGGGACCGGCGAGCTCTGACCGACTCTCCCGTCTTTGTCTTGCAGCTAAAGAAGAGGAGAAGCAGAAGCTGATGAAGTGGAGCTCAGAGCTGAAACTGGAGCGAGAGCAGCTGGAACAGAGAGTCAAGCAGCTCAGCAACTCCATAACAGTGAGCTCAGCGCACACGTTTATGCCTCGGTCCAGTCTCCAGTCCCTCGTTCATAATCTGTGCAGCGCTAAAGTTATCAAAAGTTTTGGCTGTGAGCTGGCTCAGCAGGGGGAAGACTGTCAGCTGCTGTCATGGCCATGTTTTTTGTGTTTGGATGTTGGATAAAGCACCGCGATGCTGCATTGTGAGAGAAAGTTTGTATAATTACCTGTCAGGTCCTGAGCGATCTGCCTCAGGGATGCGGAGTCGGGCTGGTAAGCGATGAAAAGAAGACAGGACAGCTCGTCGTGCTGTAACTGTATTGTTTTAGAGCTATTCTCCGGCTTCACGTTAAATTCCAGCATCAGCAGCGACGAGCGGGACTGTGTGCCGTAAACGAGCACAGCTCCAGGACAGACGCTCGTCCTCGCGGCCGTCACAGTCACAGGGTTTTTACTGTTGTTGCAGTTAAATGCCTGCCGCCAACTTCAGCTTCTGTGAATTGTCACTGCTCTCTTTATTTGAGGAGATGAAACTAAAACCTGTTTTCATTTTTTCAGAAATGCATGGAGACCAAAAACACCATCCTGGCCCGCCAGAAGGAGATGCAGCTCTCCCTGGACAAAGTCAAACACCTGATTCGCCTCATCCAAGCCTTCAACTTCAACCAGGCTCTGGCAGAGACGGAGGGCAAAGACATGAGAGTCCCGGACAGGGCTGAGGCCGCGGTCAGCTCTGAAGCTCCGCCCAAAGTCAACTCGGCGGAGAAGGTGAAGGCGGGGAGCTCCTTGGCCAGCGTCATCACCGAAGGGAGCAAGCCCGAGGAGCACGGAGCCGCGGGGAGCCACCAGACGGGCGGAGACACCTCGGGCCAGCCCGACAGCACAGTCCTAACGGCAGATAGCGGCACCGGCGTGGGGGCGGACGGAAAGGCGGGGCCGGGGGGAGGGGCTAACACGGGGACTGGTCTCCAGGCGGAGATCGTAGCCAAGCCTGAGACTGAGGTAGCCGCGGCAACTAATGTTCCCGCTTCTTCGGCCGTTGCCACCACCAACGGCACAGCCGAGCTAGCCCGTCCCGATCAGAGCCCCGGCGGAGGCCACGGCGCCAACGCCGCCACCGGCTCTGAAAACAAGACAGCTGCCGTCAACCCCCCAGAGACGCCGGCAGAGAAGAAACAGGAGGAGATCACCGGAAGCGATGGCAGCAACACCAACAACAGCAAAACCTCAGAACCCTCCCAGCATTCTTTGCCAGCTCTCGTCAGCAGTTTGGACAATAAAAAGTAACGCGGCGTCTCTTCAGTCGGGGAATTCAAACATATATATTAAAAAAAAAGACTCTTGCTTGCACCGTGTGGTGCCCTGAAGTTGCCAATCTGTATAAATGTTGTTTGTTTGCATTGTATTGTCAGACTGTGTCAATGGTAGATATACAGCCCAAGTCACGTGACTCTGGGAAGACGTAGGCCGTTCCACCCACTGAGCTGGGGTACAGGAAGGCGTGCGCACCAGTGTCATCATGCCAATTAGTGATAGACGTCATGGTGGGAATGCTCAAAGGGAGATTTAACTCATCATCACACCAGTGTGTGCCTGTTACAGTGGCCCCTGTTCCCTGCGAGGTGGGGAGACGGTTCACATGGGCACGAAGAACGCCGAGAACGTGGAGCCAAACATCTGTCAGGGGTTACTGGTCTAAAGCAGTGTTGTGATAAATGAACCTGTTCGTGCCCTCGTCCCAACGAACTTAATGTGAACGACCATGAACCTTAACCATCCGTCCCGACCTTCCCGATCGTCCGATCCTCGCCCGGCCGGCCTCCGGATCTCTTCGGTGGAGAGAAACCCGTGCGTCCCTTCACCCCTTCACTGTGAAAAGGCTTCAGTTTGCTTCAAACACAGAGTGGTGCCAACCACAGGCGCTGCAGATGCAAACAGTCCTAGAAATCTGGATCACGTCGCATCTGGGTGTTTTTGATCGGAAGTCAAACGTAGTGGTCTGTGAATTACAGTGAACTTTGCAGAGAAAATGATGCGTTAGCCAACACCGCTCACGCTGAGCGGCCTAACTTACCTTAACCCAGGTACCCGACAGCTGGGTACAAACAACTGTTGAAGGGAGCGAAAGATAAAAGGCTGAAAATGGGATTTTCAGTCCGTCCTGATTACCGCTAACAGCTCTGAAAATCATACCTTAGACTGATAACCTTCGATATCAGCCAGAGACCTCCTCAGACATCGTCTTTTTAAAGACGGCGGTTGGCGCTTTGAAGCACGCGGCTGCCTTGAAGGTGACGGGTCTGACTTTCCAGATGAGACTGATTGGCAGCATGTCGGCTCATCAAACCACACGTGCACCTGGTGGTGTAAACCCGGGCTCACCTGCCCAGGTCCGAGAACAATACACAACATTATTGCAGAAACCTTAAAGGCCTCGGCATCGTCGCTCTTTTGAAGCACACTGACGCCTTTGGAAAGACTTCCCGAGCGATCCATAATCCCTACATTATTCCCACTCGCAGTCACCCGGTAACCAAACGGCCCATCCTCTCCCCATCTCCTCCCACCTGAGCTCAGGCAGCAAAGACGCCGAGCGGCGCGTTCGACAGGTACAAAGGACGAGGTCGAACAGGCTCGGTAGCCGAACAGATGTTTTCAGTGGTGTCGGTCAAGTGTAGTGATTGAGTTTTCATTCGTGAGTCAAGTGTGTCAACTGTGAGCACTAAATGTGAAATTGCAATACTGCAATGTCAACACACACAAACTATATCTGGGCTGTGTTTCTTTTTTATAGGAAAAGATATTCAGGTCTTCCTAGTCTTCTTCAGAATAAGTGCTTTCTGTTCCTGAACCTGCTGGACTGGCATTATCCACACACAAAGGAGTCCTCTTTTTGAAGCGGTCGTCTTTGCATCGTGTGCGTTTCTGTTGAATCCTGAACTGCCAAAACGACATACCCAAATTCAGCAGGGACAAGTCCACTTACTGTATCGAAAGATCAAATCACCGGCGTTGTAAGATATTTAGATGCTACCATTTCAGAAATTGGAAGTCCCCAGATTGAGACAGGAGAGCTTACTAAACAATAACATTAAAGGAACTTTTTTCCTTCAAACGGTTTGTCGTACGAAGCTGCTCCTTCCGACGGATCTAAAAGGACGATAATCCTGAGATTAAAGCACAAGCTTGCTGCATTACAAAGAAGTGCTGAAGAGCTTTTTGTATGTTAATATGGAATTAAACAGAGTATGCATCTCTTTGTTGTGATGTGACTTATCCCCCACATTGCCAATATTTTTCTCGGAGGACACACAAACCTCTGTCTGACGTGCGTAGTTCCTGTTTTTGGGAGGAGTGGCCCGAGAAGCGCCTTCGTCCCCTCGCGGTCAGACACGTGCGTCTCTTTTCTTTCGGTGTGGCCGAAGCACGACGCTGTCATTTGTGGCTGTCGGTTCAGGTGGGTCTGCTGAGCCGATCACTGTTGGGAGCGAGGCAACGACGGCGCCTCTGGTTGTGCTGGAATTTCTGTCGCTTTCTTTCTTCGAGCTGTTTTGGAGCATCGTTGCCCAGGTTTCAGTCGCCCGGCGGCGTCTTCACCCCTGAGTGCCGACGCCGTTTGTTTTCTGTGATTGTGCACGTTCGCTGGGACTAGAGCTCTGCTGTGTGAGTGGCTGTGATACCCTGTAGGTGTGGGGTAGGCCCAGCAGCAGAGGAGGACGAGGAACACGTGAAGGTGGCCGCGTGTTTCAGCCTGTGTTGCTTACTGATGAAACATCAGTAGTTGGACTTTCCTGCTAACACCTGTACGGTCTCTGGAGTGCTGATAGAAGGCGTTTAGCGACGTGCACGTGGCGCTGACCGCAGAGGTGAACACGCTGCAGGGCGACTGCGGGTGACCGTTAACTTCATATCACTACGACCAAGTCGGCATATCTGACACCCGGTGTTCTCGTATACAGACTGCCTTCATTCAGAAGATCCCACAGAAACGTTTCCATGCGTTCGGCCGCCGTGTCGCGTTTTATGCCGTCGGTCTGACGAGCTCGGCCATTCGAACACAGATGGGAAAGAAGAGCCAGAAAAAAGAAAAGAAAAAAGGCAACTAAGGTGTCCCCGGGTCCCTCTGAGTATCATTCGTTGTGTGTTTCGTTGTTCGTCGGCGTTCTTCACCACGCGAGGCTGTGTTCACTCATGGGTAGAGCAGAGTAGTCATCGAGTCTCAACAAGGTTTTCTTTCAAAGAGCCCGAACTTGTGTTCCAGTCAGACTGGACCTCTCCCTCTGTACAGTAGGTACCTCGAGTGCCTTTCTTCAAACAGCAGATAATATTTGTCTCTTGACTTGCACTGTGACTTGTAGAACCTTACTAACCCCTCCGTATGACCCTCCGGTCCCCCGTCCCAGGAGCTCCCCCCAAACTCCGGAGCACAAACTTGGTCCCTCCACCTCAGGCTGCCAGTAGTCAATGCAAGTTAAATCTACATTTCATATATGATGCCGTTTGAAATCGACCGCATAGTGTTTTGTTGATGTTTAATAGAGGAGTTGCCTTAAATGTGTTTTGTTTTCGTTTTTTTCTGTGATTAACTTTTCCATTCGGAGAAAAAAAAACACCTGTGCAGACGCGAAGGTCAGAGGTCGTCTGGTGAGAAGCAGTCGGGGTTTTCCCGGCGATGATGATGATGACCTGCTCGGAGCTGTGTTGTGATGCACTTTTTGATTTGACCAGTATTATCGGACCGGGATCGGTCAGCAACGCAGAGCGCAGGTGTGAATCCCGGTTCCCCGGATTTCCTGGCTGGACTCGCGTTCGTTTTATTTCGAAAGGTCCATCGTTGCTTCTGCACTGTTCTGGTTCTTCTTTGGCTTCAGATAACGCCCGAGTTTGCTAAATCAGGTCACATGAGGCGTCTGGCATGATCAAACTTTGACCCGATTAAGAGCATCTGTCAGTGCAGCGGCGGCAGCGGAGTGCATGACTTTTTATGCAAACTTTGATAATAGACGTGTCGAAACGTTTTTTTTGATATGCATCTGCTTTTATTTTTACGTTTTCATGTGAAACTCGAGTCACTTTCTTTTCTTTGGGCGTTCTGGCAGACACGGATGCCAGAGCGCGCCGTTTAGGTGTTAAATGTTGCAGCGACCATCTGCGTTCAAAGGGTTTCTTCAGAATCAGAAGGTTTTTCCATGGATGTATGAAGAAGAACTGGACACCTGTTCTCCACTGACATGCTGCCGTTTGTGGGGCGGTCCTACCGCAGAACGCTTACCGGTGATTGGTAGAAGTAGCCTGTGGATTTGGAGTAACGTCACCCCAAGTTCGACCAGCGCTTGGTTCAAACATGAACGCAGTCGACGGATTGTGCCCGCCGCTAGTTTCTTTCTGGGAAGTTACCCAACTTTGACCTCATCAGCACCGTGTCAGTGGAACGCAGGAGGAAGATCATCGAAAAAGTAGCCCTAGCTTTGTCCGGCTCGTGGGTTAACAGAGAGAAATCGCTGCTGTGATTGGTTCTGCTTTGTTCAATGACTGTTTGATTCATGGCTTGGCTGAGGTTTAGGTGATGCCGGGCTACAGAGCAGGAGCTCTGTGGGGGAAAGGAGGCATGCGTTAGGCCTGAGTGTCTGCCCTGCATCAGCTCTCTGGATACATCCATGGGTTTAGGTTCTTCGTTGTAGTCTTGATTTGGCTGATGCGGCGTGCCGACTGTTGGGATCCCAGCAGAGCTGCGAAGGTTCGGGGAGGAAGGCTCTCTAAATTGCTTCTCAGTTTCGATTTCGCCGAGCCGTCCGGGTGAACTTATCCAAAGAACACTGAGAGCATACATTTCGTCTCTGCATATCATACGGATGTCGTTTTCCTGCGTTGGCATCGTGCTCGTGGTCACATTAACCGCTCATGCATTCTAAAAAAACAAAAGACTGTGCTGGGGGGTCGTTCCTGCGAGGTAGTTTGCTCCGACTTTTAAGTTGTATCAGTTTTAAAACGATCAAGTCATGATTGTGGCCTTCTAGTATTCTGTCGGTACATGACGTCATTAATCTCTCGTGCCCGCCCGCCCATCTGTCTGGACCCAAACGTACACCTGCAGCTTCTTACCTCATCCACAGCTGATTCCATCGGGGTGTGTTTGAGTGCAAAAAAGAAAAGTTCAAAAAAAGAAAAAACAAAAGTCTTTTTTTATCTTCCATTTGGTGAGATGCATTGTAGCGATATGAATAAAGAAAAAGTTCACCTGGTGTGCTGAATAATGTGTAAATTGGTAATTACACAATCTGAATATTTGTATAATTGTTTGTATTTTTTCATAATGATTTTGGAAAGGAATGTGTTTATTTTTTTGACTTCTGTTCCAGATGTGTCTTCTGTTGGCCTGACATTGTGACTGGTCTGGTGGGATTCTTACCTCTGTATTGAGCCTCTTCTGTGATGAATTCTTTGTATGCAGTGTTTAGGAAATACTGTAGGGAACATGGGGAGGAGTTGATATTAGGAGCATTTGATCAATTTGTATTTATTTATTTTATCATTTTGTTAATAAATTGTGAAAAGCAGACCGTGTGGTGCCTGCCTGTTTATTTTGGTTTTAAGAAAGAAGCCACATTCATTAAGAACAAATGTTTGTATAGTCCCTAACAATAAAACCGCCGGCCCCTGTATTACAAATGAGAATATTTTTCCTTTTTTTAAATCGTTTTTGCCTTTTAATTTGATTCGTTTCGTAGCTTTTGAATTATGTATATTAGATTTTCGTATGTTTTCTTCCAGATATTTGCGGAGTGGTGAGATGAAATGAAGAGAAGGCGTACAGCCTTTATTTCTCCTGTCTCTGTGAAAAATGTCAAAGTAAATTAGCCGATGTGGAGCTGCTGTCTGAGACTCAAACACAGACGCTGTGGATGTGAGAAAAGATAAAAATGTTTTGCTTTTTCTCGTTTCTAATCGGGAGCCTGCTCGGGTATTCTCGCTGGAGATCGGACACAAAGGAAGGTGCTCGTCACACACACTGTAAAAACACGAGAGGTCAGCTCTGACTGAATCCCGAGTCCGCTTTTAAACGACGACGATGACTTCCTGTGGTTAGTCGTCCCGCGGCTCCGTGCCCGTGTGCTTCCCGGACTGAAGCGTGTGGCAAACTGGCCAAACCCTAAAAACTAAACTCCCGCATCTGAAACCCGCCAAAGAAGAGAAGCACCAATCAGATACGAGCGTCGTGGTGTGTGATCTTTATATACAGACCCGCGAGGCCTCTCCCACGAGCAGCAGAGTGGCGCAGCGGAAGCGTGCTGGGCCCATAACCCAGAGGTCGATGGATCGAAACCATCCTCTGCTATGGATTTGCTTTTTTTTCACTGAGCTCCGCAGACATTTACCCCGAGCCTCGTGGACGCGGCGGAACAAACTGCTGAAAACACGATCGAACTTTTTCCATATCAGGCTGAACAAACCGGCAAATGTTCGCCCGAATGTGTAACTGCACTAAAAGATGAGACGTGGCGCCCCCTGTCGGAGGTGGGGGGTTAATGCCGCTGGAGGTGTTGAAGACCTGAGGAGCCAACCCGCCTGACCGGGGCATCAAAACACCAACAAGCCTCCATCCATCAGACGCTTAGAGAAGCTCAGGAGGAGCTGCTCTGTGTCTCTGTGGATCCAGAGAAAGCATAAGAAAGGACAGCTGGAAGGTGGAGGTCAACCATCCACAGGCAGGTGAAGAAGGGAGTGCAGGCAGGGTGGAGACCAGTGTCAGCCATGAATGGTTTGCAGACGGTGGAGGTCAGCATGTGCAGGGGGAGACTGGATTTATTAGACAAAGGATGATGAAGATGGAGAAGAGGAGGGCCTCGGAGGAGGCTCATGGATGTGGTGAAGGAGGACGTGCAGAGGGTTGGAGTGACTGAGGAGGGGGTGGAGGCCAGTGGTGGAGATGGACATTTTTCTAATGTCTGTAAATAAATGAAGGAAACCTCAGCATCTTTCATCCCAGCTGGAACGTACCAAGTGTCACTTATGGGGAGGGCCGATGGAGATGATGAACCATGAGTCGGCCTTGTTTCTGTAAGCTGATCAGTTTTGTCATCAGTGTGTCTCACAGCTGATCAGCTGTATCGATCCTTCCACGAGACAGAAATGTCCCAGTGACGGAGGCGGTGAAGTTGCATTTAAAAATGTGTTTGTCCTTCGCTTAAGAAAGGGAATTGTGTGTGTGTGTGTGTGTGTGTGTGTGTGTGTGTGTGTGTGTGTGTGTGTGTGTGTGTGTGTGTGTGTGTGTGTGTGTGTGTGTGTGTGGTGACCCGGTGAGCCCGGGATCCTCGGCGGGTCTGCAGCCTGCAGCTGGCCGGGGATGAGCGCTGACAGGCGGACTGAGCTGCACCCAAAGCCGCCTGCCCGCCTCCTCTCCCGGCCTCCAGCCTCCGCAGGCATTCGGTGAACTTTAATTTTTGCGCACTTGCTTTCTTCCGTTTTTCCATGTCATTTCCTGTGATAAAAAATGGTGGTCACAGCTCGGGGGAGGCGACTGAGTCGGTGCAAAAATTAACGCCAAACTTGTGATCTGCGGGCAGCGGCGGAGCCAGCGGACGGGGGAGGGGGCAGAGAGCGCGGTTCATCCCGGGGAGAGGCTCCCAGTCCCCGCTGCGTGTCTGCACGAAGGTGGGTCCGTGTCGGTGGCCACTGTGGCCAGTGAAAATGGCTTCCGAAAACTGCAGGCAGATTGCCAGCTGCCTGCAGATTGAAGCGGAGAAAGCGTGGCGCAGATCCGAACCCGAACGCGCTGGGTTACCGCAGACCTGCGCAAAGTTAAAGGCAACTTTAGTCTGCGGCGTTCACGTGTCCATGGACCTCGCAGCGTACGTTCAGTTTCTTTGTCGGAGCTTCGTGAAGCCACGGAGGGGCAGATCCGTCCGAGACCCACACACTGATCCCCGGCATCTGTCCCTGTTCGATGCCGTAGGTCAATACTTGATCACACCCACAGCTGCTTTGTATTTCAGTCAGATAATCCCGTGTTCTTATCACGCAGGTGATTGACTGTTATCTTTCCAGGTAGAGTGTGGCTGTAGCAGGGTTATTATGGGATGCATGAAGCAGCAGCAGGACCCTTCAGAGTGTTTACTGCAGGCTCTGCAGCTTTGCATGATTCACTGTTCAGAATAATCCTTCTTTTTATGTTACACTGGCCCTGCTCCTGTATTCTCTGACAGAACGCTTTCGTCTGATTGGCCAGCTTCTGTAAGCTTCTGTTTGTTTTGTGACAGTATAACCGGGATGTGTAGGTGCATCAGCAGCGCTCAGGCTAAAAAATAAATCAGCCGCTGGGTCGGAGATGTTGGGAAAATTTGCTGAAAATCATTATTGGGTTCCATGTTTGAACAATACCGTTACATAGAGAATATTCCCAGCAGTCCACATATGCAAACGTCTTTCAGGTTAGTCTTGAGAAGTCAAGCACACCCAGTTTTTTCTTTTTTTAAATTTATTCTCAAAAATGCACATTTTCCCCTGAGCTTTACCCCAGTCACCGGGACGATGCCTCAGAGGTCAAGTCTGAGGCACACGCTGTTCGTCCAGCTTAAGTTTCTGCTTTTTTCTCTTATTATTAGAAAACGATTCCAGGAAATGAGCTTTTGTTTTGGTATGAAACGAACATTTGGATCCAGAATGATTCCCGCGCTCGATGACGGAGCGGCGGCGCGTGGGACTCCCGCAGCACTTTGATGACACGTAGCTGGTGTGGAGAAATGTGAACGATACAAAGAAACGCTTAAACCACGCTTCAGTCTGAGAGCTCATACCTGTGACCTTCACCTGTCCCCGATTCTGAAAAACGGAGCTTCAGTTTGTGAAGAGAAACACGAGTACGAATATCTGATAAACCGAACGTGCTGCGGGAGCAACGAGCGCCTCCTGTGACGCTCTAACGACTGTGTTTATTTTCCACAGACGGGTGTGAAGTGGACGACGGACCGGATTTCACCATCATGGTTCCACCATGAGCGAGAACTCGCTGGACCTCTGGTGTAAGCTTCACGTCTGCTCCCTGATTTGTCCCTAGAGCTTGATGTGGCTGATTGAATAATGAATATTTGAATGTTTCCGTGCTCGCGCTCTGAGCCCTAACATGTCGTCATTATCACGCTGACACGTGGAGCTGCTCGTGCGTTTCCTGCACACGTGTATTTGTTCAGTGGTCTGATTCTATCAGAACATGTTAGAAAAGCCTCTGATTGTGCTGCCAGCCACAAACGTTTTACCTCAAACACTCAAAGATGTGGTAAAAACTTTCTGTCCTCTCGTGACGGACGTGAGTGTCAGGATCATTTTGGGCTTTCAATCATTTCTTTGAACAGTTTCTTTGGATTGTACAGCTTTAAAGACTTTAAAGAACAAGTTTCTCTGGTCCAAAGTTCACGTATAGGCTCAAATATATATACAGACCCTATGTAATGTTTGGTCATTTAGCAAGTTGCGATCAGACACCTTCAGCAGTCTTCTGACGTAATCCTGTCTGGATAAAACAGCCCAGAGCGTGATGCTGCCACCGCCATGCGTCACAGCTGCAGTGTTCTCAGGGTTGAAAGCCTCACCTTTGCTCCTCCAATCAGCTCCATCTATGTCTCATCTGACCATCAAACTTTTCTCCAGACGCCGTTTGGCTCGTCCACGTGGGCAGATTTCAGTTGAGCTCGTTGATTTTGGAGCAGGAGCTTCTTTCTTGGTCCATGGAGATGTGAGACTGGCTTCACTGTGGAAGGGACACTGGTGTTCCAGCAGATTCCAGTCCACAGCAGGCTTGATCCTGGGTGTTCCTGAACATCCTAACAGTTTCCTGTCATCTGAGGGCGACAGTCTGGGTCTCTCCCAGACCTCAGTGGAGACAGATCTGAGTCACTTGTGTGATTTTGAACCTTGTTCAGAAACGGCTCAGAGAAACGTGTAAACCAACAGTTCTGCTTTTAGATCTTCACTGAGACGTCTCGATGCGCGCTCAGTCATCCGGGTAAGGAAATCCCAAAAGGCTGATCCTGTTCATCTGGACGTTTTCAGTGGGAGAAACGTTTCATCATCATCAGGCGACTGCAGGTCTCCACCCTTATAAACAGAACATGTGCATAATAGCTGACACCAGCACCACTGACGAACAGCGTGCTGTCAGGTCGGTTTCATGACCTACGTCCAGATGAACAGAATCAACTTTCTGGGACTTCACTGAGTTTGTTGGATTTTCCCTTTGTCTGCACCTGATTTGATGATGTCATTATTTGCACTCTGGTTCAACAACATCTGAATCTCAGGATTGTCTTCTCAAATCTTCCTAAAGTAATAATCTGTTATTAAAGAAGAAGATTTGGAGATAACCTTTATCTGCTGGGTTTGTCCTTCAGTCTGTGAGGAGTGTCAGGACTATTTCCAGAAGGAGTGTCCGTCTCACGGGCTCCCACTGTTCGTCCGGGACACGCACGCAGCCCCGGGGACGGCCAACAGGGCGGCGCTCACGGTCCCATCGGGTTTAGAGGTGTTCAGCGAGGGAGACGAGGTAGATGTTCGCTGCGTGGACGCGATCTACCCGAAGGGGGCGCTGTTTGGGCCGTATGAGGGAGAGCTGGTGTCCAAGGACAGATCCTCAGGATTCTTTTCATGGATCGTAAGCTCGCCACAGACACCAGTGTACAACCAGTATACAACCAGTATACAACTACTTTCCTTTTGTTCCGGGACGTCTGAATCTGTTTGCTTTCCCGTTTTCAGATTGTTGATGTGCACAACACTTACCAGTCCATCGATGGCAGCGATGAGACCAAAGCCAACTGGATGAGGTGAACTTTAGTCTGAGGTTAACGTCATCCATCACCGCCGGCGTTTGTTTCAGTTGTACCGACGGGTTCTCTTCTACTGAGCCAACAACCTTTCATACATCTCTTTTTTTCTCTTTAATTTCATTTTAAATTTGGGTGCTTGGCAACACATTCATCACCTCATTAAAACCACAATACCACAGTAAATCTGATTTGCAGGAGTTACTGAGTTACATCTCAGAGGTCAGACTGATCCATGACGGTCTGTCCTGGAGAAACGACCCTCGGCTTTTCTGTCTCTGACCAGGTACGTGCGGACCTCGTTGGAGGAGAGCGACAGGAACCTCACGGCGTTTCAGCACGGTAAAAACATCTACTTCAGAGTCTGCCGGGCGCTGGCGGCCGGAGAGAAGCTGAGGGTCTGGTACAGCGACGATTACATCAGACGACTTCACTGCGTTTCTCAGGAGAGCATCGACCGCAACCTGGACACAGGTGAGGAGGCAGTCGGGTGAAATATTAGAGCAGGTAACAGGAGACGCAGTCACTGAAAATATATCATGAGTTTTAAAATCTCTTCATACAATTTGGAATTTGGATGAAATCTCCCTTTTGTGCATCATCTATATGTCCCCTCTGTAATATTCTGGATATTTGTAATTAGAGACATTTCTTATATTTTGTAAACTTTGTAATATGTTGCATTATTTAATTAGTTCAGTCTGTTACTGTTGTCGTCTTGGAGCGACTGTGACCCACATAGACTCCTCAGTGATTATTCAGATGTCCTGCTCTTGGCTCTCCAGCAGGCGGCGCTGTTTCGCTGTTGCTCTCCTGGGTGCTGGAGTCTTTCTGTGGATCACTTTGTCACCTGTAGAGCACTTTGAACCCACTTTTAGGGGCTTTAAATAGCTCAAAAACGGTTTTCTTTCAGGTCCTGGGAAAGACTTCAAGTCCCCGTGCCTGCAGTCAGCTCTGCAGGGCAAACTGAGCAAACAGCCGAGCGAAGAGTCCGACGGTCAGCCTCTGGCCAAGAGAAAGAAGATCGACCTCATCTTCAAACACGTCCTAGAAGCTTCTTTGGAGGACTCTGGTAAATTCAGGTTCCGGTCTGGCCAAACCAGCGAGTATAAAGTACCAGCCCTGGTTTCGGGGTTTGATTCCTCTGAGAGCGGCTTTGGCGTTCCCAACCTGAAGGTGGAAGAGAAGGAGGAGGAGAACCAGAGCACAGAGAAACCCTCCACCTCCTTCTGCCCCAACTGTGTGAAGCTGAAGAGGAGGATCCTGGAACTGGAGGAGGAGCTGTCCCGTCTCCGAGGAGAACAGGGAGACGCTGCTGCTCCGGCGACGTCCGAACAGACTCAACGCGATCAGGCCCCACCGCACCCCGAGCAAGGCCCCATCGAGGATTTTCAAGGTATGTGAGAGAGCAGGAGGGCAGATGTTCTCTGCAGCGCAGCGGCGTTACCGCTCTGCAGTGTGGCTGTGTTTGACGTGCAGAGTCTAGCAGGCGTGTTTGTTTCGATCACCATCTGAAGCCACATTCACACAAAAAAGACTCTGAAGGTTCGTTTGGCTGTTTGTTTCCACCACAGTCCCACAAAGATTAGTCACATTAGTTAATACCTGCAGACTTTTGCACACATCAGCCACTTTATTAGGAACACCTTGCAAGTAAAATGCAGTCTAATACAGATCAGTACATCCCGCCCACTGACCTCAGTAATGCATTTAAGTGTACCTAATAAAGTGTCTGGTGAGTGTGAATGAGAGAAAACTCAACCGATGAGCGATGTGTGTCGCTGCAGGAGCCCCCCTGAAGTCCGCCCAAGTTCACCACTGAGAGGAGGAAAAGCTCTCTGTCGGGACAGAAAGTTTTCTAGACCGGTCCGCGAGTCGTTTGGTACCGGGCCGCGAGAGTTGATGCTCGGGTGTGAAATTCACGGTTTTCAGGTTTTTATCGTTATTTTCTTTTAATCGTTTTTATTGTTAACTCGCTTTCCCTGGGTCTTTCCCGTGGGTTATGAATAAATCTTTTTTTGGTACTGGTACTGCTTTTATTTTATTGTATTTATCCGCGACACCTTAAAGGCCAGTCCGTGAAAATATTGTCGGGCATAAACCGGTCCGTGGCGCAGAAAGGGTTGGGGACCTTTGTTCTAGACGGTTCTTGGTTCAGTTCAGTGATTTCATGCAGATTGTGATGCCAGACAGTTTATTCAAACGTGCCAGCACTGCTGCTAGCTGCTGCAGTTTGTCAGCACATTGCGTGGTCGTCACCAGCGATGGGCAGTAACGCGTTCCTTGTAACTGCAGAGAGAGTATGAGCGTGCAGCGTTTAACGTGATGGGAAACTCACAGAGAAACTCGCGGATTCTTCCACTGACCGCGGCACACCTGCACCAGGGTAAACCTCCGCCTACCCCACTCCTGCTTTACAGGTGAAAATAGAGCAACAGGACCGCTGAGTCTTTGACTTTATTTATTTTCTGCTGTGTTTTACTTGCATCTATTTGAAAGACTGAGTGTAAACACACAAAATATTTTATTTTATGTGCTGGAATGTGCAGAAAATAGGTTTAAATGTTAAACTAATTTCTTCCAGTCAGAGAATGTTGCATATAATTAAATTTTTGCTTGATGCATAAAGTTAAAAGATTAAAACTAATAAAACAAGTTTTAAAAAGAGACTTTTCCATTTGATTACATTTTGTATGATGGATTATGCAGAAAAAGTAGAATTGGGCTGAAAGATCTATTTATCACCTATTCAGGTTGTAAATCGGGTTTTTAAAAAGTAACTAAGTAACTAAGTAACTAAATAATTAATTACTTTTGAAAATAAGTAATCAGTAAAGTAACGGGATTACTTTTGTGGGGAAGTAATCAGTAATTAGTTACTGATTACTTTTTTCAAGTAACTTGACCAGCACTGGTCGTCACAGACCGCTAGCTCAGCTGATGGTCGGTGCCGAGGCCGCCGCCTCTGTCTTCTGTCAGAAATGTGAATGAACACACAGCCGAGTGCCGTCCTGAGGAGCTGGCTGTCCTGTGAGCTGTGGAGTGGTTCTACTATGACGATCATGACAGCAAAGATATCTGCCAAACGCGAGGAGTGCTCTAAGCACGTGTGAATCCTGTCTAATGGTTGTGGAGCGCTCACGTTGATGCTCCCCACTGTGTTTACAGCAGAGCAGTTGAGATGAGCTGTGCAGCCCCAGAAATCTGCTCAGCTGCTTGATAAAGTCATTCACTCTGCATGATATTAGACATTTGATGTGACTTTAATGCTGGTTACTCTCAGAAGTTGAATAAGTTTCTCTTTGCAGGGATGGAGCCCTTGACACCCACTCAGGTGGTTCTGGACGAAGACGAGCAGGACGTGGACTCTGCCGATGAGTCCATCGCTGCAGATCTTGTGATATCTCCCGAGGACTCGTCGAAGCTTTCCTCCGCAGGAGGCAGACGGATTCGACGCTTCAAGCAGGAGTGGCTGAAAAAGTTCTGGTTCCTCCGTTACTCGCCAACCCTGAATGAGATGTGGTGCCACGTGTGCCGCCAGTACACCGTCCAGTCATCCCGCACCTCAGCTTTCATTATCGGCTCCAAGCAATTCAAGATCCACACCATCAAGCTGCACAGCCAGAGCAACCTCCACAAGAAGTGTCTGCAGCTGTACAAGCTGCGCATGCATCCGGAAAAGACCGAGGAAATGTGCAAGAACATGATGCTTCTCTTCAACGCAGCGTACCACCTGGCCCTAGAAGGGCGGCCCTTCTCCGACCTCCGTTCATTGGCAGAGCTCCTGAAGAAGTGCGAGCTCAAAGTGGTAGATCAGTATATGAATGAAGGCGACTGTCAGATCCTAATCCACCACATCGCCCGGGCTGTGAAGGAGGATCTCGCAGAGAAGATGCGTCTGTCTCCCTTCCTGAGCGTCATAATGGACGCCCAAAACGATGACCTTTTCTCCGACATGGTGGCGGTCTACGTCCAGTTCGTTACCAACGAGGGCTCCCCAAACACAGAGTTCCTGTCCTTGCAAAGACTGACCGTGGCCAATGTGGATGGGTATCTCCAGGTCATGGATCGTGCCTTTGGTGTCCTAGGCC
Source organism: Rhamphochromis sp. 'chilingali' (assembly GCF_963969265.1). Lineage (NCBI taxonomy): Eukaryota > Metazoa > Chordata > Actinopteri > Cichliformes > Cichlidae > Rhamphochromis > Rhamphochromis sp. 'chilingali'. The sequence continues at coordinate 1,122,264 of NC_137930.1, forward strand.
TCCGGTTTCAGGACTTGCTGGTGGTCGGTTTGGGGGTGGACGGCACCAACATCTCTTCAGGAATGAGAGCAAACCTTTATATAGCTGTCCAAAAAACCTTTCCCTGGATCCTCTGTCTTCCCATCATGATCCATCGACCACATCTGGAAGTTCTGGATGCCATCAGTGGAAAGGAGCTCTCCTGCCTGGAGGACCTGGAAAACAACCTCAAACAGCTTCTCAGTTTTTACCGCTACTCCCCTCGCATGATGGCCGAACTGCGATCCACTGCACCAACACTGTCAGAGGAGACGGAGTTCCTAGGAGACATCAGAGCCATACGCTGGATCATAGGAGAGCCCAACGTCCTTAATGCGCTCATCAAGGATTACCTGGAGGTCGTTGCACACCTTAAGGAGATCAGTAGCCAGACACAGAGGGCTGACGCTGCGGCCATCGCGCTCACCCTCCTCCAGTTCCTCATGGACTATCAGTCAGTGAAGCTCATCTACTTCCTGCTTGACATCATAGCTATCCTGTCACGATTGGCCTTCACCTTTCAGGGAGAGTACCTGCTGGTGTCGCAGGTGGAAGCCAAGATAGAGGAGGCCATTCAGGAGATAGGCCAGTTGGTGGACTGCCCCGGAGAATATCTGCAGGAGTTTGAGGAAAATTTCAGAGAAAGTTTTAACGGAGTTGCCTTGAAGAACCTGCGCGTTGCAGAGTCCAAGTTTCAGTCCATCAGAGAAAAGATCTGCAACAGGAGCCAAAGCATCCTGTCTCAGAGGTTGGACCTGCAGAGCTGCTCATTTGCCAAAGCCTGCAAGGTGCTGGACCTGTCCACCTGGCCCAGCAACCACGAGGACCTGCAAGCCTACGGGGACGAGGAAATCAAGATTATATTCAACCACCTGGAATCGATTCCCACCGCAGCCCAGGAGGTCTCCCAGACGGAGGCCAGAGGCAGCCTGGTGGTGGAGTGGAAGGATCTGAAAGCAGACTACTACAGTATGAACGGTTTTAAAGAGGTGATCGGCCACATCTGCAGGTACAAGCAACGCTTCCCGCTGCTGAACCGCATCGTGCAGGTCGTCAGGGTCCTGCCCAGCTCCACGGCCTGCTGCGATAAGGGCCGAGGGTCTCTGCAGAAAATGTGCAAGAACAACCGCTCCCGGCTGACCCTGGAACAGATGAACGATCTGCTGACTGTGGCTGTTAATGGACCGCCCATCGCAAACTTTGACGGGAAGCGAGCATTGGACAGCTGGTTCGAGGAAAAGTCCGGCAGCAGCTACTCGCTCTCGGCTGAGGTGTTGAACAGGATGTCGGCGGCTGATCAGAAATGCGTGCTGCACAGCGTTGACGTCAACGCAGAATTCTACCCTGATGTGTAACATGCAGATCCTGTGCTGCTGAAAGATGTGGTGTGCAGCCAAACAAGGGTAGACGCTGAATTCAGAAAAGCCGTGACGTCACAATTACTGCCACCAAATTCAGCTGGAAGAACAAAAGCAGCCAATCGGTGTGAAGAGGCAGAAAATCAAACATCCCAAAAATTCCACTAAAAACTCAAGAAAACCCAAACGAGCCATGTGAGCGCGTCTTGACCTTCAGTGGCCTTTGGCCCGTTCAGTCATCAGGTTCTGGGAACACTTTCTGCACGGCCACCAAAATGTTTGTTGTGAAATTTTAGCTTCATATATCAAAAATGTTTCAACATATAGGATTTTAAAAATGGCTCTGTAGACTTACTTCCAGCAGCTTTTATCTTTTTTTGCAGTTTGAAATCTGAGGCCATGTTTGAATATGAGTATCTCCAAAACTGTTAAATGTTAAACATACAAGTAGTGGGACTCTCCAACATTTGCTCTCAGAGGTGAAACGTCTGGAAACCTGGAGGCCAGTCGCTTTTCTTTGCGAGCTCCTTAGACGACCGTGACCTGGTGAGAACCTTCACAGACATAATGATATAAAACTTTTCATATGAGAAATAAACTTAGCAAAGCAATTAAGACTTGTGAAAAGGGGATTTCTAGCTCATTTCCCATGATTGGCAGTCGGATACAAGACAAACATGACCTCATAGTGGGTGAAAATAAATATTTAACATATTAAGCTAAAGTTTCACAGCAATCCTTTTACATGTCCAAACTTTTGATCGTGAGACCTTTGGACAAATCGAAGGTGGTCGAGCCGAGAGCCCACGGCGACTGAGATAGACTGAAGAAGCGTTTCTCCACAGAGCTTCAGCCTGCAGTCTGCTCGTTCTGCTCGTGAACGTGCGAAAGCTCATCATCAGCTGCATTTAAAGGAGCTACAGAAACACACGTTATGAAGATGAAGGCCTCTGCAGACCAGAGAAAATGTCACATGACCTTTTAACATCCACCAGCTCAACTGGAAATCTTACTAAGACGAACTCCGAGTCAGACTCTCTGTAAAAGGCCTGATCTGACTGCTATGGTATTCTGGTCTCTGTGTGAATGGGTTGCAACCTAATCTCGACCCAAGTGAACAAAAATGACCGCAAAGTGCTTCAAAACGTCCCAAATCGATGCAAAACGACGTCCAAAAGGCTCCGAGAGACCCACGACCTCCACGGAGACACAGACTCACCACCAAGAAACAAACGTCCACAGGGAGGCGGCGAAACAAGAAGCACAAAAACAAGCGACGGAAGACGAGCTGAGCGTGTGCCGTTGTGTTGCTTTCACGTGTCCGTGCTCGGCTGGGAGCCTCCCGCTCCGAGCTGCGCTTGTTCCATGTGATAATGAAGCGCTTGTTGCCACGATAACAGACAGTTTCACATCGGGAACAATCGTTGCTCTCTGCTTTAGCTCATCTGCCAGCAGCTTATTCAGTGTTGTGCCTGACAGGAATGAAAAGCTGGAGTGTGAGGATGTATAAAGGCTTTATATTTCTATTAGAAATGCCCTGCTGCACACGGTCTATACTGTGGTGACTGTACATACTGTAAATGCTGCCGAGCCTGTTTTTAAAGGACAGTGTTTTTCTCTTGAATTGGATGATTGTGCTAAAATGATCGAATGCGAAGAAAAAGGTGCTATCCTGCGACGCCACGCTGTACTTTTGCCATATTTGTTCAGTCTTTAGTGCAGCCAATGATCTATTTTATGTTCCTGATGCCATTTTCCACTGATGTTCTGCAGGAGCAGTTCAGCTTCGGCCAAAGCTTCAGAGGCGTTGTAACAGCTGCATGATCGACTGCTGCTTTCAGCTCCTTCCTAAGCCTGTGTTTTATAATTATTATAAAGGTTTTTTTGCTCATGTTTAATGCAGAAATAAATATGCCATGATGGGAATGATCAGCCTGACTTTATTTTTTATATTTGTCTGAATTTAAATTCATATTTTTGAGAAATTTGTCATTTTTAAAAATTATTTTGCTTCATAAATATGAGCAGCTGATCTTCAGTCCTCCATAGTTTGAGTAGTTTTTCTCAGACTGTAGTTAAAAGATGGATGCAGCTGTTAGTTCTACAGAGAAGCCAACAGGGGGCGACTCTTGTGGTCTGATTGTATAGAATTATATTTGATATATATTTTCATGAATATTGTTCATATTTTCATACAATATTATTTACACCATTTAAAAAATGTTTTTTGTAAATTTTTCAGAAAACATTTAATTACATATTCTGATAATTCATGAATTTGAGATTTAAGCAGATGACCCCGCCCCTCTCTGGTTCTGCCGGAGGTTTCTTCCTGTTTTTCCTTCACACTGTCGTCAAAACGCTGGCTCATTATTATTGTAGGGTCTTTACCTGAGAATATAAAATGCTTGTGATTTGGTGCAATACAAATAAAATTGAATGAATTAATATTTTTGGTCATATAATTGGTCAATAACAGTCAGCTTTATCTTTTAGTAATTAAAATAAATAAATCTTTGGACATGTTTTTCTGATCTGTGTAAGAATGTTATTTGAATATTTGAGGGGAAATTTATTACTATTCATTAAATGTTTATTTTCACCAGTAAAATTTTAAAAATAATTTTTTTTATTTAATTCTTTTTTCTGTGTTTTTCTAATATTTTCTAAATTACAAAGCGAGTTAGTAAATTACTTTATTGCAAATTATTATTTAATGCTCTCAGTTGCAGTTGCAATCTGAGTTAAATACTCATCTACGGAGCCCCGCAAGGGACAGTGGAGGAAAAAAGATGAAGATGAGTCATCTTCATCTTTTTTCCTCCACCGTCCCTTGCGGGGCTCCGTACTCATCTTATACTTCATAATAACATTTAATTAGCAGACGTTGGGTCTTATTGATCCTGGGATGTTACTTTTCCACATGGACGATGTTATACATTATTCGGTGTATTAGATGCTTCTTTTTAATACTCAGCTTCCAGCTTTTAAAACAATGTTCCTAATACTGTAGGTGATTATTATTGTTTGGATGAACTGATCAGATGATGGCGTTAGCTGAAGTTTTCCGTAATTAGTTTAAAATAAATATTTATAAACTAGTAAAAAGAGCAAATGAAGCAAAGACGACGCATCTTCTTTATTTGTTTGTTTAAAGCCACAAAAATAAGAAAAACCTTTTTCAGTGTTGTAATTACCCGGAACTGCATTTCCCATAATGCCGCGGGGCTGTGAACCGTTAGGAGGACTGACTGCACAATGATGTCATTTTACTCGCTGACGACCGTTGTACTGCGGACAGATCTGCGTCGCGAGCGCTCTGCTAATTATCGTGTGCGCACTCAGACAACTGCCACTACGTCACTGCAAGCTGCTGAAACGTCATCGGGATCTACAGGTGAGCATTTTACGTGAACTCAGTGTGTGAGTCTCCGTGTTTACATATCTTTGTGGGGACCAAACATTGGAAGTTTATGGGGACCAACAGTTCCGTCCCCACGAGCCGTCTTTCACACTCAAACTGCAGTGTCGGGGTCAGAGTTCAAGCTGAGGGCCAGGCACTGGTTTTGGATGGTTGGGCAATCAGCTAGGGAAGGGTTATTAAAAAAGATGTCGTCACTAAGATATGAAAATGTGCGTGGGTGCGTGCGTGTGTGTGTTTTCCGGTTTGTCGGTGAGCCACAGCTCACCTCTGCTTCCTGCACTCAGCTGCGGCAGTTGAGTTGGTGCTCGTCGGTTTGCGCTGCAGGAAGTTTGCCAACATTAAAAACGAGATGAGGACATCACAGCTCCAGGAGCTGATTGCAAAATCAGGACATTACATGTGAGCGTGCTTTAAACGTGCAGTTTATCGCATGTCCCCGAACCCTCCTGACCTTTGAGCCTCAGCTCTCGGGTCACAGACGAGCTGCACGCAGCTGTGTGTTTAAACTCGCTGAGCTCACTGGTGTCAAGCCAGCCTCCACTTTGTTTTACCTTCCCTGTGTATTCAAAGTATTATGGCAAAAGACGTGGAAACCTGATTTCAAAATAAGATAAGATAAAACTTTATTAATCCCTCGGGTAATGTTCTTATTCCTCTATGAATAAAACATCAAGAATTGCTCCTGGTGCTAGCTTCAGCTAGCTGTTTATTATTCTTTCTACAACGATCACTTCTTCTTCTACTCTGTATATCTTATTGATTCCAGAGCGCCCCCTGTGGGTAGCTTCAACAATAGCAACTATCATTACAGTGGGTTCCTCTGGGAAATTCGGTTTCCAAAAAAGCACAGCACCGACAGAAGTTACAGAATATTATATATATATATATATCTGGAGACTTTAACCATGCCACACTGGACTCTACTCTGGCTGCTTTTCACCAGTTTGTGAATTGTCCCACAAGGAGCAACAGGACAATTGACCTACTGTATGCTAATGTGAGAGATGCATACAGAGCCACCCCCCTCCCCCCACTAGGGAAGTCAGACCACAACCTGGTTTACCTACAGCCACAATACACACCCCTCGTCCAAAGGCAGCCTGTCACAACGCGCTCCATCAGGAGATGGACCCCAGAAAAGGAGGATGCTCTGAGGGACTGTTATGACACCACAGACTGGGATGTGCTCCTGAGCCCACATGGTGAGGACATAGAGGGGGCGACACACTGTCTTACAGACTACCTCAACTTTTGTGTGGACACAGTCGCCCCTGCTAAGACAGTACGGTGTTATCCTAATAACAAACCGTGGGTAACACAGGAAGTCAAAGCTGTCCTCAACATGAAGAAGAAGGCTTTCAGGAGCAAAGTGAAGGAGGAGATGAAAGCAGCACAGCGGGAGGTGAAACGCTGCCTGAGGGAAGCAAAGGACACCTACAGGAGGAAGGTGGAGCAGAAGTTGGAGAGGAACAATATGAGGGAGGTGTGGAATGGTGTGAAAACCATCACAGGCCACAACACCAAGAAAAGCACAGTGGGGGGGACTGTGGAGAAGGCAAACGAACTCAACAACTTCTTCAACAGGTTTGACCAGCCCACAACCCCCCCACCCTCACCTTCACTACAGAGTTCAATCCCCACTCTCCTACCTCCCTCGCTTCCCCCCCCTTCCTGACACCATGACACCCCCCTCCTCCAATCCCTCTCTCAGCAGCAAGACATCTCCCCCCCTCCCCTCTGCCCAAACATCTCCCAGTGTCACAGTGGATCAGGTCAGGAGACAACTGAGGAAGCTTCGCCCCAGAAAGGCAGCAGGCCCAGACAAGGTGTGTCCTAGGATGCTAAAGGCGTGTGCTGCTGAACTTGGGGAGCCGCTACAACGAGTCTTCAACCTCAGTCTGCGACTGGGGAGAGTGCCCGCCCTATGGAAGACATCCTGCATCGTCCCGGTCCCTAAAAGGAACCGGCCCAATGAGCTGAATGACTTCCGACCGGTGGCACTGACGTCACATCTTATGAAGACTCTAGAGCGGCTCTTCCTCAACCTCCTCCGACCACAGGTACAACATGCCCAGGACCCACTACAGTTTGCATACAAGGCGGGTGTCGGAGTGGAGGATGCCATCCTGTACCTCCTACACAGAGCCCACTCACACCTGGATGGGGGAAAAGGCACGGTCAGGATCCTGTTTCTTGACTTTTCCAGTGCCTTTAATACCATCCGGCCCTGTATGCTTCAGGAAAAACTGAACAGGATGGAGGTGGACCCCTGCCTGGTGGCTTGGATCTCCGACTACCTCACCGACAGACCACAGTACGTCAGGCTGAAGGACATCACGTCTGACACAGTGGTCAGCAGCACAGGAGCACCACAGGGAACTGTGCTGTCCCCTCTTCTCTTCACCCTGTACACCTCTGACTTCTGCTACAACTCTGAATTATGCCATATTCAGAAGTTTGCAGACGACACAGCCATCATGGGGTGTATCTGGGATGATCAGGAAGAGGAGTACAGAAGTCTGGTGAGGAACTTTGTCGCATGGAGTCACACAAACCACCTGCAACTCAACACCTCAAAGACTAAGGAACTGGTTGTGGACTTCGGGAGGTCCAGAGAAGGTCCACTGCCGGTTCAGATAGAGGGGGAGGAGGTGGAGGTGGTCAACAAGTACAAGTACCTCGGGCTGTGGGTGGACAATAAACTGGACTGGTCATGCAACACAGAGCACCTGTATAAAAAAAGCCCAAAGCCGACTGTACTTCCTCAGGAGGCTGAGGTCTTTTAACATCTGCAGGAAGCTCCTGAGGATGTTTTACCAGTCGGTGGTTGCTGGAGTACTTTTCTATGCTGTGGTGTGCTGGGGGAGCAGCACAGCAAAGAAGGACTCATCCAGGCTGGAGAAACTGATCAGGAGGGCTAGCTCTGTGGTCGGCATGAAGCTGGACACTCTGGTGACAGTGGCAGAGAAAAGGACATTAAAGAAACTGCTGGACATTATGGACAATGCTGGGCATCCTCTGTACACAGCCATTAACAATCAGAAGAGTCTGTTCAGTGACAGGTTGCTTCTCCCAAAGACAAGAACTAACAGACTTAAAAACTCCTTTGTCCCACACGCCATCAGACTGTTTAACTCCTCTCTGGAGGGGAGAGGGAGGGGAAACAGGAGGACAAAGGAGGGGGGAACAACTAAGCTGTAGTGCCTCTTCACTGTGCAATACTTTTGTAAATAGTCAACAGTGCAATAGACTCCATACTTGAAATGTGCAATTCACTTGTATTTTTATTTATTTATATTTATTTATTTATTGTTAATGGCCGTGTGCAGAGGATGCCCAGCATTGTTCATAATGTCCATCAGTTTCTTTAATGTCCTTTTCTCTGCCACTGTCACCAGAGTGTCCAGCTTCATGCCGACCACAGAGCTAGCCCTCCTGATCAGTTTCTCCAGCCTGGATGAGTCCCTCTTTGCTGTGCTGCTCCCCCAGCACACCACAGCATAGAAAAGTACTCCAGCAACCACTGACTGGTAAAACATCCTCAGGAGCTTCCTGCAGATGTTAAAAGACCTCAGCCTCCTGAGGAAGTACAGTCGGCTTTGGGCTTTTTTATACAGGTGCTCTGTGTTGCATGACCAGTCCAGTTTATTGTCCACCCACAGCCCGAGGTACTTGTACTTGTTGACCACCTCCACCTCCTCCCCCTCTATCTGAACCGGCAGTGGACCTTCTCTGGACCTCCCGAAGTCCACAACCAGTTCCTTAGTCTTTGAGGTGTTGAGTTGCAGGTGGTTTGTGTGACTCCATGCGACAAAGTTCCTCACCAGACTTCTGTACTCCTCTTCCTGATCATCCCAGATACACCCCATGATGGCCGTGTCATCTGCAAACTTCTGAATTTGGCATAATTCAGAGTTGTAGCAGAAGTCAGAGGTGTACAGGGTGAAGAGAAGAGGGCACAGCACAGTTCCCTGTGGTGCTCCTGTGCTGCTGACCACAGTGTCAGACGTGATGTCCTTCAGCCTGACGTACTGTGGTCTGTCGGTGAGGTAGTCGGAGATCCAAGCCACCAGGCAGGGGTCCACCTCCATCCTGTTCAGTTTTTCCTGAAGCAGACGGGACTGGATGGTATTAAAGGCACTCCTGAAGCATGACTTCTAAATAAAAGCCAACTTCCAGTAAATTAAGAGCACATTCACAAATATCAGTTAGTCTTGTTTGAACACTCTAATGCTGGATACAAATGACATACCCTACTATTCTAGTAGCAACATGTCAATATTAAAGCCATCTCCTTTTGGATTTCAAAGTAAAAGCCCTCTGAATGTTTATTTTTGAACTACTCTTTCAATTAATTCAGAATGGAAAATTCACGTTTCCACAGACTAGTCGCAGTCTATATTGACATTATACAACCCCATAGTGATACCATGTCAATCCGGTTGTTCAGTGATGACGCGACGAATCCTACTTCCGGGTCTAAAGTCTGCGTTTAATATGGCTTTTGTGTTGTTAACATGTTTAATGTTTTGTATTTTCTTCTATTTGATCTCAAAAAGCTCCTAAAACAGTCAGTGATCCCTGTTGACCTCCCTCGGCTTTTATTACCGCTAATCATTTATTTAAGCTCAGTTTTTAAAACCTTAGGATGTAGCTACAGCCCAGCCCATGCAGCAGTATATGAATGACTAACCTCGTATTGTGGATGGATTATCTCAGTTGTTCTCCTGGCTGAAGTTTGGTCCTTTTACAGCATCCTGCCATGCGATTACATTTGTTCCTGACCACCGAGAACACTCACGGTAACTTTTATCGAGTGGAAAAAAGTTAGCTTGTTTATATTATGCTAACATAGCTGTGTCGCTAGCGGTCACGTAGCACATCATTATATACCAGCTAGCCCAACTTCAGTAACCCTACAAACGTCACTGCTGTTTAGTTTTCTGTCTTCATTTATGCTGGAAGTGATAACAGAGCTGTACGTTTGAATTTGTTTCCAAAACCCCGCAGTCAGGACATGCTATATTGTATTTAGATAGAAGCTAGCGAGCTAACTCCCTGCTAACTTCTAACTCCGTTAAATGTCATAAATTCCGTTTTCATGGATGCCTGGATGTTAAACTCAATTGTTACACCTGGTAGAGCAGAACGCTGATCATTTTATTAAAGATGAAAGACTTTAGACAGTTTTTCAACTCTCAGTAATGCCACAGTGATCGTTTGATATATGGACCCGCAGCGGAGTTTAGACCCAGACACTGCTAGTGACGTCAGACTGAACAACCGGATATCAATCGTTCTTATTTTGCCTTTCAAAATAAGAGCCCTTTCAAATTGCCCACACGGGAAATAATCTTTCAATGAATTCTGATTTCTCTAAAAAGACAAATTCTTGTTTACACTGCATAATTTCCATCTGGGTCAAGAGTAAGCAAACCCACAGTGATACCATATCAATATCAAATCAGTCTGATTTTGCCTTTCAAAATAAAAGCCTTTTCAAATTGCCCATTTAAGACCTAACTGTCATGGTCCTGAGTCTGCCGACTCAGTGTTTTGTTTCTTTATGCTTTTGTTTATTCTGATTATGTACTCCGTTATGATTTGCCATTTGTTAGGTTTCCCTGGTCCCACTTCTGTCTGCTTGTGAATCTGTCTGTTTAGTTCTGTGTCTTGTCTGGTTCTCTGTGTCTGAGCTTCCTGTTTTATTCTGAAGGTCCTCGTCTCATGTGAGTGTGTTCAGGTTCCGTTTCCTCCGTCCCGTCAGCGCTGACTTCTTCCAGCTGTGTTGCCCTCCTGTCTCTCATCCCCTGATCACTGCTGTGTGTATTTAAGCCCTGTGTGTTCTCCTGCCTGTTGCCGGTTCGTCTGTGTTTCACGGTGTCCTGTTCCTCGTCTGCGGCTCTCCGGTATCATCTCAGGTTTGTTATTTAGTTTATCCAGTTTAGGTTTCTTTAGTTCCCTCTCATCCCTCGCTGCCTGTTTGCCACTACACCACCCTGTAAATAAACATCACTCGAATCATCATTCATCACCTGCATTTTGGGGCCTCCTTTCCTCCAACACCACACGGCTCGCCTCGGCAGCTTTGACACTAACTTTCAGTGATTTCAGAATGCTCTAAAAATGAAAATTGGTGTTTCCACAGGGTAATTCCACTTTAGATCAACAGTATCCAACCCCACAGTGACACCATGTCAATATCAAGTTAGTCTGATGTTGCTTTCCAAAATAAAAGCCTTTTCAAATTGCCCATATATGACTTACTCTTTTAATGATTTCAAAATGCTCTTAAATTGAAATTTGCTGTTTCCACAGGATGAATCCATGTTAGATCAACAGTATCCAACCCGACAGTAAAACCATGTAAATTTCAAGTTGCTCTGATTTTGCCTTTCAAATTAATGGCCCGTCGAATTTGCCCATATGTGATATAGTCTTTCAATTATTTCAGAATGTTTTAAAAATAAATTGCTGTTTCCACGGGATAATTTCACTCTAGATCAACAGTGTACACTATCACGGGGATATCAAGTCAATTTCAAGTCGCCTTGATTTTGCCTTTCAAAGTAATGGCCCGTTGAAATTGCCCATGTATGACCCACTCTTTCACTGACTTCAGAATCCCATTAAAAGCAAAGTTAAGCATCTTTGTTCTCTGTGAAAGAAAAAAACTACAGAGACTTCCATCTTTAATATACAGCACCCAGCAGGAGGTGAAGGGTCAGAGCACTGAGTTTCTGTCCTGGATTTTTTGGAGTATTTCTCCGTCTCCTGGAAACAGAGAAAGCAGCTTTCCTGCCGAGCTGTCCGGCCGCTCCCGGGCGGGCAGGAAGCGACCGGACGCTGCCAGCGCTTCCACGTCAGAAGAGCCAGAGCCGCTGCTGTCAGCCAGTCAGAGAGCGACTGGACGCCGGCTCACTGTGACGTCTTTGTCAGCGAATGAAGCGCGCTTTGTCTGCAGCTGCTGACATCACCTGCAGTCAGACACCAGAGGGGAGCTAAATGTAGACTGTACTTAAACGATGGACGCCTGACACCACTGCAGGTATTTATTACACAGATTCTGACGCAGAGTCCTGGGAGCGCCGCTTTTCTTCAGCTGCAGCTCAATGCATGACTCCAACCTCTGCTGGAAACAGCGGCGCGGACGCTATCGTGTAAGGCAGCTCGGGAGGGTTGGGGGTCGTGGCACACGGCGCGGCACCGCTCTTAGAGGGGCGACTGTGCGACGTCCAGCTGCCGCCTGAAGCTGCACACACGCCTTTGTCCAAACACTCGTTTTGACTGAAGCCACTCGAAGCTGCCAGCCGAGGATTGGTGTGAGGAGGACTAAAGATGGACACCCACACCATAATGGAGCCTCTGTGTGTCCCCAGGCCCAGCCAACAGGACGCTCTCTGTTCTGTGAAGTAACGATTGAGCACATAAACTGATCACACTCCTGTGACCTCTGACCCCTTTAAGGCTGTCAAACAGGTCAGAAACCGGACTTTCTGTCTAAGGTAACCTGTGTAAAAGTGGCAGCCATGTTTCTTTTACGTCTATTGTGACGTCAGAACGGCGCACAGGAACTTTGGGTCCTTTCACTTATTTCCTGCTTTTCTGCAGTGAAACGGACGCAGACCTGGATGCTGGACGCTGCAGCCCGGCCACGTCTTTAGAAACAAAACCAGATCACATGATCCTTCACCGCTTTTCTTCTTCTTTTTAGATTATTTCATCTCAGTCAAAAATCTACTTATTCATTTACCATTTCTTCCTGTGGAGAGCCTCTTCTGGCTTCACATCCCATCGCTTCCTTTCTTGCAGGTTTCTCTCTCTCCTCATCATCACTGCTTTCACAGAGAGGAAGGGGGCGGGGCTGAGTGCAGGCAGCACACGCTGCTGGTTCCCAACGACTCTGATTTACAAACGCACACCTTCTATACATTTAATTCATTATTATATTGAATAAACTCATTTTTCTGTTTGCACGTCGACATCAGTAAACGAGGCGCGGTGTGCAGTTCGTCCCCATGTTAACCCGATTCTTTTGTCCCCGTGACAGAACAGAGGAAACCGACTCTTAGTGTTAAAACATTTATATTTCTTTGTCTTCAATCATCTTCCGGAGAGACCCCTGCACAGCTCAAACGCCAGCTCCAACATTTTTAGCTCCACGTGTCTTATATGATGTTATTTCTGTACTTCAGACGTCACAGTTTCAAACGTTGCTTATATTGTGTCTTATCTGTTAATACACCTGTGCACTAAGACTTCCTGTTCTTCCGTCTGCTGAGCACCTTGTGAGTCAACAGTGGCCTTGCTCTACAAGCCGTCATTATTAAAGTACATAAAACAATCTGATAGGAAAATAAGGATACTGAGGATATTGATTTCATGACAGGCCTCAGTCTTATTGGTGGACGTCTCCCGCTGAGTCCAAACCGTCGTTAAAGAGCGTCAAACACGGATTGGCTCCCTCACATGTGCTTCCTGAGCTCGATCTCTCTCCGCTTGTAGCTCGTTCTTTGCTTCCACACTTTTTAAAAGCTGTCCTGCGTCGGGGTGCTCGCAGGGTTGAAAAGTGGCCTTGTGTTAAAGGTTGGGATGCGGTGACTCGGTCGGCGCGAGCCTCTGGTGCCTCCGAGGCGTCTGCAGCTACAAACAGACTCGCATGCCAAACCAACACCGCTTCCTCCCACGGCCCGGCGGGGAGGACGGGCTGTAGACGGAGTGACTGCGGCTCACACGGGGATCCATTTGAATCATCGTCTCACTTCCTGCTTGCTGACTGGACACGCGAAGGTCGTGTAATTTGAAGCCGTCCTCTCTTGCAGCATCCTGACTCTGTACAGAGGGAGCACTGCGACCTGACATCATCAGGGTGAAGCTTTCAGGTCACACTCGTTACCTTTGACCTTTGTGCTTTCTACTTTTGCTTTCAGTGTGACTCAGTTCAGGCACGATAGGTGCTTCACAGGGTTCAGGGGAAGATGATGAGCCGTCCGGGTGTGGCACGTCCACCGAGCGCAGAGCTTCAGCAGAGGAGGACGTTTCAGACACATCTGTGGATGAAATAAAAGCAGAAGGAGCGCCTGTGGTGCTCTCAGATGTTTGCAGGTTATAACACAGGAGTAATTTAGATTTCACTGGGGGGACGGCGTACACACATCCATGATGAGACTCAGAGGGAGGCGGAGGCTGGAGGCTGTCGGAGGGGGGGAGGCAGACAGCGAGTCTTTGTGGTCCGCTGGACAAAGAGTGTTTCTCAGTTTGGGTTGGCGGAGGAACAGATCGGACTCGGGCGCCGCTTTGACTTCAGCTCTGCTTCTCGTTTGCAGGGAGAAGACGACATGAAGCTGCTGCTGCTGCTGCTCTGCTTCGGGACGCTTCGCGTGGGTGAGTCCGAGTTCCTCCTCGCCGTAAACCAGCCAGAAGGATTCATAGCGGTTAGAAAGAGTGTGAAGCCACGATGGCTGTAAGACACCTGCTGATCCATTCAGAGGCTGACGGTCACCTCCCAGATCACTTCCTGCTGTAAACGATTAAAGTAAAAACTCTGGGGCTGAATTCTGCTTTTCCATGTTTCAAATATTTTTTCTTTAACTAGATTTAATCGTTTTTACCAGAGGAGAAAAAGTCAGTACTGGACCTGAGTATGAATGAAGTGAATCTGCCGGTGTTGATCCTGCTCTCATGTGGAGGATAATTCCAAATGTTCTGCTGAGAATATCAGTGATTCAAGAAAGCTTTGTTGTCATTCTCATGTTTACATGAGGTGAGACGAAGCTACGTACCCACGGTCCCGGTTTCCCATTAAAGCAACAGAAATAATGAAATAATACAAACAAGTGAAGTGCAACAACCTGGGAAACTGTGGAGCAGGTATACAAGTGTAGACTGGATATATGTGATATATATATGAGTACAGCTTCAGCGTTTTCTTTAAATAATAAAGGGGGACACGTAAAGGTGTCAGAAACACTGCTGTGTTCGATCATTATGGACAAAGCTCTGATAGGCCGACAGCGTGAGCTGGGATCACGTCAGCCTGCGACCGTGTCGCTCACAGGACGAGCGCTGCCTCAATAAATGGTTTTATTTATAAGTCAGAAACGCTGTGCGCCCGGCTGCAGGGTCGGTAGTGTTTCAGTGTTGTGTATCTGTGTATGCAGATCACATCTGTCCTGCACGTCATCAGGGCGTCGAGGCTGCTTTTGGTTTTAAATTGTTTTATTTGTTCAGTTTTGTGAGTCTGGAATGAGTAAAGGTCGATTTTAAGGACATTTCGGCTCTGAGAGCTCAGACTCGTGGATTCAGGTACTAGGTGGCGGTGCTCTGCCCGTCGTGGTGCTACCACACCTCCACATAAGCAGGTCAGTAGATCGCTTCGCCATCGCTGTCAGAGGTGGCACAGACTCCACAACACTATAAACTCTTAACCATAAAAACACACTGACTCGACCTTTCTCTCACACTTGTGTCCAAACACACTTCTAGGCGCCGCCCCCTGCTGGACATTAGAAGTAATGCAGGCTTCACTTGTCAGCCCTAGAAGCTTTGTCCATCTTTATATACAGTCTGTGGGATTTTCTCTTTGGAAGATGTTTTAGGGGATTTCAGTCAAATGATGATTTGTGTATTTATTCAATATATTTCATATATAATTAATGAATTGGTGAATAAATAGGTAGTAAGAACATGAAAACCTGACGTGTTGTTTCCAAAACGATAAATCTTGCTCCTCCTTCTCCTCGTTCTCCTTCAGGTTCTGGGCTTCGCTGCTATAAGTGCCAGGATTACACCGGACGCTGCCAGGACGTCCAGGAGTGCACGTATGAGGACTCGTGCATCTCTCTGAGTGAGAGAGGTCAGTTTAACCCAGAGTTGACCACTTCCTGTTAGCTTCGTGGTTCAGAGACTGGCCAGATTAGCTCAGAGCTATGACTCCTGTGTTATTAGTGCTGAGTCGGCTCATTTTACTTTGATGCTAAATCTTAAAAATGAAGGACGCACTTTTCTTTTTCAGCTCCACTCAGAATTTTCTCTGTCAGCCAATCAGATATCTGTGCGTGTGTTTGGTTTTCCAGGTGGGAAGACCATCCGTCAGTGCATCAGGTACACGGACTGCGATAACTCCCGCCTCAGCCAGATGTTCCCGGCCATCTCCGCCTTCACGTACCGATGCTGCAGCAGCAACCTGTGCAACTCCGGCACCGCTTGCACCGCGGTCACGCCCCTGGTGGCTCTGCTGGGGTCTCTGCTGAGTGTCTGGTGGTGCTGGATGTGAAGCAGCATGTCAGTGTTTCAGCCACAGATTGTATAAAGTCGATGGATGTCTGAACAGCTAAAGTCCTTCAACCTGCTCTTTCTAATGACCAGCAGGGGGCGCCTCCTCTGGTCCGGAGAAAATGAGCGTCCTGCTCAGCCGATCTCAGCTCAGTAAACTCGCTAATGGTCTCTGTCGCAGGTTCAGGTCTAAAACTTTCTAAAATAAAACACGAACTTGGTCCTGTTAGAGTCGCAGAGGAGCAGGAGGAGTTTCTGTGACTGAACCGTCACAAACAGGCCCTCACTAACCAGCAGGTGACGTCACTCCAGCGACATCCATCTTTTATATACAGCCTATGATTTCATCTTTCAAAGCTAACACGAACTAAAGCAAATGTAAAAAAATAAAAACAGCTTTTTCACCTTGTCAGCTGATTTCTCACTTCTTATTCTGCAAATTGAACAATAAATACGAGAGAAAAAAATATTTAAAAAACTGTGTTGCTTCTTTTTTTTAAAGAACAAACAAAAACACATAGATTCATCCGCCAGTTACATAGTCCCTCTGTGGAGGGAGATTATTCTCATGATCCACAAGCATAAACTCTGATTTATAGATGAGCTCCGTGATGTGTTGAATGTGCGCTGCACTGGTGATGACTTCAAACACTCTTAATAACAGCATTCAAACTGCAATAACTTTTGATAACGATGACCAGCTGTTTATTAGTCATCGAGCTTATATAAACAGTATGTCACAAAGGTGAGTACACGCCACACATTTTTGTAGATATTTTGTTTTATCTTTTCATGGGACAACACTGAAGATATACGGAGCCAGTCTATAGGGGTTCAGGCCCATGCAGAACAGCAGTGGGGACAGAGCATCTCCTTGGTAGATCTCACATTTGATGCTGACTTATGCTATGGGCTTGAAGTTGGCCTCTAGTGTTGTCCGCCACATCCCCATTGAGTTCCTGATGAAGGCTCTTGGGTCCTGCTGGTTTGTATAGTTCCAGGCTGTCCAGGATCCAGGTGTGGGGCATTGAGTCATAGGCCTTCTTGTAATCCAGGCAGTGCACAGGTTGGTCAGCCTAGTCTTGCAGTCTTGGGTGAGTGCTCTCTCTACCAGTAGTTGATGATTCGCTCCACTGGTATTCCTGCCAATTCCTTTCTGTGCCCCACTTGTGTATTAAGCCATTATTATCAGGAAGTCCTAAAAACTCCCTGAAAAGCCTTCAGCTGATCCAAAATGCTGCAGCAAGAGTCCTGACAGGGACTAGAAAGAGAGCAGATTTCTCCTGTTTTGGCTTCCTGTTAAATCCAGAATTGAATTCAAAATCCTGCTCCTCACATACAAGGTCTTAAATAATCAGGCCCCATCTTATCTTAATGACCTTGTAGTACCATATCACCCTATTAGAGCACTTCGCTCTCACACTGCAGGCCTACTTGTTGTTCCTAGAGTATTTAAAAGTAGAATGGGAGGCAGAGCCTTCAGTTTTCAGGCCCCTCTTCTGTGGAACCAGCTTCCAGTTTGGATTCAGGAGACAGACACTATCTCTACTTTCAAGATTAGGCTTCAAACTTTCCTTTTTGCTAAAGCATATAGTTAGGGCTGGACCAGGTGACCCTGAATCCTCCCTTAGTTATGCTGCAATAGACGTAGGCTGCCGGGGATTCCCATGATGCATTGAGTTTTTCCTTTCCAGTCACCTTTCTCACTCACTATGTGTTAACAGACCTCTCTGCATTGAATCATATCTGTTATTAACCTCTGTCTCTCTTCCACAGCATGTCTTTATCCTGTCTTCCTTCTCTCACCCCAACCAATCACAGCAGATGGCCCCGCCCCTCCCTGAGCCTGGTTCTGCCGGAGGTTTCTTCCTGTTAAAAGGGAGTTTTTCCTTCCCACTGTCGCCAAAGTGCTGCTCATAGGCTCGTATCTATTATTGTAGGATCTACTGTACAATATAAAGCACCTTGAGGCAACTGTTGTTGTGATTTGGCGCTATATAAATAAAATTGAATTGAATTGAATGTGCCTGTTCATCTTAGCCGCTATGATGCCTGACAGGAGCTTCCACCTGGTACTGAGGCAGGTTACTGGCCAGTAGTTGGATGGGACTGGTTCCTTCTGGGGGTCCCTGAGGATCTGGACTGTCCGCCGTTCAGTAAGCCATTCTGGGTGGGGAGGTTGCTGTGGTCTGCTCTTAGATCCAGTAGCCACTGAGTATTGCTGTTATGGTTGCGTCCTTCTCCTGTACGCTCTTGCAGTATTGCTCTGTCTCCAGCCTTGGTGGTGCTGTCCTCATATTGGCCCCGCTTGGCACTTTCCAAGGCCTCAGGTATGGGCAGCTTGCTGTCAGTGGCGGTCCTAGCCTGTTTGGCGCCCCGGGTGAACACTCCCTCTGGGCGTGACTCCCTTCAGTAAGCTACATTGGTGTCTACTGTTTACTATCATAGCCAAGTGACTAACAAACGTAAACAGAAGTTTTCACTATCACTACTAATTAATGTTATCTTGTTGTATCTGTGTTGTGGCCAGTGCGATCCTCTCTGCTGTTGCATGCTGGGGCAGCAGGTTGAGGGTCACAGACGCCAGCAGACTAAATAAACTGATCCACAAGGCCAGTAATGTTGTGGGGATGGAGCTGGACTCTGTTAGGGTGGTGTCTGAGAGGCAGATGTTGTCCAAGATAAAGACAATGTTGGATAACACCTCCCACCTACTCCATGACGTGCTGGCTGGTCACAGGAGCACGCTCAGTACGGAACGACACAGGAAATCATTCCTTCCTGTGGCTCCCTGTACAACTCCTCCATCTAACACACTGTGAACACTGCAATGGTCACAGCCTTTTTACACACGCTTTTCTACTCTGGAATATTCTTGTCAAATTTGGCTTTGAACTTTTCTTGTCCATCTTGGTTTTAATTTTGCACTCCAGCATGAACACAAATCCCCCTTGGATTTACATCATTATAAATGAAATGTGCTCTATCTGGAAGCAGCAGGCCCCGCCCCTTTCAACGGGTTGTGTGAGACTTTAAATCATCGAACTGTAAATTATAATTTTAAATTGTTATTGATCCTTTACCCCGAGTCCTAAAGTGTCGATTTATTTTCTTACTCCTCTTATATTTATTGTTTGTTTACTTGCTGTAGCTGGAGCCTCGTCGTCTCGACCACGATGCCGCCCCGGGCAACCGCCCGTATCAAAAACCGCTGCTGCTTGCTGTACTGCGTAGGCACCTCCTACATCGCACCTTTCTCCAAATTCGATAGTCGGCTACTTTTCCTCTGTGCTACCTTGATCTTGGAGTAGTCTCCTTCTCCGTGGAGGGTTCTGCTCCTTGCGGTTTCATCTTACAGCATCTCACTGATTACTTCTGTCGTGGAGTAGATCACATATATACACGTATATATTCATGTGAGGGTCGGAGCACAAACGTGAGTACATACAAATCACTTCGTTTGTAAGTATTAAATGAATAATTTCCCTTCGTACTCTGAACCTTCCATCATGCATCGTGTGTGCTGCTGTCTCACTGGTCTATTGCACCATCTAGTGTTACAGAGTGGTATTACACTAACTGAAAGCCCAGCTCAACACGAGTCTCAGATGATATCTTAAGACAAAGCGGTTATTTCTTCACAGGAAGGACCTGGAATCTGCCCTGAAATCCTTTCAAAATAAAGCTTGACCTGCACTTTAAATCCAGCTTGTGGGTCACAGACAGCACAAAAAGGATGATAAAAAAACATATTTATTAAACATCACAAATATTGAAATACATATCCAAGCCCTACAGAAGAGATCTAAAGCAGCAGGAGATGTGCTACAAACCTCAGCACTCACGGGAGTGTCTTTGTCTACAGTGTACAGTACTTACACACACACAGGGTTTAATGTGACTGTTAAATCATTTAGAACTAAAGGAGGAGACAAGCACGAGGACATGAAAGGAGACAACAAGCTAAGTGTGTCCTAAAATCTCAGCAGGGTTAAGTCTATTAAAATAGTCAGCATGAACACGATGGACACAAAAACCATGTTGTGGTCAGTTTCCTGTGTCTGTTGTATGCGGTAAACGTACATTTCTAATGCGTAATATCACTAACAGGAGCTTCGACAGCATGTGTTCCATCTATAACATTCAGTGTTTTTAAAATAATGTTCATTTCTGTCTTCTACACAAATATTTAATGTTTTCCAGCTCTGAGAAACCTTTGTGCACTGCATTGTGGGAGATCGGCATCCTTTAACACAGCGGTCCCCAACCCCCGGGCCTCGGTACCGGTCCGTGAGTCGTTTGGTACCGGGCCGCGAGAGTAGAGGCTCAGGTGTGAAATGTCTGGTTTTCAGGGTTTTTATCGGTTTTCAGTGTTATTTTGTTATCGTTTTTATCGTTTACTCGGTGTTCCTGGGTCTTTTCACGAGTGTTATGAATAAATCTTCTTTTTTTCAGTACTAGTTTTATTTTGTTGTATTTATCCGCGACACCTTAAAGGCCGGTCCGTGAAAATATTGTCGGGCATAAACCGGTCCATGACGCAAATAAGGTTGGGGACCGCTGCTTTAACAGGCACATGACTGCAGTTCACCTGGGTGTGCAGCAGCGGGCGCTGTGTTCAGTCGCTTAGCTCTCCGAGCGCGTCCTCTTCGATCTGCCGTCCGATCACCTCCAACTGGACTGTCTTTTTCTGTCCTTTCTGCTCCACCTCCTTCTCTGCTTTATCTGACTGGGCGTACCAGGGCTGAGGCGTGGAGCTGTCGTAGGCCCGCCCTCCTCTGCGGAACCCCCCTCTGCCGGCTCGAACCAGCCCCCATCCCTGCAGCTGGACGTCGGACCCTCCTTCCTGGACTCCTCTGGTTTGGTTGAGCTCCTTGGCGCTGAGAGACGACATCCGCACGGGAACCGTGTTTCCGAACTTGGAGTAGTCGACACAGTACCTGCTGTCCTCCTCCGTGATGATGGAGACGAAGCGCCTCCCCCACAGAATCTCCTCGGGTATATAGGAGGTCCGCGCCTGCATGGTGATCCCCGTCGTCTCCACCACACCTTAAAGAAGAAATAGAGGGTGCATGGAGATATAAGGTTAAAGGTCAAAAACCTGTTTGTAATGCAGTCCAGAAGTTTTATTCATTCAGTGTCGCTTTACAGCTGCAGGCGCCTGCAGGACTCTTTATAAAGTTCAATTCAAATCATAACAACAGGATATTTCTAACTTTAGAGATGTTGCACAAATGGAAGAAAGCAGTCTTACATATTTGTTTAATATGTGCGTTGAAGGACATGTCCTGGTCAAAAATGACTCCAAGGTTCCTCACAGCGTTACTGGAGGCCAAGGTAATGCCATCCAGAGGAAGAATCTGGTTAGATACCATATTTCTAGGCTTTTCAGGGCCGAGTACAATAACCTCAGTTTGATCTGAATTAAGAAGCAGAAAGTTAGCAGCCATCCAGGTCTTTATGTCTTTAAGACATTCCTGCAGTTTAACTCATTGGTGTGTGTTATCTGGCTTCATGGACAGATAGAGCTGGGTGTCATCTGCATAGCAGTGTAAATGTATGCTATGTCTTCTAATGATGCTGCCTAAGGGAAGCATGTATAATGTAAACAGAATTGGTCCTAGCACTGAACCCTGTGGAACTCCATAATTAACCTCAGTGTGTGAAGAGGACTCTCCATTTACATGCACAAACTGGAGTCTATTAGATAGATATGATACAAACCACTGCAGCACAGTACCTGTAATACCTACAGCATGTTCTAATCGCTCTAATAGGATATTATGGTCGACAGTATCGAACGCTGCACTGAGGTCTAGCAGGACAAGCACAGAGATGAGTCCACTGTCAGAGGCCATAAGAAGATCATTTGTAACCTTCACTAAAGCTGTTTCTGTGCTGTGATGAGCTCTGAAACCTGACTGAAACTAACGAGTCGTCTGCTTTACGCTACGTGTTTGAGAATTATACCACGGAGTCAGGTACTTCTGATTTAAGTCTATTTTTCACCAGAGCTACAGTATCCAGAGTCGTACGCAGTGACAGGAGGTAAAGTTATTAACAAGATGATGGACCTCTGTTGGAGCAATGTTCAGGTAGCTGCTCTGTGTTGGCAGTGAAGATGATAACAGTGGGTGGATGATATAAAGGAAGGTAAAGATCTCACCTTCCAGGATGACGATGATCTCCAGGTCCTCGGAGGCCAGTGACTGGGCAGACAGCTCGTAGAGAGGACTCCCTCGCTCCATGGTGTGGCTGATGATCAGGGGAGACACCAGGAAGATGCCGTTACTCCTGAGGGGGTTCTCCACCTGGATGTCCAGCTGGCACACGGGGATCACCTCGCCTTCTGACGTCACCGTCCGCCGGATCACCTGAAGAGAAGATTTCAGTTTTGTGTCTGTATCTTCAGGATTGGTTTGCATTACTGGGGCTGTTTTGTTTTGTATGCGTGATGTGGAGCTCAGGTGAAGTTGTAGGTCACCTGCAGCTGGACGGTGGCTGAGATGATCATGCTCTTCCTCAGATCTCCCACTCTGAACATGAAAGTGGGGCGGCCATTTCGAGGAGCGATGACGGCGTTTTTGGAGAAGATGAGTGTTTCTGCTCGCCGGTTGGCCTGCGCCGTCTTCATGAACACGCAGCCGAGCATCACGGCGTTGATGATCAGCCCCAAAATGTTCTGAATGATCAACACGGTGATGGCCAGCGGACACTCCTCCGTCACCATCCTGCCACCAAAACCGATGGTCACCTAGACGGGAAACATCCAGGATTACCACAAGACAGAAGTCTACACCCGCATCAGCAGGAAGCAACTCTCACCTGGACTTCAATGGAGAAGAGGAAGGCAGAGGTGAAGGAGTGGATGGCTGTGACGCAGGGGACTGGGCCCGGCTCGCCGTTGGGGTCGCGGGGCTCCAGGTCTCCGTGAGCGAAGGCGAGGAGCCACCAGATCATAGCGAAGAGCATCCAGGAGCAGAGGAAGGCAGAGGTGAAGATGAGGAGGGAGTGCTGCCACTTCAGGTCCACCATGGTGGTGAAAACGTCCTGCAGGAAACGACCCTGAACCACACCACAAAGCCTCCCGTCAGCAAACCGTCCTCTCTTTTTCCTCGTTCTACCCCTGGACCTTTTCTTCCCATCGCCCGTAACAACATTTAACTTATTCTGGATTCCGGCTTATCAAAGTAAAAGGATGTTTAACAGATAAAAACGCAGTGGAGCTCCCAGACGCTCCGCCCTCCATCCGCTGTAGCTTTTTATCTACATTCTGCCACAGAGCAGCAAACAGAAAAGTCCTGCACATCTGAAGCTTTCATTGCATGCTGAACCGCATCATAACCAAACACTCGCTGCTCTACCTGTTCCCTGATGTTCTTGTGAGCCACGTTACAGGATCCGGTCTTGGTGATGAAGCGGGCTCTCTGAGACCTCGAACGGCTGCGGTTTGGCTGGTTCTGGTCCTCCGCCAGCCGGGTCAGCAGGAAGCCGTCCGGCAGGAGGCCCTTCCTGGCCAACATGACGCTGCGCACGTGAAAAATACAACTTAAACATAAATACAGCTGCGAAAGGTTCGTCATCAACACCAAGAAAACAGCAGATTTACAGCATATAATTCTTAAGTGAGGCAAAAATGATGAATTCATAAATACTGTAAAAGAAATTTGTCAATAATCTTCTGAACTTTGGACTTTTGGTGAGTAAGCCGTTTGAAGGAGATTCTCTACTTCCTGTTACTGACGAGATGCATCTCTGACATCCCAAAGACATTTAAATTAAACGTAAACAAAAAACACAACAGTAACATAATAATAAAATAAAAACTAAAAAGATAAAAATAGTAAAACAACTCAATTAAATAACAAAATAAAACAATAAAAACTGCAAACATGTGCGTGTACGTGCACGTGAGCCATGTTAGATCTTTATTATATAACTGTAATATTATTGTGTTATTTCCTCTTTATTTTGTTAATACAATGAATACGTGAATATAAACAACAATAATTTATCACAGTTCAAAAATAATCAGTTACAACTAATTTAAAAACTGTTTCAAGTCGACTATACCTGCTATCATCCTGCAACATATTACATTACATTATCATAGACAGTGCTGGGACCTGTTTTAAGTTGACTGGTGATGTATGTGACAGCCTGGAGGATGTGACCTCTGCTCTCCCATGTTTACTGTCGAGGCAGAAAGGCGGAAATGACGACAGTTAATTGTCCAAAACAGTCTCTTATTCCTGCAGGTGTGTGCAGGTGGCATCATTTCCACGGTGGTCACAAAAAAGAATCTAACTCCATATTAACAGAAACCAACGCGAGCATCAGCATCCTTCTTTACGTCCTCGCGTTTGTTGGTTCCTATCACCATAACGACACGCGCGTCTCTCTGCAGGTGACACTGATGACCGCACTGATAAAACCCGCTTAGAGTCACGCGACGTTACCTGGGCGGGAGTGAGCTGATGGAGTTGAATAAAGGTGGTGTTCCTGAGCGGGGTGTCTTAAACCGACGGGAACGGCAGCACGGACTCCATCATTCAGCCATCAGGATGTCCTCAGCACCACCCGAGCATCGACCTGAGTCAGGTTAGAACATGATATAGGTGAGGTTCCGGCCTGGACTTTCAAAATAATACACTAAAGGTGCCGTTTATGATGTTTTTGGTCATTAAAGAACAAAGTAGACCATGCGCTATAACAGACTGAGTATAATATCGATTGGACTCAATTACAGGCTGATCATATAGTTAATCGATAATTCAGTGCAACGGGAAATTGCAAAGATGTTCAGGTAACTTGTCAAATAGTTTAACGAATGAGAGGAATTTAATTATGAAAGTGCATTTCCGGTGTTGGGTGTGGTGAATGTGATGACCTTGACGTTGAGCTGCAGGAGGCTCAGCAGAGGCTTCCTGGTGCCTGCAGGGGGCAGCAGAGGAGACGAGGCGCGTGTGTGCGCGCGTGTGTGTAAACATTAACACATTTATACATCAATGAAAGTGAAATGAAACATTTAAAAGACAAAAGCAGCTCCTATTAACTGAACATCGCGTGGTAAAATCCGCTCTGAACAAAAAAGAAATCAAACACATTCACTTGTATTATATTTAACCAAATATTTGACTTATTTATTACAGAAAACAGAATCTTACAGACGATAAAACAGTAACCTCAGGTGGTTTTATTCATTCTCTTATTTTTCTGCATTACTCCTTAAATATGTTGGTCCTGACTGATGGCCTGAACGTAACTGTCTTCCCTTGAAGCTATTTTTGACTTGTCAATGTGAACATTGACACCAGAGGAGGTTGAGGACATTAAAACCTCCCTCGGAGCGCTGTGCGGAGACGTGGCCGCAGTCAGGGCACAGCAGGAGCTGCTTCTGGGGCTTCTGGAGGAGGTAAAACAGCTACGCCTCCAAAATGCCGAGAAGGACAGACGGATCATGGATCTCGAGCGGCGGGTGGATGAGCTGGAGCAGTACACCCGTACGAACGACGTGGTCATCAGCGGTATTAAAATCAAGCCGCGCTCGTACGCGCGCGCGGTGGCCGGGAACGTCGGGGAGCCCAGCGACGAGGAGACCCGCTCGGTAGAGCAACAGGTGGCGTCCTTCCTCCAAAGCAAGGGGATAGAGATGGACCTGGAGCACATAGAAGCATGTCACTCACTGCCCAGGAGGAGTGACAGACCGCCGGTGTTCCAGATCTACTGGAGTTTAGATCAACTGGCGTTGGTCGAACAGGTGTGCGGCAGTCTTGCGTTTCAGGAGCTGCTACCGACAAACCAGCAAAAAAAACGCCAAATGTGTCATCTGTGACACTTGTGAGGTTGTCTCAAACACACTCCGTCAGTCTTGATGCTGTTGAACAACAAAATGTTTAAAATGTGGCGAGTTTACCTGGTGATATCCTCACGCGCGACGCGATCGCGAAAACAGCAAACAATTAACACCACGCCGATGTTGTTCACAGGACAGCAAGAGTAAACGATCGGGAGACTCTTGTCGTCGTCATCGTTCCCCTCGCACGGTTTATTTCACCGAATTCAGCGTTTTTGCTTCACAACTACAGCGAGCAGTTTACTTTGTGCACTAACATGGACTCGAGTCAACCAGCGCCACCTCTGGCCAAGTGCCACAGCCTACAGCCAGATCAACCTGTGACACACATCTGCACCACGTTTGAATTCGTGTCATGCACATTTGTACCTTTCAACTGTGTCTGTTTGTGCGTCATGCAAATAAACCTTTGACAAGAATGAAATGATATCATATATTCCTTATTGGCCTACATTTGTACAAAATTCCAAATTATATACACAAAGTCATAGAAATCACCACTCCAATTGGTCATCATGATTTTGATATTCTCTTTTCCCATAACAATGAAATACGCCTTGGACAAATATGACACATCGATATTTCATTAGTGTTGTCACATCACATCCTGTAAGCATCATCTGCCTGTGTCCTTTCCCTGGAAATTAATATTTCCAGCCAATATAGGCAATCCATCAACATGGCTGGAGAGTTGGTAGTTATATATAAAGTCAGTGACTCAGGTGTGTCGCTTGGTTTGTCATCTGTTTGTGAGACTGGAGGAGACGTAGAAATCTTTTGTTTTAAATCTTAGTTAGGAAGATTCCTGTTTGAAAACAAGCACGTTTTGTGAGAAATGCAAGAAGTACATCTGCAGAAAATACACAGTTACATTCTGTCCATCATGTGGACAAAACTGAAAATGTTGAGCATTGAAAAACTGAGAACGTTGGGCAAGTTCAACAGAAATGTGTTTGTAAGAACGAAAAACCAAATTGTTCCTAAAATAGTTATGGAAAGTCTAACTGTTGTATGTCTGTGTTCTACATGTTTATCTGATGGGAAATAAAGTTGCTATTGTTTTATTGCAGTTTTTGAACAATTCTGAGTGGATTTACACAGTACGGGTCAGAATGACCCGCAACAAAATCAATGTCACTCTTTTGTTCTTCAACATAATACAAGGGTTCATTTCCAAAACTTGCCTATGATCTTCAATTTGTAGCAGATCCACTATCACACAGCAGCTAGAGCAGTTTCAAATGGAGGTCAGTCCACTGCTGCCACCTGTGGCCAAGTACCATAGCCTATTACTAGATTAACTTGTGACACATCTTCACCTGCTGCTATGATCACATTGAGTAGAGGCTGAGTGGCTGCACTTACCCCTGGTACATCCAAATCTACCCACAAACATGTTGAAAGATGCAATGGCAGCAATGTGGATTGTCAACACTAAAAACAATCAGTAAGCAAAGACAACAGGGATCATTTGTTTCTGTTTATTTAGCATGTACAACATTTGTAGTCGCCTTCTGCACAGGGGAAGTCCACACACACTGTGTGGTACCACTTTCCACAGAAGGTGCATTCAGTCTGCAAGATTGAATGAGATTGTCAGAGTCATTGTCTGACTGTTTATTACTGATCACCTGCTGTACATTCACAGTAACTGCCATCTCCTTATAAATGTTTATTAGATTGACCACACTTATACAGACTGTATATCACAACCAACTCTAACATGTTTGTTCGCAGAGAAAAGACACAGACAGACTGCGCTAACGACATGTGATGTTACAACACTGGTGAAATATTAGTGTCATTTCATTCATTTCAAAGGTTTATTTGCATGACGCACAAACAGACACAATTGAAAGGTACAAATGTGCATGACACGAATTCAAATGTGGTGCAGATGTGTGTCACAGGTTGATCTGGCTGTAGGCTGTGGCACGTGGCCAGAGGTGGCGCTGGTTGACTCGACTCCATGTTAGTGCACAAAGTAAACTGCTCGCTGTAGTTGTGAAGCAAAAACGCTGAAACCGGAGAAATAAACCGTGCGAGGGGAACGATAACGACGACAAGAGTCTCCCGATCGTTGACTCTTGCTGTCCTGTGAACAACATCGGCGTGGTGTTACTTGTTTGCTGTTTTCGCGATCGCGTCGCGCGTGAGGATATCACCAGGTAAACTCGCCACATTTTAAACATTTTGTTGTTCAACAGCATCAAGACTGACGGAGTGTGTTTGAGACAACCTCACAAGTGTCACAGATGACACATTTGGCGTTTTTTTTGCTGGTTTGTCGGTAGCAGCTCCTGAAACGCAAGACTGCCGCACACCTGTTCGACCAACGCCAGTTGATCTAAACGCCAGTAGATCTGGAACACCGGCCATCATTATGAGATTTGTCAATCGGAAGAACAAGGTCGCACTGCTGAAACAAGGACGCAAACTGAAAGGCACGGACGTTTTCATTAATGAGCATCTGACACGAAAAAACGCAGACATCGCGAGGAAGGCAAGGCAACTGAAGAAGAACGGTAAAATACAACATACATGGGTAACAAACTGTAAGATTTTCATTAAGCTAAACGGGACACCAGAAGAGGCAAAAGTACTGATAGTGAGGAACATGGAGGATCTGGACAAGTATAACTGACACCAATGTATCAATTACACCAGGAAATGACATGGACACGTTGAAATTAGTTCTTCAACAGAAAGTAATTGATCTAGATTGTGAATATAAGGAGCATAATATAATAGATCCAGAAATAGATTCTGAAAATAACTTTCTCTCTACTTTTGTTAAAAATTGTAATTATTTCACTCAGGAACAATATGAAAAAGAAATTAACCTAGACGGGAAGCTCTCATTAATTCACTTTAACAGCAGAAGTATGTACTCTAATTTTGATTTCATTAAGGACTATTTGCAACAATTTTCTCGCCCCTTTAGTGTTATAGCCATCACTGAAACTTGGTTCAATGTCGATAAAGGAATAGATTTTTGTTTGAATGGATATGATTTAAAATACATGAATAGATTAAATAAGGCGGGCGGCGGGGTTGCTATATATGTTCATAACTCTATAAAATATAATGTTGTAACAACGATGTCTATGGCTATTGATGGAATTTTGGAATGTTTGACTATTGAGATTATGAATGAAAAAAAGAGAAATGTTATAATAAGTTGTATATATCGGACACCCAGTTCAAGTATTGACACTTTTAATGAATGGATAGAAAAAACGTTTGCTTCGGTGAACCAAAAATTACTATTTATCTGTGGTGATTTTAACATTGATTTGCTAAATCCAACAAGGTTAAAAGCCATTGATGACTTTACTGACACAATGTACAGCTTATCACTATATCCAACAATAACAAAGCCAAGCAGAATAACATCACATAGCGCCACTATTATTGACAACATTTTTACTAATGTCATGGATTTCCAAATTAATAGTGGTCTGCTTGTCTGTGATATAACTGACCACTTACCAGTTTTTACTTTGTGTGACTGTGATTTAAAAAAAATAGATACCAAGATCATGATAGCAAAGCGAACAATAAATGAAGAAGCAATTCATGCCTTCAATTTCGATTTAGCACAACAAGATTGGAGTTCGGTGTATGAAGAGTCAGATGTGGACAAGGCTTATGATAATTTTCTAGATATTTTTACTATGTGGTACAATAAACATTGTCCTGTAAACGAACACATGACAAAGAAAAAAAAGATAAAAAGTCCTTGGCTCACAAAAGGAATTATTAATGCTTGCAAAAAGAAAAACAATCTGTATAAACAGTTTATCAAAGTAAAAACAAAAGAAGTGGAACAAAGATATAAAGCATATAGAAATAAATTGACTGATATTATAAGAACGAGCAAACAACTTTATTATAGAAGAAGATTATATGAAAATAAAAACAATATAAAAGGAACTTGGGATGTGTTAAACAACTTAATTAAACAAGGATCTTCTGGAACATCATATCCTGAATATTTTACTGATGCAAATGGTGAAAATCACAACATGAGTAATATTGTCGATGGGTTCAATAAATTCTTCATAAATGTTGGCCCTGAACTAGCAGCAGACATCCCGTGTCATAAAAATGAAAATATCAGTAATATAAAATCAAATCCCTTTTCACGGTTCCTCTCAGCTACAAATGAGCAAGAAGTAATAAATATCACATTAAAATGTAAAAGTAAGTCTTCAATGGATTATCATGACATAAATATGTCTGTAGTTAAACAGGTTATTCTGAATATTGCTAGTCCCTTAACATATATCTGTAATTTATCATTTCAGTCCGGTTGTTTTCCAAAAAAAATGAAAATTGCGAAAGTAATACCACTATATAAAAGTAATGACAAACACAGTTTTACCAATTATAGGCCTATTTCTCTACTGCCTCAATTCTCAAAAATTCTAGAAAAACTTTTTAATTCAAGATTAGAAAAATTCCTTGAAAAACATCAAATAATAAATGTTGGTCAGTATGGTTTCAGAACACAAAGAACCACCTCAATGGCGATAATTGAGGCAGTAGAAGAAATTACTGATACACTGGATAAAAATAAATATGCAGTTGGTATTTTTGTTGACCTCAAAAAGGCCTTCGACACAATCAATCACTCAATTTTACTGGATAAATTGGAAAGATATGGTATTCGAGGGAAAGCTGGTAACTGGATAAAAAGTTACCTAACAGGTCGGGAACAATATGTTAGCATAGGGCATTACCATTCAGAGAAACTTGGTATTACATGTGGTGTTCCCCAAGGGTCAGTGTTGGGACCAAAACTTTTCAATGTATACATAAATGATATTTTTGATGTTTCTCAAGTACTTAAACTCATACTGTTCGCAGATGACACCAACATATTTTTCAGTAGCGATGATTATACTGATCTTGTAATGACTGTAAACAGGGAGCTAAAATTAATAAAAAAAATGGATGGACATAAATAAATTATCATTAAATATAAATAAAACTAAAGCAATGTTTTTTGGTAATTTAAAATATAATATAGAATTACCAATTATCATTGAAGGTGTACCAATTGATAATGTGAGTGAAAACAAATTTTTGGGAGTTATAATTGATAACAAAATTTCATGGAAACCCCACGTCAGACACATAAAAACCAAAATTTCCAGAAGCCTCGCAGTTTTGAACAAAGTGAAACAATTCCTTGATAAAGATGCACTTCGTACTCTGTACTGTACCCTGGTTCTTCCATATCTTACATATTGTGTGGAAGTGTGGGGAAACACATATAAAAATACAACTAATCCATGAGTCACAGTACAGAAACGAGCACTGCGTATTATTCACAAGGCTGGTTATCTAGATCATACTCACAAATTCTTTCTTCAGGCAAAGTTACTTAAATTCCAGGATCTGGTTAATTACAATACATCCATAATTTTGTATAAAGCTTTTACTAAACTTTTACCGGCAAATTTACAAACTAGATTTGAAATTCGAGAAAAGGTTTATAATGTGAGAGGCTTTGGAGAATTCAAATTACCCAGAACTCGAACAACCCGTAAAGGTTTTTGTGTGTCTGTATGTGGTGTGAAAATCTGGAACAGTCTGAGTTTACAATTGAAACAATGCAAAAATATTCATAGATTTAAATTCCTCTACAAACAGTTGGTCTGGTCACAGTATACTCAATGATGCTTTTAGTGTGCTCTGTAATGTCTGTCCTCTTACCATTGCTGGTATGGATTCAAAAAAAAAAAAAAAGAGTGTGCGTATGTATGTACATATATGTACTTGTGTGTGTAGATATATATGTATGTATATGTATGTGTGTCTGTTACTTGTAGTTATTACTGCCTGTTACCTGTGGTAATGCAATTTATAATTCATATATTCTGTATTCAGTTATGAAGGCTCTAATTGTTGGTTGCGAGCTGCCGTTTAGATGCTTGTATCTGCCCGGGGCTGTTGATGGGTCTGTATGCAATGATGGGCGTAGCTGCGGGAAGTTTATTGGTTTTTTTTGTTGATGAGTGAGTATAGGGGTGGGATTTAATAAGTTTTCTTCGTCCCACTCCTTTTTCAGGCAAGTTTTGTTTTTTGTTTTGTGTATTTTATGTTCAATATAGGTATTTGTTGTGCCTGAAAATGAATAAATAAATGAAATGAATGAACATTTGCATTTGTTACAGACTGGATTTTAAATGCGTTGTTCCTGTTCTGGGACTGAGCTGCATGAACCTACATGCACATGAAGCTGATACTGTCTGCTTTTACAGCCTAAAATACTGCTTCTGTCCAGTCCAGGGTCTCAAACTTGCGGCCTGGGGGCCAGTCGTAGGGAGGATTTGTTTGTTGTTGAGTGCAATGTTTAAAAAGTTCTGTAAAAAGCACAAAATAATTTAATATGAAGGCAATATGAGCCAAGACTACAAACACGCTGAGGGAGTTGGCTGTGTTAGTTCAGTGACAGAGTTCCCTAATTTAGACAAATATGTGGTAAATACGTAAAAGCAGGGGTCTTTTTTTCTCTCAACAGGTGATCTGGGATATATTTTCTTTTTAAGTGTCCTTTCTCACTGTCCCTCTTCCCCTCTGTTTTTCTGTTCCTTCATCTTTCTTTCTCCCTTTCCTATTCCCCAGCCATGTCTGTCCCATTTGTAACTACTGAAAATAAAATAAAATAAATAATAACAACAAAGGTTGATCAAATGGATCAATACGACAAAGCCGTGATGATCCACTTGGTAAAGTAAATCTGTTGGATATCTTTGTTGGCCTTCAGTCATCAACTCATCAATGACAGCTAAAGAACCAAACGGGACAGGCAAAAAAAAAAGCAGTGGTGTCCAACTCCAGGCCTCGAGGGCCGGTGTCCTGCAAGTTTTAGATCTCACCCTGGATCAACACACCTGAATTAAATGATGAGTTCATTACCAGGCCTCTGGAGAACTACAGGACATGTTGTGGAGGTCATTTAGCCATTTAAATCAGCTGTGTTGGATCAAGGACACATCTAAAGGACGCCCTCGAGGCCTGGAGTTGAACCCCTTCCTGCCTAAAAGCTTTTACCACTAAAGTGCGAAAGTTAGTTATTACAATTTCAGGCAGTCCTGTTTTATATCCATATATATGTTATAAATCCCCATATTTACTTAATGTAAAAAAAGCAACAATAATAATAATAATAATAATAATAATACACGGGGAAAAAACGAGCTGGTTGTGTTTGTGTTGACCCCGCCCTCTCGAGCCGGAGGTCAGGTGATAGCGGCCAGGCTTCGGTGAAGATATCGAGCGTACCCTTCTCTCGGAGCAGAGCGTCGGGATGCAGGCTAGCTCCGTTAACGGGGACGCTTTAATTCACGCTTTTCCGCCCGTCGGAGGAGGTGACATAAGATACCGAGAGGAGGCGGAGGTCGGGGCCGAGCCGAGCTAACAGGAGCCGGTGTCTCTCTGTGCGGCGGGAAGCCCGGCTCCGCGGTCTGTTTGTTGTTTAGCTTTAGCCGTCTGAGTTAGCTTGCAGCCTCTGGCCGCTAACGGTTCACCGGGAGGAGACGGCGGCCCCCGCCCACAGACACGGCCCGGCCCCCGTGATGGACGGAGGAGCCCCGTTGTAGGAGCAACAGGATGCGCTAGCGGATGTAGTTAGCATCGGGCCTGAACACAGCACATCTCCTCCTCCTCCCTCCCTCTTTCCTTCCTTCCTTCCTTCCTTCCTTCCCTCCCTCCTAGCTGTGTCCTCTCATGATCACCATGGAGCCGGCCCCCCACCCGCTGCCTCACTTCCCAGAGAACTCCTATAAGAGTAAGTACCTGTACCCTTAAAAGTGCTGCTCCATGTGTTTGAGCTGCTGACCTTTGACCTCCGCTGCCTGCCTGCAGTGACCGAAGAGGATGTGAAAAGGCTGATCGAGTTCAGGGCGTCCAATGAGGCCCTGTTCACAGGGAAGAGGAACTCTGCAAAGATAGCCTGGAGGTATGAGCCCGCCTGCTCCTGGACTCACCTGAGCAAGCGACAGGTGACCGAGGAGCAGCAGAAGCAGTTTAACCTGAGAGATCCGGGTGCCAGCGGCCAGGACCGGTCGCAGCACCCTCATAAAGTTCCCACGGCCTCAGTGAGTGCTCATGTCCTGCTTCCTGTCTCCTCAGCACCATCCTGAAAGGCCTCGGTCTGGAAGGGAAGCTGACGGCAGACCAGATCGCCAAGAAATGGGACAACCTGCGGACAAAATATAAGGTACATGAGATGCCATGTAGCTGCTGTTCTTCTCCTCATGTCTGTGAAAGTCATTACACCCCCCCCCCCCCCCGTGAACTCACAAGTTAACTGATCATCCTCATGTTTTTGCAAAGACTCCCTTCACTGCCACTCCCAGGCCTGATCCCTGTCAGACCTGCTGACTAGGGATGTGTATCGTTTAGGTTTTATCCAATACCAGTACCAAACCGGTGCTCGAACCGGTGATTAAAGAATGGAAAAACACACACTTTGTCCAAAAACCTCTCATGTTCAGCTGTTTTCCACTTTTTCTTTGGTCATTTTAGCCTTTTTGGCCAGGGTGAAGGGAGCATCTGCCATCAAACAAGAAGACAGCCGCATGTAGCTATGATGATGTTTGCTAGTTGACCTTACCTGCATTAATGTAATAACGTGGTTAGCCTACTCAACGTAAATTACACATGAACAACATGAAGCTACTCACGCAGAGAAGAACGGCTGCTGCTGCATCATCATCCTCATCATTTCTGCTACACTGGCAGGGCTAGGGGCCAGGACTCTCCTCTTCGGGTTTTTGGGGGATGTTGCTCCGGGTCCGATAACAGGCAACCCACCCGCACTAGATGTGTGAGGTCTCGCAGCGAGCTATCAAATACGGCGCATTTCTCAGCTTTTAAAAAAACGCTATGCGTCGCCAGGTGTTTCATCGGATTCGAGGTGTTACCTCCTTTGACAGTATCACAGTATCAGCTTAAAGCACTTGTTGCTGCTGAGTTTGCATCTTTTGCTGTGAAGTACAGCCAGACTTTGACCGCTTCGCCTTGGACATTTTTAATCTGTAGCTCTGCTCTAACAGAACGTACGTACGTAAAATGATTGGCTAGAATCCAAAGTGTGTGACATCTCAAGAAAACAAAGCACCGAAATGTGCGCTGCTTTTCGGTCTGGTTAGTACAGTTAATGTCAGAACCGGTGCCGTAATGGCACCGGATACCGGTACCCATCCCTAGTGGTGACTCAGAAATCCTTTAAATAGAAGCTGTTTGACAAAGTGAAGCAGGCTGAAGATCTCAACCAGCAAACACCACGAGTCTGGACTTAAATCAGTCTGGGCGAGGGTGGAACAACCAGTTATCAGGTTTTGGGGACAGTTACTTTTTCAGACATGAGGAGAGACGGTGTTTGTTTGTTTGTTTGTTTTTAATGAGATTTTTCCGATGAGCACATCTGTCTGCTTCTTGGTGAATCTTTCAGGGAGTCGACTGGAGGAAAAAGACCTTTAAATGTCTTCATGTTTAATTCTTTTTATTTGGCACGTTTCTTTCTGTGACGCACTTTGCAGAACAGTTTTTCTGCTGACGCTCGCCTGCAGGCAGCTCTTACTGTACGTCCCTGTTTCAGCCTGCAGGGGTCACTGTTCTCCTCTTTCCAGGACCTGAAGCAGCCATACCAGGGCCAGGACCACATGGGGGGCGTTGTGGAGTCGTGGCCGTGGTTCCACATCATGGATGAAGCCATGCAGGGTCGCCTCTACAACAGCAACCTGGTGCTGAGCCCAGAGACCGCTGGCAACGCCGGTCACCGTGGCAACTGCCAGCCCAATCAGAACCAGGAGAACACCGACATTCTGGAGTTCCTCATCAAGACGGAGATGGAGGACACGGTGGCAGCCGAAACAGCAGCGGATGATGGGGGGGTTCACACGGAGGCTCCGCCCCCTGAGGGCATCCCGATGGGCTGGAGGAGGATGACCGAGTGCTCGTATAAAAGTAGGCAGACGCACCTGGCTGACATCATCAGGTATAATCACACCTCACGCAGGACCGAGTGTTTA
Source organism: Rhamphochromis sp. 'chilingali' (assembly GCF_963969265.1). NCBI lineage: Eukaryota > Metazoa > Chordata > Actinopteri > Cichliformes > Cichlidae > Rhamphochromis > Rhamphochromis sp. 'chilingali'. Next base: position 1,158,243 of record NC_137930.1, read on the forward strand.
ATGGCTCCGCCCCACCCCCCACCTCTTGTTGACAGTGAGCGAACAAGAAACCGAGAGGATGATCAAACTTCGAGCAGCCAACGAGGCGCTCTTCACTGGCAGGAAACATTCAGCCAAGCCGGCCTGGAGGTGAGTCGAACGCACCTGAACCAGGTCTGAACCGGTTTCTGGTTTGATTTTGTTATTGTCTTTTTATTTCCGTCATCTCAGATTTGTTATTGACGTGGATCTTATTTAAAGAAATAATTTGTCATATTGTGTTGATGCGCGCTCAGTCACCCGGGTGACGAAATCACCTGTTCGGAGTGTTTTTTTCAGTGTGAGAAACGGAATCAACTTCCTGGGATAGTCGCACGGTTTAATGTCCTGAAAATATGTTTTCAAACATGTTTTGGGCGTGTTTGAAGTTCAAGCCTCTACAGCAGGTTTCCCACCCGTCCAGCTGTGGCCTGGTCACAGTAAACAAAGGCTCCACTGATCTCCGTTACATGATGTGGTCCTAATGAATCGAACGTTTTCTTCTAAAGCACATGTGTCAAAGTCAAGGCCACATACGGCCCGCGAGATCATTTTATATAGATGTATTATTATTGTTATGCATGTCCCGGCGATATGAGGCGCTAGTAATATACAAACTACGGATCCCATGATGCAGCGCTGCAGCCTCCTTGCTGAGCGCTAGGCTAACTGGGAACATTCCCGCGTCAAGCTCGCCGCTCACGATGGTGCAGAGAAAAGTTGACTCTGAAAGCAGAGCCTTTCAGCGCCGGTGGGAGGCTGAATATATGTTTACAGACATGCTGGTAAACCGTGCGTCTTATTAGTGGAGCTAATGTGGCTGTAATGAAGGAATTTCATTTAAGACGGCACTACGAGACAAAACGTCAGGATAAGCTGAAAAACCGAAACGCAGAAACTACAGGAAGTAGAAGAGCTGAAGAAGAATCTGACGTTTCAGCAGACGTTCGTCACCAGAGCAAAACCACAAAGTGAAGCTGTTGTGAAAGCAAGTTTTATCGTAGCAGAGGAGCCAAAGCAGCCCGGTACCGCTCTGAAGAGCTGCAGGATGAAGCTGTGGACGTCTTGTGTCCAGACAAAATGCAGATTTTGGCAAATGTGAGCCTGAGCAGAAATACGATTGCTGATCGGTTTGTGAGATGGTCACTGATTTAAGAACACAGTTGTGTGAAAGAAGCAAAAACTTCACTGCATGCTCGGCTGTGGATGAAAGTACAGACATGATGGACACTGCACAGCTGACCAGCTTCATCCGTGGAGAGGAAATATTGGACATTAAATCGATGCACGGGACAACGACGGGAAAAGGCGTTTTTAAAAACGCATGTCAAAGTGTAACGACATGAAAATGCCCTGGGACAAACTTGTTGGACTTACAACAGATGGAGCGCCGGTGCTGTGCGGTGGAAAAAGCGGACTAGTCCGCAGGATGCGAGTAAAGATGCAGGAGAAATGTACCGGTGAGTTAACAGCACATCACTGCATCACACACCAGGAAAGGCTGTGTGGTAAAGTCCTAAAAATGGAGCATGATCACCGCGACGCAGACCGTACATTTTATCTGAGCTAAAAGTTTAAATCACCGTCAGTTTCAGTCTTTTATGTGGGAAATAGATTCAGAGTTTGCCCACATTCCTTCATGCAGAGCTCCGCTGGCTGAGTCGGGATAAAAGTTCTCAACAGAGTTTTTGAGCTCAGCAAGGAAACCTGTCAGTTCATGGACATGTGTGATGCAGTGAAGCTGTCACTAATGCACCAGTGCAGCCTGCCTCACTTTCTCTGTTGCAGTAATGTTGAACCAAGTCAGCGCACTTTGCTGAGCTGCACCTGTGCAGATTCAGATGCAGCTGCAGTGTAATGATGCACTCAGGGAAAGTACGACACTGAATGGCCCGCACAGTTTATTAGCTCCACTCCTGCAGCAGCGCCCAGCTCGTCTACATGCGGCTCCAACCTTGTGTTTGCTCTCATTTACTTTTCCTGGGGTTTTGGCAGCATGTTCTTATTTCTAACTTGCATAATTTTGACAGGATATATTTTTATGAAGAGCAAAATATTTAAAGTTTCTTTTTTTAAGTTTATTTAATCTGGAATAATATTCCTGTCTGTTTTTATTCATATTTATGTTTAAAAAACATTGTTGTAGGGTTCAATAAATGTTTATCGTGTTTGGCCCGCGACCTAAAGTGTGCCTGATCTAAAGGTTAAATCAGGATATCATCGAGTATTAAATGTTTTGGTGCCTGAAGCACATTTAGACTTTTTTTTTTTTTTTTACAGAAAACTACCAAAAATAAAATGAATATATTGATAAGAAATAAGTTTTTGGACTTTTTTATATACTTTTTGTAGATTAGGGTTTCATAAATATTTCTTGTTTTTATTTGCAGAGCGTCTCAGACATTTAATAATGTTTATTTTTCTGATCATTATCAAAGACTTAAAGGTACCTTTTGTAATCCCTCCTGTCCAAATGTGAATTCAAACATACACCAGCAGGGGGCAGCATTGACCAGTACATGCATTTTGATGTTTCCAGATCACTTCCTCACGGCGCTCTGCTGCAGGCTCATCAACTTAATAACCAACCTGAGTAAATTAATCAGGACTCGTGCAGCGTTTTGAGAAATTCATCTTTTTAAAGACTTAAAAACCTAAAATAACTCCAACGCTGCCGAGGACAAACAGTTCCAAACCTTCATGTTCATTGTTGGTCAGGTCTGAAGGGGCTCGGCTCCAATTCAAATAACTTTATTTGTTGATTTTCTCAGAGCGATTCTCTATGAGCTTGGCCTTCAGGGCAAACTGACCACAGACCAGCTGGCCAAGAAGTGGGACAACCTGAAGAGGAGATACAAGGTGCGTCCTCTCACTCCAGCTCCACGACTCGAAGGGGCGTCGCCGTCCAGATCGTAACCCGCAGTGGGCGGGGCGATAGCCATTCTTTGTTAATGTCAGTTTTGGTGCCTCAAGTGGACGTTAGAGGAACTGCAACTATATAACGGCCACTCATGTGTTCTTTGCAGCTCCACAATGCTGCACGTCTTTCAGTTAAATTAGATAAATTAATAATCAATAGTTAGAAAAGCCGAATCGGCGGCGTCCCTGTGAATCGTGGGTAATTGCAGATGGTGGCAGTGTTGACGTCCTGTCATTTCTCCAGGAGCTGAAGTTTCCCGCTCGAGGCGTGGAGACCAACCCCAGCTCCTGGCCCTGGTTCTACAGAATGAACGACGCCATGGAGGGACGGTTCGCTGGCGCCGCGCCCATCCTCACTCCCATCGTGGAGGATGAAGACGAGGACTGCGAGTCGCTGTCCCCGACACCCAAGAAGCGAGCCCGCCGGAGCCGAGGCGGGATGGCCGAGTTTCTGACGGAGTCTGAGATGGACCTGCTGGTTGATAACGAGGACAAGAACGGATCGGCGGCTCTGGGCGAGCTGCACCGGATGGGCGAGTTCACCTACAAACGTAAGGATAATCGATCAGCTCGGAGCTCAGACAGCAGAGTGAGACTGAGGGGCACAGCTTAGTCCTGCGCTGCAGCCGGGGTGGATTGTGGGGAATGTAGGCATCAGGGAGGAAGGGAACATGTGCAAGTGAAAACTATTAAAGCACAGCCAATCAGCTGCCCAGGAGGTCATGTGATAGGTCCGGTTTCTCTTGGTTCGAGGGTTCGTCTAAAAGTTCGTTGTGCTCGGAGCTTCAGTTCTGGAGTCGTTTGGAATCAGGACGTAGGAAGTTTTTAAACGAAACAAACGATGTCACCCGATCGTATTCATGCACGCCGTGCAGGAAACGCCTCAAAGTAACGTTTGCATTCGCCTCTTTTCACAGTGAGCGAAGACGACACGAGGCGACTGATCGAGCTGCGAGCTGCTAACGAGTCTCTGTTCACCGGCAGGAGGAACACCGCCAAACCGGCGTGGAGGTGAGCGAGCGTTCGAGCGTCTGCTGAAAACACTGCGCTCGTTTCTGTGTGTGTCGGGGTCCTGTTAAAGTGTGTGTGTGTGTGTGTGTGCGTGCGTGCAGGGGAATAGTGAAGGAGATGGGTCTGACAGGGAAGATAACACCTGACCAGGTTGCCAAGAAGTGGGACAACCTGAAGACCAAATTCAAGGTGAGATCCCTGCAGCAGTTTGAGCAGCGTGCCTCAGGTCATGTGACCCCGTGTTACCGCCGCATCCTTTTTAGCCCTCAGCTGAGGCGGTGTTGTCCTCATAACTAATTTGCCTGTATTTAAATAAGTTGTTATATTTTTACCTACAAATACTTGGTGCACAGACGCTAACATGTCAGGTTTTACAGAGACTCATCGTTGGCACGCTGTCCTGTTGCACTGTGGGCCGGATAAACGTCTCCACTGTGAATGTCTGTGTGTGTGAGACGCTTACGAGCTTCAGGCGTTAAAACCAGGAAGTCAGCTTCAGTGTCGATGTTCTGCTAGTTTACATTTACACCAGCGAGAAAAACATTCCTTTTGATCTGAGCTGTTTCTCCACACGTGCAACAAACCCAGTTTTTCCTGATCGGCAGTGACAACAGTCCTGAGATAATTACTGTAGTGTCAGTCCTGCAGGTGGGCGGTGTGGACACGCAAGTCTGTGAGTGGATCGCTCGAGACTGAGGCGCCGTCGATACGTTAGTCGTGTGCAGGCGGAGGGGTGTGTTTTAAACTGACCTCAAGGTGTTATAGTAACTGAAGGAAATGTGGTTGGTGTGTTCGATGACTCTCAGGTGACTCGCAGTAACGTGTGCCCTGCATGTGAACCTATAACCTGCTTTGTCCAGTCGGACCTGTTTAAATAAAGTTAGACGCCTGAGTGTCCTGCAGCTCTCTGATAGTAATCGGCAGAGCGCCGCAGAGAGCTGCTGCTCGCCTCAAGCGTTCACTGAAACGTGAGTTTGCTGCGTCTGCAGGACCTGAAGTTTCCTCCTCGGGGGATGGAGGGTCAGACCAACCCGGCCTCGTGGCCCTGGTTCCAGCTGATGAGCGACGCTCTGGAAGGCCGTCTGACGGGCAAAGCTCCCCGAGTGACGCCCATCTGGACCAACGAGGAGGACGGCGTGTTCGGCTCGTCCCCGCCTCCCGACAGAGACTGTTTGATGGCGGAGAGGAGCAGCGTGTCGGAGCTGGAGAGCATGGTGGGCGGAGACAACGCGGAGTCCGACGGGAACGTCACCTACATCGACGCCAGCGGAGAGGAGTGTTCGACACCCTCCGACCCGACGTATAAAAGTGAGAGGATTTCTTCGTGGTCACGGCCCGGTGACGATCGCTGCCCTCAAACCTCCTCGAGGCTTCGCTCACGTTGTTTAAGAAAAATTTTCACGTTTAAGAAAATACAAAACGGCAAAAACCAAATGAATACAAACAAAGACAACATCAGACAGGAAGTCAAACATCTGTTAAGACTAAATAATAAGACCTGAAATTTATCCTGTGAGGAAAAAACGCTGAAAAGCTTTGCAAAGAAAAATGTAACAAAATTCAAATTGAATAAATTACAAAGTAAAATAAAAACTTTAAAAATAACTGATTAAAATAAAGACAAAATGTTTACACACAGAAATAAGGAAAGTGTATATATATTATCATAATAACAATGAGTGTGTTAAAATACAGATACTGAAAAAACATTTAATAAAAATGTGGTTTAAAATGTAAACACATGAAATCTATGCAAATGTTTGAAAATAAATAATGAATAAAAAATTGTTATCAAAATACAGATATCAATAAAAGATATTTATTCAAACTGAATGAATTAAAGTACAAGAACATAAAAATCTTTTAAACGAATTTAAAATACCTGAAATTAAACTTATGCAGCACAAAAAACCCTGAAAACTTTGAAACTGCAGCATAAAATCACTGATGACTTGTCTGTCGACCTGTGTGCGTCGCAGTGACCGACCAGGACACGAGGAAGATGATTAAACTTCGAGCCGCTAACGAGGCGTTGTTCACCGGGAGGAGGAACGCCGCCAAAGCCGCCTGGAAGTAAGTATGCCTCCCGTGCGGGTGAATGTCGGAGCAGCGAGGCGTTCCTGACTCTGTGTCCTCACTTCCTGTCAGAGCCATCCTGAAGGAGCTCGGTCTGCAGGGGAAGGTCTCCACCTACCAGATGGCGAAGAAGTGGGACAATCTGAAGAGGCGGTACAAGGTAGGCCGTCACTAACTCCCCGCCTCGGTAAAGCTGCTCGTGGCTGCGTGTTTCTAAAATCCTCTGCTCTCCTCAGGACCTGAAGTACCCTCCTGTCGGGATGGAGACCGTGGCAGACGGCGCCTCCTCCTGGCCGTGGTTTCACCTTATGAACGAAGCCATGGAGGGCCGGCTGGCGAGCAGCGCCCCCCTCCTGGCCCCCGTCACTCAGGACGACGATCAGCACCCAGACCCCGCCCCCAGACTCAGGCCCCGCGCCACCCCCGCACCTCCCCCTGCCCCACCGCCCTCCCGCCCATCTTCCTCAGACTACGCGCCGGATGCATTCGGAGACGGCGCGGAGCAGAACCAGCGGAGCTCAGAGACATGCGACGGGCCGCTGGGGGGGCTGGAGAGTGAGTGGGAGATGGTGGAGAGGGAGAGGGCGGCGCTGGAGCGAGAGAGAGAGATGGTGGAGCGAGACAGAGCAGCGCTGGAGAGAGAGAGGGCGGCGGTGCAGGCGGAGAGGCTGTGGCTGGACCGGGAGCGGGCGGCAGTGGAGCGGGACAGAGCCATGGTGGAGCAGGAGAGGGCGGCGCTGGGCCGGGACAGGGAGGTGCTGGACCAGAGGGCGCTGATGCTGAACTCTGTGGGACACTCGGGGCACCTCAACGCCCTCATGTAGACCGCCGGTGCGGTGTGGGGGCGTGGACTATCCCTGTACAGACCTCGTGGCGGGCTGGCAAACCGCCTGCTTGTCTGTGGGTCCAGACTCTGGATCCACAGAAGGACTTCTGTGAAGGACTGAGCTCGCTGAGTGGGCGGTCCTGGGATCAGACGGCTCTGCGTGCAGGTCCATAATAATCAGAAACATCACCTGAGGTGTGGCTGACGTCGTGTTCTCAGGCGGCTGCCGGGCCGCCTTTGGATCTCTGAGCTGTTCAGCCGGGGGAGGAGGAGGAGACCCAGCGCGGCGGACGCTCGGATCTCGGCAGCAGTGATGAAAACGGTCCGGCGCTGCCTGAGAACACGACCTCACTGTGGAGGCCGGTCGGTTTGGTTTTCATTGGACGTTCTGGAAGCGCCCTCCTGGGATGCTGACTGGTTACCAGGAGCGCTGCACAGAGTCAGGCAGGACTTTTGTTTCTGTGTTTAATGAAAGTTCATCAAGTTAAACTCGTTTCCATCCTCAGTGCCACAGAGTGTTTTCTTTCTTCTCTTTGAGGAACTGAAAGGGTTCTGCAGGGTTCATCGGGAATAGTGAAAACTGAAGCAGGAGGGCTGTTCCCGGGAATCCCTCACTGTGATCACACTCGTGTAAGATGATGCTTGTGTGCTTGAAGTGTCCAGAGGAGCCTTTAATTAAAACAAAACACCAATTTGTGACTGATGCCACTCAAACTGCACTGAGCAGCCGGATTTCAAAATAAAAGCTCCAGAGGGATTTTACGAGTTCTTCACAGTGATGGAGGGGGGGGCAGGGGGGGCAACGACTGACTTTACTAAACATTTTCAGGACAAATGGTTCCACTAATTACACAAACTGGGAGGTGCAGCCCTGGACATCCTGTACTCGGGTGCAGGGTAGCTGAATTCGTAGACCTCGGCAGATTTCCTTGTTGCTGCTGAGCTCTGATCAGCACACCTGTCTACACCTAAACACTAGGGGTGCAACGATACACAAAATTCACGGTTCGGTTCGATACTTTGGTGTCACGGTTCGATATTTTTTCGATACAAAAAAATGTTCATGCATTTTTAATTTGTCATTTATTAAAATTATAAATATATATTTTAACTCAAAAGTACAGTTTTTAAATTTAACCCTAACCCTTGTGCGTGTTTTTTATTTTGACAGCGAATGCACACCTGCGGACCACTTATGTGCAGCCCTGGTTATTTAGCTCGTCATATTGCAGCCACAGAAATTCTTTTGTCCATGAAACCATAAAGCTGCACTTTCTTTTTGCCTTATAGTCTGATTTGTCATAACTTCTCCGTTTTGTGGTAAGCTTTTCTTTGGCTGTCACTTCTTCACCCCGACCTGTCTTATTTGGCTCAGCAGAACTAAAATATATATCCTGCTGCTTTTACACACGCACTCACATAAGCTCAGCGATTCTCTGCGATCAACCTCTCACATGTTTAAGCTGCGGGAGATTTCACTTGTCATGTTTGCGTAGTAAGCTAACGATTAATAAGACGATGTCAGAGGAATTGGTGCACAAATGATCATCACTCACAGATCAGTGCTGTCGCTCTCTATACACAGTTCGCACGATTGCAAAGTGAAAGCAAAAAAACAAGCGCAAATTCAAACACGACCTCAATATGTCACATATTGACAGTGGCTCACCGATGCCAATGACATAATTACCCAGCTACATTTCTGAAAGAATGCAAAAGCATTGACATATATTTTTCCTACAATAGCCCGACGGGCAGGGAAGAGAGAGATTTTGGTAGCCCGACTGGAAAGATCACTAGCTCCAGGACGTCGGGCTAGCGATTTTGCGAGCCCTGTATCTGATTGAGGAATCACTCATCTTTGGAAAAGAGAGTTTATTACAGAGAAATGGCTCTTTCCAAAATAAAAGCTATACTATCCGCTTCTTCTGGGCTATATTCTCAGCAGCATAAGGAGAATCCTGTGCTAACAGCTGTCTAAATGACTTGGCTAAAGTTAGTAGCATGCTTGTTGTTTTTGTCTTTGCACTAGGATGATGTCGGTGTAAATGTGCAGTCATATTCGTTGTGTTCCCACTAGTGCTTTCAGGTTAATCTCGTTGAAATGACCTTAACGCCACAACACGGCAAATCTCCGTTAACGAGCTACCGCCGATCGCCCCGTGCATGGGGCTAGACGGCCAACACGTTAACGAGCTAACTGCGCTAACACACTAGTTCCCACCCATGTAATTGAGCATTGCGTGGCACATCCAACATACTGTTTTACTTTAGTCCATGACGCGCTTACCTTCAGGGTCATACGTCACATGAAAACCAAAATAATTCCAAACGCCAGATCTGAATGAGGGTGGGGGAGGTCCATGTTGCAAGGAGAGCTTAACTTCTGTCTTGCTAGCTTGCCCTGCGCTCTTCCTTCTGACTATGCTGTCTGTGTTGAGCGCTCAGTGGATCTGCGCTCGACAGTGCAGCCTAGGCGGAGTAGTCGAACACAGATTCACTGAGCGCTCCACACAGACAGCATCGTCAGAAGGAAAGTTGATAAAATAAATTACAAATGTTGTATTGTTCGATACATATGCGTACCGAACCGAAAGCACTGTATCGAACGGTTCAATATCGATACGAATATCGTTGCACCCCTAATAAACACCAATCCTATCTTTGCACCTACAGCCTCTTTTCTGCTTTGGTTTTTCGCTTGCACATGTCCTACACTTACCGCTGAGCCTGCACACAAATATTTAAAGATTCTCATCATGGGAAAAACACAAATGTAAATTGTAATCAGATTACTCTGAATTGCATGATTACATGGCGTTACGCCGGCGTTCATCACTTAGAGGACAGTAAAGTTGGTGCCTTGATTTTATTTAAATCCTGACGGCGACTTCCTGCCCCGAGGACGTCGTTTCCATATGAAAAACAGATGCGAGCACCAGACGCCATCGAAGCTGCTGCAGGTCTGTGGTCATGGCGTGCGCCGACTGAAGCCTCTGTGAGTAAAACGGGTTTGGCGAGTATGTCCTGTTTAAATGAAGCCAGGTGTTACAAATAAGAGGGCGCGTAACAGGGCCCTCAGCAGGCTTCCAGAAATTAACCAATCAGAAGCTGGATTCCTGTTACAGCAGCCAAAATAATAAGTACAGCTGCGGTCAACGATGACCGTGCCGACGGGTTAGTGGACACGGGAGGTTTTACACCAGTGTAGCCAGTAAACTACCAGTGTGTGTGCGTGCGTGCGTGTGTGCGCGCGCGTGTGCGCGCGTGTGTGTGTGCGCGCGTGTGTGCGTGTGCGTGTGCGCGCGCGTGTGTGCGCGTGCGCGCGCGTGTGCGTGTGTGTGTGCGTGCGCGCGCGCGTGTGTGTGCGCGCGTGTGTGTGTGTGTGTGTGCGTGTGTGTGCGTGTGTGTGTGTGGAGTAACCCCGACCTGCTGAGTCTGCGCTGCTGTCATCTACACAGATTTATTCGGCCGGCCGTTTAAGCCTCTTAACTTGTTATTGACGAGGAACCAAATGTGTGTTTACATCTGTGTGACAGGACGAGGAAGCGTCTGCTGCTCGGTGAGAGGTCAGTCTGTCACATGACACGGTCATTTACATAACCAGGCCATTCAACTTACCGTTAATAATAATAGAGAGGCAGGTCCATTCTAATGATGAGAGGACTTTTGTCGGCCTGCAGGTGTTTCGTGTGTTTCTACTAACCGTGACGTTATCTTGATGAGTCTAGCGTCCTCGCTTGAGGGGGGCGGAGCTGTTCTGATTGTTTTAAAAACTCTGTTCATGTTTTGCTCTTTTCTCTGTCGTTTTGTGTGAACTTGCTGAAGGAGGAACAATAACGACTTGAATCGTGTTTGAAAAGTGAAACTGAAGCGCATCGAGGGTTTGATGTCGGGGATGTTCTCAAATGTAAGTCGCCGCCTGACGACCACACTAACGTTGAAGCACATTTCTGTCTCCAGCTTTTCAGTGTTAAAGAGGCTGCAGGTCATGTGACCTCTGTGACACTGTCAGGTTTTCTATAGAAAACGTAAAACATGCCTTTTGTTTGCCGTTTGTCTCCTGGAGGAAATAAAGATCAGCATTGATTAAAAAGTGTTGTTTTTACTGTGTGAGGACAGGAAGCAGGAACCTGCAGGTTTGGATTATAAGTCGTGTTTCAGACGCTTCACTGTTACGCAGTTTATGCTGAAAATGAGGCCGACGGTAAAAACAGATGGGCTGTAACAGCCAGGTGTGACGCCCCTCACCTTTACGCCGCGTCAGCGTGGAGCTGCTGGGTTCCACACATATTTGACTGAACGAGGTCCCTGAAACTGACGGAGCTCTCCTCCTGGCATCAAACCCACGGTTGACGTCCATCTTTTATATACAGTCCAGGGGCGGATCTAGAGAAATTTTCTTAGGGTGGCAAAATCAAAGCCTTTTTCTTTCAAACACTCATGCAGGTGGTTACATGTGGTTAAATGATTCAAATGCAGTAAGTATGCACGTTTTTCATATAAATATAGTCGATAACTTAATTATTGTCTGTAGCCCACATGATTACACACTTTAGTTACATAAAACATGTGAGTTTTGATGCTATGTACTGTATAGCCTGTATGATAAATAAATATGTAGCCCAATAAGTATAAACTCCAGAAAGCTACACAACATGGGGCGCTTCATTTACAAACACAAGTCTAACTTAAGTTTCACTGTTTTTGTTAGAAAACAGTCACATTGTTGCAGCTTAAATTACACAAAATGTCAGAAATCTGCACCGTCATGAACAAACATGTAAACCTCATTTTTCATGATTTGTTGGATGAACCCACTGAGGTCTGAAATACAACCGGACATTTGTGACTCCTTTGAGTTTACGTTTGTATTTCACCCTCAGATTGTTTCATTTCATTTTTTCTTTTCAGCTCAACTGAATTTATTTTTTTTTTTTACTTTCTTTTTATTGTTTTTCTTTAAACATTATAGGGGGGGGGGGGGGGGGTAACAACAAAACACCAAAACAAAACAACAACAACAAAAACATAAACACAACAGGTAGGATAACAAAACAAACCCATGTTGGATCTCCTTGTTTCTACAGTTTGATCATTTCTCATTATCAGTGTGTTGGTCTTTATCCTGTTGGGTTTATGTACTCAGTCCATTTCTCCCACTTTTTATGGTATTGATCTTCCTGAGTCCTTATTCTGTAGGTCAATTGTTTGTATTTCATCTATAATTTTGATCCATTCGTCCTGTGATGGTGGGTCTATCTTGTTCCATTTTCTTGTAATTGCCTTTTTACAGGCAAAAAACAACTAAATTCAGCTCAACTGACTTTAGTTGTTTTTTTACTGTAAAAAAACACAGACATGTTGGGTAAATGTTTATAACTTGAAATGCAAATATAAAACGTACATTTTATAAACATAAACAACTATCCATCCATCCATTCGCTTCCGCTTATCCTTTTCAGGGTCGCGGGGGGCGCTGGAGCCTATCCCAGCTGTCATAGGGTGAGAGGCGGGGTACACCCTGGACAGGTCGCCAGTCTGTCACAGGGCCAACACACAGGGACAGACAACCATTCACACTCAGATTCACACCTAGTGACAATTTGGATTATCCAATTAACCTATCCCCACAAGCTGCATGTCTTTGGACGGTGGGAGGAAGCCGGCGTACCCGGAGGGAACCCATGCAAACTCCACACAGAAAGACCCCGGCCTGATGGTGGAATTGAACTCAGGACCTTCTTGCTGTGCGGCAACAGTGCTAACCACCGTGCCACCGTGCTGCCCATAAACAACTATTTATCTAAAAATGCAGCCAATACACCGTTTGTTTCATTTTCTACAACCATTTAAAAATATTACTAAAACTAAAATGAGAGAACAATCAGGTGTGGCAATAAGATGCCCCACAAATGATGTGTGCCAGTAAAAACAAGTTTGTCCACCAAAAGACAGAAGAGCACAGGGACAAACCTGCAGGCCCGACAACAGCAGGTGTATCACTCCGCTGGTTTTCTACTTAGTGACAGTGTTTACGTTGCAAATGTGCCTCTGACAGTCATTAGTGCCCTCACTGACACACTAAACAAAACGACTACACAACAGAACGACTACACAACACACTAAACGTCACAAATCTGCCACATCTAAACTCTCTCTCTCGCTCTGTCTCGCTCGCCCTGTTACCGTCACTCCCCAAACTTTTCCCTCTTCCTAAACAACCAAATCCCACATGTTGACTTTTTTTTAATTGGTCGACATGGTGCATTTTTCCACCAATAAGAAAGAGGTGGCTTTTTTCCTTTCTTTCCTGTTTTCGTGCTGTCCTTACAAAACGCTTAAAACACACACGTGACGACAGTATTTAGAACGAAGCGTGGCTGATATATTTTATCATAACTCTGGATTTACTGGCCTGTAATTAAAATTTAAAAACTTTGAAGTCCGAACTTTCAATGTGGCTGAAACAGAGACTCAGCGTGGCTGCAGCTTGTTGCTGTGTCAGCTTACATCAGTCATGTGATCTGGAGGTGCAGCGTGTCCGTGGACCACAGAGGGTTAATAACACTCACCTTCCTTCCATTTCCACAGTGTAACATCCACCCACCTGTGTAAAATCCAAAATTCCCATGGTGTTGTTCAAAATGTGCTCTGGCACGATCATGAGCATCGCTTGCTGCTGAAAACAAGAAAAAAGCCGGTCCTGCTATGGGCTGAACCATTTGTTACTGGTGCAGGGGGGGGACACTATGCAATATATTCAGTTTTAGCATTTATATTCACTGCTGACTGTAACTACGCTCAAACTGTTAATGCTCTTACTTTAATAAACAACACTGTCATATGCAAAACTGGGGTGGCAAGGGATCATTTTAGGGTGGCACTTGCCACCCCATGCCACCCTTCTAGATCCGCCCCTGATACAGTCTCAGGTTTGACTTGACTGGAACTCCACGGGTGGGCGGAGGGATACAAACCTGGGGTTTAAAGACAGGAATGAGTTGCGCGGTTTTTTCACGGAGAGAAAAAGGTGCGAGAGCTGCTGTACCTGCGCGGGTGTCACACAAGTAACGTGCGGTGTGGTTTGGTTTCTTTTCCTCGGCTGAAAATATGAAGAAAGCGCATCTTTACGGAGCTTAGCAGCACCTGTGCAGGTGTACCCGGCAAGTAAGTTTAGCTTTAGCAAGTTTCCAAACATTCATGAAGTCTTTGACTGAAGGGTTGACAGCTCTGCTCAGGTGTTTGCAGTTTCTGTGGAGCGCGCTCAGGTGCGGAGTCTCGGGCCGGTGTTCCAGATCTACTGGCGTTTAGATCAACCGGCGTTGTGATTTCCAGCATTTAAACTGCTGCGAAGCTCGAAACATTTCAAACATAGGCTGAATGCTTCCTCTTGAGAATGACATCATCTCGATAAACAGCATTCCTGTCTCAAAGTAGTAGGCCAAAGTAGGCCGTGACTTTATAGATCCTTTATTTGTCCTGTTGAAGTCTGGCTGACATTAAAATGTATTTCTGAGAGTCACAGCAGGTCCGCGGACAGATTTTACACGGATCGGTTATGAAGGTGGTTTGAAAACAGAAGCTCGTTGCTCCACAGACTTTAGTGAGCTTATTTACTGTGTAAGTAAAGACGGACGGGCAGCACACTTGCGAGCGCTCGGCGTGTCCCGGTGGGTGTGCGAGACGCATCCACAGCTTTAGTCCCACAGGAACATCACAGCTGGGATGTGAACACGAGCATGTCCTGAAGTTTCCTCCCGTTTGTCTCAAACAGGGAAACGAAGCACGATGAAGCGCGCGGCCCGCCGGGGAAGTAAGTTTCTTTCTGTCTTCACCTGCGCGCGTGTGCGCTTCTGACGCTCCTCGTTGATTTGCTTCGTCCTTCACTCTTTGGCTGTGTCCCAATTCAGGGTCTGCGGCCTTAACGGTCCACCAGGGCCGCGTACTCAAAGACCGCTAAGGCCGGAAGTGCGAGGCTTGTGAAATGGGCGGTCTAGCCTCCGTTGCGCTGCCCAGGTTGCCTAGCAACCATGATACTAACAGCTGGAAACGTGTCATACAGCTGTGTTTGACAGAGATGAAGGAGAAAATCTTTTGTTCATTTGTTTGTTTCTACATGAGCTTTGATCATTCTCTGTGAGATGAAGCTCAGCTATTGGACGGCGTATATTTTAAAGTAAAGGCTTTAAAACCAAGTTAGTACAAACGTCACTAATGTCACATGACTTTGCCGACATGTGGCCACCAGTCATGTTTTAATGTTCTTCGTTAGTAAAAATTTCCACATAAATAAGTGACGTCATATTCAGTACTTAAACTTTACTCTTCGGCCGCCCCTCATCCGCCGTTTTTTTTCGGCAAAATTATCCACACCCACTGCCCCGCTATGCATTCTGGGATATTGTCAAAGGAGCTTGGAAAGAAAAGCGTCTGGACTTCTTTAAGTTGCTTGAAGACGTTTCACCTCTCATCTGAGAAGCTTCTTCAGTTCTAAGGTCAAATGGTGGAGAGTCCCAGATATAAACCTAGTGGGAGTGACCCCCCACAGAGGGACAAAAGGACTGTCCATCTGCATCTAAAGGTCAAAGGTCACTCTTTCGAGGATGCCAATGTTCACATGTTGGACAGAGAGGACAGATGGTTTGAAAGAGGAGTGAAAGAAGCATCTATGTCCACTGTGAGCGACCATCTTTGAACAGAGGCGGGGTTTACGACACCAACTCTCTGCCATCTATAATCCAGTTTTGAGATCCCTTCCCAGACGCCTTAACGCCCACTCACATCCTGGGCCATCTGACCTCAGGAATTCGCATGATAAGGTGGGGCCAGGTTTCACAATGAACTCACCCGAAACTCTGGCTGATTGGGACCCACACCCAGTTTCACACCTTGGCTCAGGCGATTAGAGGATCATCAGGGGTCCTTTTGTCCCTCTGTGGGGGGAAACTCCCACTAGGTTTATATCTGGGACTCTCCACCATTTGACCTTAGAACTGAAGAAGCTTCTCGGATGAGAGGTGAAACGTCTTCAAGCAACTTAAAGAAGTCCAGACGCTTTTCTTTGCAAGCTCCTTTGACTACGATGACCTGGATGACTGAGAACCTTCACAGACATGTTCTGGGATATATTGGGCCATGAAGTCTACACCGCCACATCCTTAAAATTCAGGGAAATGAAGGACGCATTTGAGGGCCGCATTTCGAGCAGCCTTTGAATTGGGACAGCCTTCGTGGCGTCGCGGTGACGTAATCGGCCTTAAAATGCGGCCTTTAAGGCTGCAGACCCTGGATTGGGATACAGCCTTTATCTTCTTCCTGTTTGTCTGAGTCTTCCTCCATACTGATGTTCCTCCCACTGCACGGAAGCTCGTTTCTGCCTCAACGTCAAATTTTGAGAGAAGCCAAAATGTTAAATGTTTAGTGTGTAAAATCTCGCCTCGAGCTGTCAGTAGATTGCAGACGGCAAATTTGAGATAATCACCGGAAATTCGACTTAACAGCCGAATATTGTCCGACATGTCAGCTTCTGAAACTTGTAAGATCGTCACCTAAAGGCAGAAACAGTTTTTATCTTTCATTGGCAGAAACGAGCTTCAGGCAGACTTCAGGTTGACGGGCTTTCACACGTGTGCGGCTGCTATGTTTCCTAATATTTCAGGGGCACCACCCTTAAACAAAGCTCTGTTTTAGCCACAGTTGACTTCGGGTGATCGCTCTTCAGCACAGCAGGCAGATGTTTCCTGTAGTGAGAGCACATCTGTGAGAAAGAACACCGGTGTTCAGCTCACCTTTGTGTGTGCAGGGCAGCTCACCTGCGCACAAAGAAATGCAGACGACGAACATCTTAACCAAGATAATCTGAGCAAATATTTGATTGCGTTTAATTTACAAAGCAATAATTCACAACAAAGCGCGTGGGCCTGTGTCCGGCTCACTTTAATGTGATTTAAACATTTAAAACTGAAACATTCATGTTTCCCGTGGTTGTAATAAACCAGCCGCAGTCACCGGTTTGCCTTCTTTCCATTTATTTGAAGTCGTTCTTATCATTTATTGACTTTCATGGTTTGGTTGTTGATTTTATTTACTTCTAAAAAAACTGGAAACATTTTCCAAAACAATCCAAATGGTTTGACAAAGAGAAACGTTAAAGGTAAAAGCGAGTGTGTGAGGATGTCAGACGTGTTTCTCATGCCTGTGATGCGTGAAACTGTCCTGCAGCTGTGCGACCGCCTCACACAGCGTGCTAACGACACTGTGTGCCTCCCTCAGGCGTCGTGCTGTGGCTGATGGCGGTCGCGTGTGTGATCGTTGTCGTCGTCTACCTGCAGCAGTCCAACGTCTCGTCTGAAGGTGAGAGTGCATGAAGCACGACACGGATCTACTGACTGTAGCGCCGAGGACGGTCGCACCTTCAGCTGCGCTCTCAGGCCGGATGTTTCAGATTCGTATTAAAGCGAAGAAAAACCTGTTTCTGTAAATCTAATGAGTGTCGTTTTGTTTCTGTCCTCGCAGGTGGTTGGCATAAATTACCCAAGCTCATCAATTTCTTCCCTCGCGAAGCCAAAATATCCAGCAAGCGTTCAGGTCAGAGGTCACTCGAGCTGATTGGGGGGCGTCAGCTGACCCAGAGGAGGAGGTGGAGGATAATAATGAGTCTTTTTCTGTCCTCCCTTCAGCTGGTGTATGTGGTACTCCAAGAGAGTGTCCTGCACATGAGATCAGTTTCTACATCCACAGCGGAGCCGCCAACGTCGTCCCCGCGGCCATCTGCGTCCAAAACAAACTGTAGGCGCCGCCTCCTTTCCTCAGCGCGTCTCTCTGGCGTCCTGTCAGACCTTTCTTTGTGCTAACGTGCAGACTGTGCCTCTCCTCAGGGTTCTGGGAACTGCGCTGAACAACGCTGGAGGAGGAATAAACATCGTTATCCTAAACGGTGAGTGTGCTTCCTGTGCAAAGGGCTTCATCTGGCGCTTTGTGCACAGTGCAGCCTCACCGCTCCCACAGCTGCTGATTGATCGAGACGGCTCCTTTTCTTTCGGTTTCTGGTGTTTCGTTTTTCTCTTTTCACTGCTTTATTCTTATTTCTAAACCTTTACTTTTTTAAGAATTAGTCTTAAGATTTTCTTTGGAAACGCATTCAATCATCAAATGAATGGGCGGAGCTTCTCTCCTGGTGTTCTGCTGTGATCCCGTGTGAGGTGATACCTTCGTTTTTCTCTGGCAGGTAAAACGGGAGAAGTCCTGAAGACGGATCACTATGACACGTACAGCGGAGGTGAGTGAAGACGACCCGAGCCGACTCGTGTCAGTGGTTGGAGGCGGAGCTTTTATCATGTTTGTGTTGCAGATGTGAAACCGTTCATTGAGCTACTGAAGAGCATCGAGACGGGCTCCATCGTTATAATGGCGTCCTACGACGAACCCTCAACAAAGTAAGAGTCTCCTCCTCTGATCGCTCCTGACGGGAGCTCGGACTCTCCTCTGGGTTCTTGTTCTTGCACAGTAATCGAGGACCAAATGCAGCACGGATGCTGCATCTTGTTCCGTGTTCGTCTGTTTTATAAAACGGGACAGAGCTTTTCCAGGCAGGGGTGGAGTTTGTGTTTCTGAGGCTTTGTCTCAGCTGTCAGCTCAGTCTCTGTGTTGTCTTCATATTGAGGTGAAAGGCCCTGCCTCCACCCGTGTTGAAGCTGTTAACGCACTGCTCCACCCTCTGTGTGTTTCTGCAGGTTAAACGACGAGCTCAAGAATCTGATTGCTGAACTGGGAAGCTCCCACATCCACTCGCTGGGATACAGGGACAACTGGGTGTTTATTGGTGGCAAAGGAGTAACGGGGAAGAGCACCTTTGAGAAGGTAGATTAGTCTGAAGGCATCGAGCCTGCTCTGGCTTCATCGTGGAAATGTGTGCACTCGTGCATGTAAAGCATTAAATGCTCACGTGGGATCAGGGTCCTGACGCAGGTGTGATCCCTGAGGGAGCAGGTATCAGGTTTCCCCTGATAGTGGAGGGGTGGCCCAAATGCTGGCTGAGTCCTGACCAATCACAACCATCCTGAACTGATCTCCACTTCTTCTTTTTTTGTTAAAGTGTCTGAGCTCTTAGCCAGCCTTTAGGAGGAGATGTGCTCTATAGCAGCAACAACGAGACAAACCAGGCTCAGCCTGAGCACACGTGTCAGACGTGAAAGGCTCTGTAGAAGCCGAGGAGAGCGCCGTGCCGCCTCTAACCTTGCTCAGCATGTCAGAGACCGCCCTCTTCACCTCCTCGCTCTCTCTCTTCCAGCACATGAAGAGCGACTCGGCAACCAACAAATACGACGGCTGGCCCGAGATGATCGGGCTGGAGGGCTGCGTCCCCAAATACCTGGAGTGACGGGCGAGGCTGCGGACGCACGGCCGGTGATTTGGAGACTGATCTGGGACCAGCAAGTCGTGCAAACCAAATCCAGGTGAACCCACCTGCTCTGTGTCTTGTCTGCGTGAGGCTTTCAGGGAAGCTGGACTCTGTCTCCGTCTGCTGTCTGAAGCCAGGTGAGCTGTGCAGTAAGACCTCCTGAAGGTTTCTGACATCCAGCCTCTCCTGAAGCGCTGCAGGCACCATCACCGGAACCAGAGTCTCCAGGTTTTATCTTCGAGTCCTCCCAGAGCAGCTCGGCCGCACCTTCCAGTTTGTTTCTTCGTTAATGTTTTAAGTGTTGCTTTGATTTCTTAAGAATGACAGACTCTGACAGAGACGATGACATCAACCAGCCAGGATCACACACAGGTCTGGGGATGTTTCTGGACTTTTTTGAATGTGCATATTTTTATTGTGTCCTTTCTTGAGTTTAAGGTTATTACAAAGTGAATTAGTTGCCGGGCTGTGTGTCTGCACGTGTGGTTGTTGGTTTGTTTACATTAAAAATGAAAGGAAGCCGAATGAAGAAGATGCTGATGCTTTGACTCCGGAGGAAGACAACGATTTTGAGGCTAGATGAAGGTTACCTGGTTCTGCCTGAAGCTTCTTCCTGTTTAAAGGGAGTTTTTCCTTCCTTCTGTCACCAAGTGCTTGCTCACAGGGCGCTGTCTGATTGTTGGGTTTCTGTTTTATTGTAAGATCTTTACTGCACAATAAAATGTGTTTGAGGCCGCTGCTGTGGGTTTGTACTATATGAATAAAGTTGACTTGAACTGAAGAACAAACTCAGACTCTTTCACGCTGCTGCCTCGGCAAACAGAGAATTTGACACTTCCTTGAGTCACATCCTGCAGCAGCAGACTCATTGTTCATTGTTTCTCTTTGTGAGTAAATGTGACTCGGGGACAAACATGACGGCAGCAACCTGTAAAAAGGTGAGTGAAGCTGAGCACAGTCATCAGAGCGTCCTGTCCTCACACGTGGACGACAGGTTTCATTTTGAGGATGGAAGCAGGAGAAAAAGCATCAGGATCAAGCACCTCATTTTCTGCTTTGTTTCATTTCGGGAAACCATAGAATAGCACTTTGTGCGTACAACAGAATTATGGATGCAAACACAATAAACGTGTGTGGTGTTTGTTAACAGTCTGAAGAAGCTGTTTGTCCCCAGTTTGTCTTTTCTGCATGAAATAATGGAGGAAATCATTTTATTACTGCACAGAATAAAGATCCACTCCAGGTGATGGTTTAAATATTCAGGAGCATAAAGCAGCGAGGCAGTGCCCGCCTACCTGCCGGCTCGACGCACCTGCAGACGTGATTTATGCTTCAGTTGTGTTTTATGTTTGCATGACAGTTGGAGTGTGAAAAGTTGACGGTTCAGTGTGATCGCCATCCTTTGTTTAACCTCTGTGGGCAAAGGGTGAAAGACATATGTGAACAGCTCGGGTGTGTTTCAGTGAGATTTCAAATTTTTCAAAAACGTCCCAAGAGAGGAACTGTGTTTATATTGGAGGTATGGAAGGGTGGTGCAGGACAGATGGGTTGAAGCTCTGAGCCCCCTCCTGTTTGAGACGGGTGAGGTCAGGCAGGCGTAGGAGAGCCTGTGTGGGTGGAGGCGTGCTCTGAAGAGAAGAGGAATGAAAGACGTGTGTGTGAATGAGAAAGAGACGGGGGGAGGGGTTAACATGAAAGGAGCAGAAGAGTTTAAATATCTCGGGTCAACCATCCGAGGAGAGCTGAGGAAGGCTGCACAGGATGGAGATATTAGAGCAGGGGTGTCAAAGTGAAATGAGCTGTGGGCTGCTGTCGTCTCATTGGACGGCCACTTTAGTGTGCAAGTAGTACAAAACAAGAAAACCAGAAATATTTTCTAAAATGTTTTGTTTAAATTTCAAATATTGTATAAGACAAAACCGCAAACGTGAATTCAGATTTATTTTTCCTCACTCTTAACTAACTGAAGCCTTTTGTTGAACCACCAAATAAACACATGAGTTTGAGACTCTGTCACTGAACTAACAGCATGTTCGTGCTCTCTGCTCATTTTGCCTTCATATTCAATCATTTTTGGCTTTTTAAAAAACTCATTTTAACATTTCACTCAACAACAAACAAATCCTCCCTAACAAAAAAACCAAACTGCATTATGTTTCTTCATGTCAGTATACGGGCTGTGACTTTGAAACCCCTGTATTAGACAGAATGATGACGATCGAGCTGGCAGGCAGGAGGAAAAGAGAAAGACCTCAGAGAAGGTTCATGGATATAGTGACGGAGGACATGCAGAAGGTCAGAGTGACGGAGGAGGATGCTGGAACAGGAGGAGATGGTCCTCTGAGAAAACTAAAGGGAGCAGCTGAAAGCAAAAGAAGAAGAAAAAGATTTTTCTCTGTGATTGTGCAGATTTTAGAAACATTAAAAAAATGTGGTTTGACTGACGACCCACTACATGGTTCCACTCACACCCAAGTTTGGAGGAGGGGTTCTTGTTGTGTTTGGGCGCGATATGCTCAGTTGATGTATGGAGGTGAATAAAGTTGGAGTGAAAAACTGGAGCTCCCGTGTCGTGTGTCCCAAGCCTCCATAGTGGCATGAAATGTAAATATTCAAATAAATTACATCAACATTATGCTGAAAGACAATAATTAACTAAGTGCACTTAGTTTAAAGGAAAAGTCGTATATGGGCGGTTATTTTGTTTATAACTTCCGATTAATGTCATTTAATTCCACTCTGAAGGGCAAAAGAGACTAAAAATTAACGGAACAAAGGAGGGGGAACAAAAGCAAGATACTGTTTCCACCCGAACACTTTTCTAAAGCACAGTCAAAATCATTCTTTCTGATTGGCTGGTCGAGCTGCAAAGAAGCGTAAAGGCTAAGATGTGAAGATCTGATTGGCTGTCCATCCGCCACAAACCGAGAGGACGACAAATTTGATTGGCCGAAGGAGTTCGTAAAGTTCTAATGGCGGATTCTCGCTGAAAATGTGAAATGCGTTTTGTTTTTGTTTATTTCTGGATTAATCTGAGTTTATAAATGCATTTAATGTGAGCAGTTCCGCCTCTGAAATGGCGACATTAGTTTTGGATAACGGAGCGTACACGGCGAAGATCGGATACAGCCAGGAGAAAGTCAGGTGAGATGTTAGCATGATAGCTAACGTTGCGGCTAATTAAAATAATAATAATTAAACTGAAGAGGCGTAAAAATAATTTAGACTTTAAGCGACCTAACCTCTGTGTAAAAAAAAGTCAAACCCTCACGCCAGATTCTATTTCAAATCTCTCAGTTTAAGGAATAAAATGTATTTCATTAAAACGCTTTCTTATTTCTTCTTTATCGACCAAATATAAACTCTCAAAGTCATCTTATAAATGTATAACAGCTAAGGGTGTTATACATTTATAATAGGGTTTTTTTCAAGGTTTTTTTTATTAAGTTAACTCTTAGGGGAGGCTTATTTTTCCAGTGTGCGTCACGTAAAACAAAATCAATAAGAATTTACTCGAACTTTTGCATACAGCTGTACATGATGGCGAAGACAACACACTGAATTTCATAAGGACAGTTTTGTTTCTAAAGCTATAATCCATGAGAGAATTGAGAAAAATATAAATTTGTACATATCTAAGAGAAAAAATGGTCACATTTACAAGATAAGCAGATTTGTAAAAACATGAAAATGTTTCAATGAACATTTGCAAAGTTGGTGGGTGGAATGAAACAAACTGTCAAATTTATGAAGGGAAACAGTTGCAATAAAAAGATTTAAAAAATTAGAGTAAAAATGAGCAAATGTGTGAGAATAAAAAAATCATGTAGTTGGTAGAATAATGGGCGGCCCTGACGTGGACCTTCTCTCTGTCCCTCTCAGCGTCATCCCAAACTGCCAGTTTCGCTCGAAGACGTCCAGGTTAAAAACCTTCACTGCAAACCAGCTGGACGAGATCAAAGATCCTTCGGGGCTCTTCTACATCCTCCCCTTCCAGAAGGTGAAGTCACGTAAGGGTGAAGCAGCTTCGGCCTGACGTCAGACTGTCTCATTTCCACCGTTTCTCTTTGTGTCTTCAGGGTTACCTGGTGAACTGGGACGTCCAGAGGAAGGTGTGGGACCACCTGTTTGGAAAGGAGATGTTTAAGGTGACTCCACCCCTCATCGCTGTGGTGTGTTTGACTGAGCTCCTCCTGTGGTGGAGGCTGACCCTGTTTTCTGGGTGCAGGTGGATTTTGCAGACACGAGCGTCGTCATCACCGAGCCCTACTTCAACTTCACCTCCATTCAAGAGTCCATGAACGAGATCCTGTTTGAGGAGTACCAGTTCCAGTCGGCACTCAGGATCAATGGTGAGTCCTCATCCTGTTAGATTTCCTGTTACTTTCAGAATAAAAGCCTGGCATCTCGTTTTAGTAAGAGTGGCGCTCGTAAACTGTAAAAAACGGTAAAACTGAGCTGCTGATTTCGGGCAATCAGGGAAGCTTTCTTTGAATGATTTCCCACCTTGTTCCTCTAGCCGGCTCTCTTAGTGCTCATCACTACTTCCACACAAACCCCTCCGAGCTCTGCTGCATGGTGGTGGACACCGGGTTCTCCTTCACCCACATCGCCCCCTACTGCCGCAGCAGGAAAATGAAGGAGGGCATCCGCAGGTTAGATGACGTGACCCTGCAGACGCAGCAGCGATAACACCAACAGCAGCAACCTGATGCCTGTTTTTCCTTTTAGGATCAACGTGGGAGGGAAGCTGCTGACCAATCACCTGAAGGAGATCATCTCTTATCGGTGAGTCGTGCTTTGTGGCGCCGGCACCTCGGCCGGAGTAACTCTGGGCTTTTATTGAACTGTTGTTTTTCTCGGGTGGAATAATTGTGACACAGACACAGACATCCTTAATGACTTTAAAACACAGGTGTGAATTTATTTTCAATTTTCTCTGATCCACACTGTGTGTGTCTGTGTGTGTGTGTGTGTGTGTCTGTGTGTGTGTGTGTGTGTGTGTGTGTGTCTGTGTGTGTCTGTGTGTGTGTGTGTGTGTCTGTGTGTGTCTGTGTGTGTGTGTGTGTGTGTGTGTGTGTCTGTGTGTGTCTGTGTGTGTGTGTGTGTGTGTGTGTGTGTCTGTGTGTGTGTGTGTGTGTGTGTGTGTGTCTGTGTGTGTCTGTGTGTGTGTGTGTGTGTCTGTGTGTGTGTGTGTCTGTGTGTGTGTGTGTGTGTGTGTGTGTGTGTGTGTGTGCATGTTTGTGTGCGTGTGTTTGTGTGTGTGTGTGTTTGTGCGTGTGTGTGTGTGTGTGTGCGTGTGTGTGTGTGTGTGTGTGTGTGTGTGCGCGTGTGTGTGTGTGCGCGTGTGTGTGTGTGTTTGTGTGTGTGTGTGTGTGTGTTTGTGTGTGTGTGTTTGTGCGTGTGTGTGCGCGTGTGTTTGTGTGTGTGTGTGTGCGCGCGTGTGTTTGTGTGTGTGCGCGTGTGTTTGTGTGTGTGTGTGTGCGTGTGTTTGTGTGTGTGTGTGTGTGTGTGCGCGTGTGTGTGTGTGTGTGTGTGTGTGTGTGTGTGCGCGCGCGTGTGTTTGTGTGTGTGCGCGTGTGTTTGTGTGTGTGTGCGCGTGTGTCTGTGTGTGTGTGTGTTATCATCAAGCTAGAGTTCATGCTGGTTGGTTTCCTGCCTTTAAACACATGTTCAGCAGGGTTGAACTTGTAGCGTCTCTTCTGTTCTGCAGCTTAATGCTAAGCTGCTTTATCCAAAACCAGCTCTGATGTGTGTTTGGGGTCATTGTCCTGCTGGAACACCCGCCTGTGTCCAGCTGCTGATCTGAGGTGTAATTGCAGATTTTGGAGTCCGTCCTCCTTCATCACTCCAGAACCACGGCCCAGAGCGTGATGCTGCCACCGCCATGCGTCACAGCTGCAGTGTTCTCAGGGTTGAAAGCCTCACCTTTGCTCCTCCAATCAGCTCCATCTTTGTCTCATCTGACCATCAAACTTTTCTCCAGACGCCGTTTGGCTCGTCCATGTGGGCAGATTTCAGTTGAGCTCGTTGATTTTGGAGCAGGAGCTTCTTTCTTGGTCCTTGGAGATGTGAGACTGGCTTCACTGTGGAAGGGACACTGGTGTTCCAGCAGATTCCAGTCCACAGCAGGCTTGATCCTGGGTGTTCCTGAACATCCTAACAGTTTCCTGTCATCTGAGGGCGACAGTCTGGGTCTCTCCCAGACCTCAGTGGGGACAGATCTGAGTAACTTGTATTTCTGTGATCCTCGTGGAGTCCATCACTGCCTCCGGTTCTGATTCGGCAATCCTCCTCTGAACAGGTGTTTAGTGTTCAGGTGACTCTTAGCTGATGACGGTCCAGCTGCAGCCGTAACACAGGAAGCTCGTCACACTCGTTCAGATTTAAAGAATTAAATAAAAAGTAAAATGATCCCTGTTTGTTTTTACAGTCAGCTGCATGTGATGGACGAGACTCACGTGATCAACCAGGTGAAGGAGGACGTGTGCTACGTCTCGCAGCAGTTCTACAAGGACATGGAGATCGCCCAGTAAGCAGCACGCTTTAGCCTGAGCTTCATATCCTGATCTGGGACTCTAAACAGTGTGACAGGGTTTCAGTGTTTTATCCTACGTTAGTCCTACGTTAACAGCTGGATTGTGAGTCCCTGTGTCAGAGTGTAAATGCACAGCAGCTGCTGGTTAACGCTGGACACCTGCTGTGGTTTGTCAGGGCCAAGGGCGAGGAGAACACGGCGATGAGGGATTACGTGCTTCCAGATTTCAGCTCCATTAAGAAAGGCTTCTGCAAGGTGAGAGACCCTCAGCAGGAGAGCTCGTGTTAACGCGCTGTCAGTGAGAACGTGTCGCTGCGATCCAGTCACGTGGCTTTGTCCTCATTTTGGCAGCATCTTCAGTGTGTGTGTGAATGACACATTCATGGCTCTCTGGTGTTTCTGCTCACCAGCCCCGTGAGGAGATGGTCTTCAGTGGGAAGTACAAAACAGGAGAGCAGATCCTGAGGCTGGCCAACGAGCGCTTCGCCGTCCCCGAGATGCTCTTCCACCCGTCCGACATCGGGATCCAGGAGATGGGAATCCCAGAGGCCATCGTCCACTCAGTGGAGTCGCTGCCTGAAGGTCAGCGGCTGATCCACGGCGGCGTGCCGGGGTCACCGAAACACAGATTTATGAATGAAACTGATTCTGTGAGCGTAGAGAAGAAAACCCATCAGAGCCTGTCACTGATTTCTGAGTTAATAGCAGCAGAGACGAGGAGACGGCTTCCCTGTAACTTTAATCACGGAGACCTTTTGGCAGCGAGCCGACGGTTCGATTCCCAGCCTGCATGTTGCTCCTGCTCACTTCCCACATTCCTGTCACATACACGACAGATACAACTTCAATAATAATGCTAATAAATAAAAGAATTTAACTATACAGTAATGTAATCATATAAAATTATATTTAATCAAAAGCACCAGACGTTCAGCTTCCTGTCCGTCGTCACTGTCGCTGTCCAATAAGAATCAAAATAAAGTGTAAACGTAAAATCTCATAATCCAAAATAAATCAAGTGTAGATGAACTACTCATCTCGTTTCTGTTTTAAAGCTGCAGACCAATAAAAACTGAATGTTAAATAAAAAAGTACTCTGACACTTTCAAAGACGGCCTGCGGGTGGCGCTGTGAGGAACAGCAGCTCAGCGTTTTGGTAAACGTGTGAATCTGTCCTCAGAGATGCAGCCGCACTTCTACCGGAACGTCGTGCTGACCGGAGGGAACACGCTGTTTCCCGGCTTCAGAGAGCGGCTGGAGGCGGAGCTGCGGGCGCTGGTCCCCGCCCACCTGCCCGTGTCTGTCGTGTTTCCTGCAAAGTAAGTGCTCCTCATCCTCACAGCCTCAAAATCTTCACCAAGTGGCGTTAGAGATGAGTAAACGTGGTTGGTTAGCTGACCTGCGGATGCTGCTGTCCGATGACGGAGACTTTAACGCTGTGTTTGTGTCTCGCAGTCCCGTCTGTTACGCCTGGGAGGGCGGGAAGCTGCTGGCTCATAACCCCGACTATGACGAGATGGTGGTGATGCGGGAGGACTACGAGGAGAACGGGCACTGCATCTGCGAGGAGAAGTTCGACATTTAGGAGTTCAAACTGAGCAGAAACATCGATAGTGATGATTTGACTTATTCCACTTTCACACGTGTCCTGCTACCACGGCAACAGTGTGTGTAAAGTGTGGAGTCTGGGTGGGGCAGGTTTACAGGTGGGTGGAGACTGAGGGTCCCCAAACCTGCAGGTCTGGATGCTCCTTGGACGGCGTGCTCGGGGCATTCAAACCACTGCTGCTGTTCCTGACGTTTATCCCCGAGAACCTGCAGCAGCCGCCTGCCTCCACCTCTGCTGGCTCAGTGGAGACGGAGGTGTGCCCGCCGCCGGGAGATCAAAGGCCCAGGGTCGAAGTCATGGCTCATAAATGTGATGTTTCAGCTCTTTATTTAAACTTGGGAATAAAAGGGAGTGAGCAGTCCCAGATAATCGCTGAATGAATAAACTGTAAGTGGTCAGAAGACTGTTTTTGTTTGTTTTTACAGTATTTTTAATGTTTGTGTTCTTTGTATGTAAATCTTAATTTGCATTTATTAAATACAATAATAAAAAAACTCCAGTGTTCATTTTTGAGTGGTTTTTTTGATATCTTTTGATATCTTGAATTGTTTAGAGGGTTTGGATTGAAACGGGTGCTCGGTTTTTACTCTGGGGTGTCCCGCGGTTTAAAGTGTTTCCTTTACTCCAAGTTTTACTTTTTTTTTCTTTGAAATATTATACACTAGTGGGGTTTTTGTTTTTTTCTTTCAACTTCTATTGCCTGTATCCTTAAAAGTAACCGCCGCACCGGGAGGTTCCAGTGTTGAAACCAAGCGCTACAGGTTGCTGCCTACGGAAGCCCGGGCGGTCAAACAGCGCAGAATTGCAGATGGCGGTCACAGAGAGGAAACGGGTGTTTTAGTGAGACCAACTCCTCAGACGGGTTGGACCGGATACTCTCGCAGGGCTGACCTGTGCCTGTACCATAAAAGCCACTTCAGACGTTTCAGCCTCAGGTGATCCTTCACGGACACCTGTTTAACCGGAACAGGTCTGGCTAGCCCCGCCCCTCCGGCGGCAGTGAGCCGTGCAGTAGCTGCTGTGGTAGCCTGGGTTAGCCCAGGTTAGCTGTGACCGTGTGATGATGTCGGAGAGCTGCGGGTTCCGATGGACCGTGGTGGTGCTGACGTGCCAGCATAAAGACAGCGTTTACGCGTTCCAGAGAGGTGAGGCGCATGCGCGCAGTACATGCTCTTTGAGCTTGAGTTACACCGAGCGGCCTGAGGGGGCGCTGGTGGACACTGATGAGGCCAGTTTATTAGGACTAATTTTAGAGATGTTGGACAAATGGAAGAACGCAGTCTTACATATTTGTTTAATATGTGCATTGAAGGACATGTCCTGGTCAAAAATGACTCCAAGGTTCCTCACAGCGTTACTGGAGGCCAAGGTAATGCCATCCAGAGTAAGAATATGCTTAGAGGACTCTCCATTTACATGCACAAACTGGAGTCTATTAGATAGATATGATACAAACCACTGCAGTGCAGTACCTGTAATACCTACAGCATGTTCTAATCGCTCTAATAGGATATTATGGTCGACAGTATCGAACGCTGCACTGAGGTCTAGCAGGACAAGCACAGAGATGAGTCCACTGTCAGAGGCCATAAGAAGATCATTTGTAACCTTCACTAAAGCTGTTTCTGTGCTGTGATGAGCTCTGAAACCTGACTGAAACTCTTCAAATAAACCTCTGCAGATGATCTGTTAGCTGTTTGACAACTACTCTTTCAAGGATGTTTGATATAAAGGAAGGTTGGAGATTGGCCTATAATTAGCTAAGACTGCTGGGTCTAGAGATGCTTTTTGAGTAAAGGTGTAACTACAGCCAGCTTGAAGGCCTGTGGTACATAGCTGATCATTAGAGATAGGTTGATCATATTTAAGATCGAAGCATTAATTAATGGCAGGACTTCTTTGAGCAGTTTTGTAGGAATGGGGTCTAAAAGACACGTTGATGGTTTGGAGGAAGTAATTATTGAAGTTAACTCAGAAAGATCAATTGGAGAAAAAGAGTCTAACTTAACATCAATGGTACTAAGAGTAGCTGTAGATAATATTACATCTGTGGGATGATTACTGGTAATTTTTTCTCTAATGATAAAAATTTTATTTGTGAAGAAGTTCATGAAGTCATTACTAGTTAACGTTAAAGGGATGGTTGGCTCAACAGAGCTCTGACTGTTTGTCAGCCTGGCTACAGAGCTGAAGAGAAACCTGGGGTTGTTCTTATTTTCTTCAATCAGTGATGAATAGTAAGATGTTCTGGCTTTGTGGAGGGCTTTCTTATAAAGCAGCAAACTATTTCTCCAGGCTAAATGATGATCCTCTAAATTTGTGACACGCCATTTCCTCTCCAGATTACGAGTCATCTGCTTTAGGCTACGTGTTTGAGAATTATACCACGGAGTCAGGTACTTCTGATTAGAGACCTTCGTTTTCACAGGAGCTACAGTATCCAGAGTCGTACGTAGTGAGGAGGTAAAATTATTAACAAGATAATCGACCTCTGTTGGAGCAGCGTTCAGATAGCTGCTCTGCTCTGTGTTGGTACAGGGCATTGAAGATGATAACAGTGGGTGAATTATATTCTTAAACTTAGTTACAGCGCTTTCAGAAAGACATCTACTGTGATAAAGTCTACTCTCCACTGCTGTGTAATCAATTATTGTAAATGTAAATGTTATCAGGAAATGATCAGACAGGAGAGGGTTTTCAGGAAACACTGTTAAATGTTCAGGTTCGATGCCATATGTTAAAACAAGATCTAGAGTGTGATTAAAGTGGTGGGTGGGTTCTTTTACATTTTGAGAGAAGCCAATTGAGTCTAATAACAGATTAAATGCCATGTTGAGGCTGTCATTTTTAGCATCTACATGGATGTTAAAATCACCCACAATAATTATTTTATCTGAGCTCAGAACTAAATTAGATATAAAGTCTGAGAAATCAGACAGAAACTCTGTGTAAGGCCCAGGTGGACGATAGATGATAACAAGTAAGACTGGTTTCTGAGTTTACAGCTGGGGTGGATGAAGCTAAGCATCAGACTTTCAAATGAATTAAAAGTCTGTCTTGGTCTTTCATTAATTAATAGGCTGGTGTGAGAAATTGCTGCCACACCTCCCCCTCGGCCTGTGCTTCGAGATTTCTGGTAGTTAGAATGACTCGGGGGTGTTGATTCATTTAAACTAACATAATCATCCTGCTAAAACCAGGTTTCTGTAAGGCAGAGTAAATCAATTTGTTGATCAATTATTAAGTCATGTACTAACAGAGACTTGGAGGAGAGAGACCTAATATTTAATAATCCACATTTCACTGTGTTACTCTTTGGTTCAGATGTGGATACTGTATTGTTCTTTCTTTGTAATTGTTTATGTTTACGTTGTTTGTTGCTGGTTTTTAGTTTGTTTTTTGTCTGTTTGGGAGCTGACACAGTCTCTATGGAGATGGGTTTTTGGGGGGGTAGCAGGAGGAGAGAAGCTGCAGAGAGGCGTGTAAGACTGCAGCTCTGCTTCCTGGTCCCAACTCTGGATAGTCATATTATGGGGGGTTTAATAAATTTGTCCATATTTCTAGAAATGAGAGCTGCTCCATCCAAAGTGGGATGGATGCCGTCTCTCCTAACAAGACCAGGTTTCCTCCAGAAGGTTTGCCAATTATCTATGAAGCCCACATCGTTTCTGGGACACCACTCAGACAGCCAGCGATTTAAGGAGAACATGCGGCTAAACATGTCACTCCTGGTCTGATTGGGGAGGGGACCAGAGAAAACTACAGAGTCCCACAAAGTTGCACACCGATTCAATATTGATTTTAGTGACCTCCGATTGGCGTAACCGGGTGTCATTACTGCCGACGTGAATTATGATCTTACTGAATTTACGTTTACCCTTAGCCAGCAGTTTTAAATTTCCTTCAATCCGAATCAAAATCAGAAATACTTTATCCCGAAGGAAATGTCGCCTGCTCTGGCCCCTGTTAGTCAGTGCTGGTGGACACTGATAGTGTCTTGGGTGCCTTGAAATATCCTAAAATTAGCTTGGTCATAGTTCAACGATAGTGTATTGATCTCAGTCAGCTGATCTAAACCTTTGCTGTTGCGTCCGAGCTGTGTTGGATAAATCTGAGCTGCAGTAGAGCCACTGAGGTGCAGCTGTTTGCTCTAAAATCATGCAACACCCACTCAGTTTATAGACTCCTTCTAAAGAGGTTTCTTTTGGAAATGTTCCTGCTTGCAGTGAGAGTTTGGCGTTGTTATGATCTCACTTCTACTTTTGTGTGTCCATCAGAGCTGGAGCTGAGGCAGCAGCGGGGTGTCCTCTCTGCGGGTGCGTTGGTTTTGACCGTCAGGGACCGCCAGGAGCCGCTGGGCAGCGGCGGGGCAACACTGAACGCTCTGCTGGTGGCCGCGGAGCACCTGAGCAGCAGAGCCGGGCACACAGTGAGTCCTCAGCCGCTCTCCTTCACCTGATCCTTAGTGACCATGACCCTGCAAAAACCAGAGAACCCAAAGATGTGCCCGTTGTTTTGATCTAGAAAGCACATGATCTCCTCGGATCGTTTCTCTCTGCGTGATTCTCGGTTTAGAATAATCCTCCTTCGTCTTAGCTGTGTCTCAGTCTGAAACATGCTGCTTTAGCTCCTCCCACTGCAACAGGAGACAAACTGTCACACGTCCTTTATGCGATCACCTGTTTTTCTCTCAGGTGGTGACTGCCGACGTCCTGGATGACGCTTACATCCTCATCCTCCACACGGTGAGTCACACAGCAGCGCCTCTCTGATGTTTTTGTGCCGCGGCTGATTTTTCCGATCGGTCCTCAGGGTCGGGACTTTCCCTGGAGCTCCTGCAGCCGAGCGTTCTGCTGGCTTCCCGAAGAGAAGCCCGATCAGAAGGTCCAGGCTCCAGTCTGCTGTCTGGATCTGCTGCTGGACCGCCTCAGCAACCAGGTGAGCTTCCACACCGTCCCCAGAAAGACCCTTTAAACGTGGGATGCTGCAGGGTTGAGTGTCGGGGCCACTTCAGTTTGCCTTGAATCGCTGAACACTGTTGTGTTTTCGTTCAGATCTGTCCCGGTTCTCCTCCCGGTGTTTGGGTCTGCAGCACCGACATGATCCTCGCTGTCCCTCCTGACTTTGGTAAGTGTGCCACACACAGTACTCTCAGTGCACACATACAGTACTACTGCATGCTGGTAGAGCACAGTGAGAGGGTCGAAGCCCCGGTGATCCTGGAAACGTCATGAATTTAATCGAACCATCCCCCTCCTCCTCGTCACGCTTTCGTGTTGGTCAGGTTTGTCCTGGGACGGATTCTCAGGTGTTCGGGTTTTGGCGTTACCTGGTGACGTCACCTATGCAGCCAATCATGGGGTCTACCTGTCCGACTCACAGGTGCTCACTTAGTTCATTCACACCTTTTTTCCATGTGCTCTCCTCTTTTCTCTTTTGAATATTTAAATGTTGTTTTCCGTCAGGGACGAGTCAGAGACATCATCTATCGAGGCACCAAAGAGCAGATCCAGCGCGCTGCAATGCCTGATGGGAAAGTGCCACTGGTGCGTCTTCTAGCTCAAATCAAACACACCTTTTAATTCTCCAGGAGAAGCCATTTAGGCTCAAACTGAAACACATCACAAAGTCACTGACAGATTCTCCACGGCCGAATACTTTAAGACTGATCATTTTATACTTTTAATCATTTTAATATAATTGTGATTTTTTTTTTTAATGTCATTTTGAGCCTTTGTGTTTAATAATCACTCTGCACATGTTGGTTTATGCTCATGGTGAGGTGTGTGTCTGCAGGTGTCGGGTCCGGTCTTCTTCAGCAGGTCCGTGTCCGAGAAGTTACTGCAGACTCACGTCACGCCGCCTCTGGACGGCTGCACTTACCTGGGGCTGGACTCTGGAGCTCCGCCCCTCCAGGTACGTGTATTTGTCATCCAGGGAAGTTAGTCTGGAAGAGAACTAAGACTTGGAGATGTCATGATGAAGGATGAGAGTTTCAAGTGGAAAAAAAAGATAAATACGAGAAAGTTGCTGAAGTTGTGTAATGGAAAGAAAAAATGTTTTTTGGATTAAAATAAATTAAATATATGAAATTAAACACCAAATATATGATACATGAAACTATGAAAGTCCATAACCCGAGCATTGATGTGATCTACAAAAAATAGATCAAAATATTATATATGATATTATATGTGTGTAAAAATGAAGTGAAATGATTTGTAATTAAAAATAAAAAGTCAAAACAATCCTTTCACTAAATCGAGAAATATGAGTTTTAACAAAACAACTAAAGTTTGAGTTACGATGCTGATTTTATAAAGTGTGTGACTGTGAGTCCCGCCCACAGGACTAACATGACCTCTGACCTGTACTCGTTTACCCGAGATCATAATCCCGGTTTGAAACATCGACACTGAGCGGCGTGAATCACCGTGGAGACGATGTTGGGCTTTTTGTAACGACTTTTGTTTGTCGGGCGAGTCGCAGTCATCGTCATGGCTACTAGACATCTAACCGTAGAAAGTTCAGATCCATCACGCGTGACGATGAGGCCCTCACACGACGAGATGTGCTGCGTTCAAGGCGCTACAGAGTTACCTGCTCCGACAGATGGCCGGCTGTAATTTAACGTCCTGTCGTCCATATTTAAAAGCAGCAGCACGAGCTGGAGCGATAAAGATTCCCGAGTTGTTTCCTGGTGGATGCTGATGTGACTCCTCGCTGTGGTTCCTCCTCAGGTGTCTCTCTTCCTGGACGTGTTAAAGTGTCTCTGCTCGGATCTGACTCGGGATCAGTTTGTGAGCGAGGAGCGAGCCGGCTGCAGTTCAGCGGTCGGGCCGCAGGGGGCGGTGGTGAGGAGCGGCAGGGCAGAGCTGTGGAGGATCCTGAGAGGAGCTCCGCTGAGTCTGGGTCAGTTTCTCCACCTCCTCCGTTCGCTCTTTCTTTATGCCGCCGTTGCCTGCTGACATGTCCTCGTTTCACAGTGTACGTCCCCGGCGGTCGCTACGACTACCTGACTCTGTCTGGGAAGGCGCACGTCGACCGACTGAGCCGCGATTGGACGGGGAGAAACACTCTCTCGCATATCCAGGTGATTGTTCCTGCCTCCATCCTTTATGTACAGTTTATGAATAATTGTGTAATTGGTGCTTGTTTTTGTGGGCATGTGAGAAACTAAGCGCTTCCCCGACTCCAGCTTCCCCATGTTGTCAAAATGAAATAAATACATCAGAAAATGACAAGTGAATTCATTCAAACTGGAAATACATGTTAAACACATTAAAATATTTTTATATGTTAATTCCTTAAATGTGTCGTTAATTAATTAAACTACATTACGAAGTTTTGTAAAAACATGTAGTTGTTTTACAGTTTGATGAATTATGTCACGTTCTCTGTCCTGCACTGTCTCGAGCGTCTTTCAAAGCTTTTCTTTTAATGTTTTTATTTAAAGGGACAGTACATATGCACCTGTGACTTAATTTGAAATGCATTCTGGGATACCCGGTGTCCAAGGACTTTCCAGCAGAGGCTCTGCCACTCCATCAGGATATTATCTAGGATCTCTCTGAACTGCAAAATAATAATAAGTTTTCAAAATAAAACGACTTCATATTTTGAATTGTTTATTCTCTCGACCCTCCATACGTGATGTGGGATGATTTCTGACTGAAGGACGACAGCTTACTTCCACAGATTTGATCATCAGCGGAAAATTCACGGAGGGTTCATTTAGTGAGACAAATGTCACGCAAGCTCAGCGATGACTGCAGTTCATGTTGTGGCCACCAGAGGTCAGGCCTCCATTATTGATCAATCAACAAGCGTTTAACTCTGCTCCACTTCCTGTTTCATCAGAACAAGGACGTGTTGAGCGAAGGAGGTCGGGTGATCAATAGCGTTTTGGAGGGAGCCGTTTCCGTGGCTGCAGGAGCAGTGGTGCAACACTGCCACCTACAGGTGGGGAGGAGTTTCAGACCCAGACTGTATTCTGACTGCACTCTCCTGAGAGCAGAGTCTAGTATTTCCACACTGCATGTTTCTCCAGACATGATGTTAGATCAGAAGCAGGAAGTCAGTGTTTTTATGGAGACAACGTGTCAACATTTCCACCGTCTGACCGTCAGGGTCCTCTGGACGTCCCAACAGGCTGTCTGCTGTCAGGTCTCGAGCTGTCGACCTCACCAAGTCTCCGGCTCCTGCCTCTCAGCAGTGACATCATCATCCAGGGACATCGGATTGAGCTGGGGGAGCTGCAGCTGTACGTCTACACGGTGATGGGAGCGCACGACGACCTGGAGGTAAAACACAGGAGATCTTTATATTCTCCTGGGCCGCCGCCTCCTCAGGGCATATGTGGCGTTCCAGTGTTATCTGATGTCTCCTCCTCTTCCTCAGATCTCCTCTGACGACAGCAACGCTTCCTTCCTCAACCAGACGTGGAACAACTTCTACAGCAGGACGGGAACACAGTAAGACTCAGCACCTCTCACCCACAGCCGGTCCCTTAAACGGCTGCCCCCCCCCCCCGAGCCGTTCTTTATCTTAAAATGTGGGGGCGATCGTGGCTCAAGAGTTGGGAATTCGTCTTTTAATCGGAAGGTTGCCGGTTCGAACCCCGGCTTGGACAGTCTCGGCCGTTGTGTCCTTGGGCAAGACACTTCCCCCCGCTGCCTACTGGTGGCGCCAGTGTCCGGCAGCCTCGCCTCTGTCAGTTACAATGTAGCTGCCATCACCATCATTTACATTTTATGTAAATGAAACTGAATTTAAGTGAAATAAAAAGTTCTCCTGAATATGAAGAACTTCACAATAAAAGCCTCATTAAAAAATTCATAATTTATGCCTGTTCAACGCTGGAAATTAATTGGAAATACATACAGGAAATGCTGAGATTTATAAAAAAAAAAAAAAAAAGAATTAAAAAATACAAAAATATGATTGATTAGTCTAATCAAGAAAGAACTACAACTGTGGAGGTAAAAGAATTCCCACCTGACCAGATGTGCTTCATCTTTCCCTCCTCCTCCTCCCAACACTCACGTCGTGTCCTCGGCTGCACAGCTTCAGGTTTTAGTTCAGAAACAGTTAAACTTCCATCTGTTTGATGTAGTTTGAGCTGAGACTTCTGGATGGAAAACTTTTGTTTTTATGTCAGTATGTTAGTCATATTAATGACATCGTTGACCTCCTGACCTCCACAAATGTCACATGTGTGTGGTTGTGTCTCTGTGCGTGTCCTCAGGTCGGAGGAGCTGTGGGTTCGAGGAGAACGGCGCTCCCTCCTGGAAGCTCGCCTCTTCCCAGTCCTCCACCCCAGAGGAGGTGCTGTGGGTCTAGAGGGAGGCGTGGCCTGGCTGCTGGGGGGGGGCGGCTGCCTGGGAGGGTGGAGGGAGGCGTGGAGGCTTTCTTTGAAGGAGGTGCTGTTGCTCACCCACCAGGAGACGGAGCTACAGCGAAGGGAGGAGCTGCTGTTCCTGGTGGGAAGGCGGCGTGTGGCCGACGCCCTGAGGGGGCGCTCGGACGTCTGCCTGCTGCCTTGCGTCAGGGCCGCTGTGCTGGGAGGCCAGCAGGGGGCGCTGCTGGAAGCTCTGGACAGCAGTGAGTGTCCGCTCCTCTATGATGGGCCCATAGAAACAGCCAGTTTTGGCTCCTCCTTCTGTGTATCAAATAAGTTTTCTGATTGGCCAGTTTCAGGAAACTTGCTGAGGTTCCTTTGGTAATTCTAGTTTGTTTTCAGTCGCTGCAGGGAGCAATGAGCAGGGGGTGGAGCTCGGAGCAGATCTGGGCGTGGCTGCCCGCTGTCTCTCCTGCATCGCGGACGTGTTGGTGTGCATGGCCAGCGGGCGGGGAGGTCTGAGGAGCGGGCCAGCGGCTAATGAAGCCTGGAGCTCCGCCTACGCCATGTTGGAGGAGGGTGACCTGAGGGGCGGAGTCCACGCACTCACCGTGCAGCGGCAGCACTGGCTCAGCAGGTGGGCGCTGCACTGTTTGTGTCACATGGTCTGGCTGATATAGCGATGGTAAACGCCTTGGGTGTTGCTGCCTCCTACAGGCCTGATCTGCTGGTGCGGGCGGCGCGGCACTACGAAGGCGCCGGACAGGTGCTGTTACGGAAGGCTGTGATGTCATCTCAAAGATTCATCTCCATTGGACAGGGCAAAGTCCAGCCCCTTGGACAGTGGCAGGAAGTGGAGTGTCCAGCTAGGCTGGATTTAGCAGGTCATTGGATAAAGGTTCATGGTGCATTCAGGGGCAGTTGGTCCTTTAGACGCTGACCCTGTGTCTGTGTTTCAGGCGGCTGGAGTGACACTCCACCAATCGCATTCGAGCACGGGGGCTCCGTCACAAACGTTGCGGTGAAGGTCGACGGGAAGCGTCCTATTGGTGCTAGAGCACGTCGCATCTCTGAGCCCCGCCTCCTGCTGGTCAGCTACACTGGAGGGCGGAGCAGTGGGATTTCCACGGAGATGGCGTGCGACAGCCTGGATGACCTGAAGGATTACAGTCAGCCTCACGCTCCCGGTACATCGTTTACCGGCTAAACTGGGACAACAGGAAGGAAGTGGGAAGCTGACTGTGTGTGTCTGTGTGTTACAGGAGCGCTGCTGAAGGCGGTGTGTGTCTGTAGTGGGCTGGTGTCCCTGACCTCCCAGCATCCTCTGGGGCATCAGCTGATGGAGCGGTGGGGAGGAGGGGTGGAGCTCCACAGCTGGTCGGAGCTGCCGACGGGATCGGGATTGGGTGAGAAACAGGAAACAGAGCTTGTAGGTGATGGAGGAGTTCAGCACTTTGATTGGTCCTCTTTCTGCAGGTACCAGCAGCATCCTGGCGGGGGCGCTGTTGGCCGCGGTGTACAGGTGTACCAGGCGAACCTATGACACGGACTCCCTGATCCACGCCGTTTTGTACCTGGAGCAGATTCTTACCACAGGTTTGTCACGCCCTTCATCACTAAACACCTTCTCCTGCTCCTTCTCATCTTCCTCCTCCTCCTCCTGCAGGTGGAGGCTGGCAGGATCAGGTGGGGGGTCTGGTAGGCGGAGTAAAGGTGGGTCGATCCAGAGCATCCCTCCCCCTGCAGGTGCAGGTGGAGCGTCTCAGTCTTCCTGAGGAGTTCTCGCTTGCTCTGGAGCAGCACCTCCTGCTGGTCTACACCGGGAAGACCCGGCTGGCCCGAAATCTGCTGCAGGTGGGTACTTTCAGGATCAACCAATGAGACGCTCTCTGTGTACGAGCACGCTCCTTAATTCTGCTGCTTAAAAAACACTGGCAGCACCACGACGTGCGGCTCCTCAGGAGTTTTAAAGACAGGTTAGGAGCACTCCTCCCCCTCCTCACCCACTGACGGGGGAGAGAGGGGGAAGGAGCCTGCTTCCTGAAGTCCAGCCGTAGGATGGTTAAGCTCACATCTGTCCTCCACCCTCCTGTAATCATCCTGCTGCATGTACCTGGAGGCTGGAAATCACCTGTGCTGCTCAGACTGCGGTCCACCTGTCGGGTTGTCTGGCTGCACGTCTTTGTTCCCAGGACTGATCAGACATCACAATAATGACGATGATGATGATGATGGTGGTGGTGGCATCCTCCACACTGATACAGGGCTGGTAGACGAACTGCAGCAGCTTCAGATGGTGGGTTGAGGTTTCCTGTCTCCAGAATCTCTGAAGGCGGAGCCATCAGGGGCAGCAGCTTGGCCTGGCCGGAGTCTGCACATCTCTCTCCTGAGGGGGATGGAGCTGCAGGCGAGGGTGGAGGTGGAGCTGTTGGAGTGGGCTCTCCTTTCTTTCCTGTCTGCTCCACTCTCAGCTCCTCTTTCATCTTAAAAAGTTAAAAACAAAAGTCGATTCATGAAGTCAAAGAGGAGAAAAGTGAAACTCGTCAAGGTAAAAACAAGCAGAGCGAATGTGACAAGACTCCGAGTAACAGAGAGCCGTCAGGGTTGGAATAAAGCTGCTGAGATGAAGCTGGTGATGATGATGTGTGTCCTGCATGCAGGATGTGGTCCGCAGCTGGTACAGCCGCCTGCCGTCGATGGTGCAGAACGCCCAGCAGCTGGTGTGTAATTCAGAGGAGTGCGCTCGGGCCTGCGTGGACGGTGAGACGCTTCAGTGGGACATTTCCTACATTTCCCAGAATGCAGTGTGCCCAACGTCAGTGTGTTTCAGAAAGGCTAAATGACCACTTCCCCTACAGGTTCTCTGTCCAGGCTGGGGGAGTGTCTGGACCGCTCATGGCAGCAGAAGAAGCTGATGGCCCCGGGCTGCGAGCCAGCGTCAGTGCGCGCTATGATGGAGGCCCTGAGGCCGCTGGTCCTGGGCCAGAGTCTGGCCGGGGCCGGTGGCGGCGGCTTCCTTTATTTGCTGACTCGAGAGCCCCGACAGCGGGAGGCGGTGCTGCAGGTCCTCAACAACATGCCGGTAAGAATTGGTCAGGGTCAGAGGTCAAATTTATTCTATTCTATGAATAGAACAAACATAAATACAAGACCTGAGTCGGTGATACGCTGTACGTTCATGTAATACCACTTTGAACCACAGGGCGGAGCAGCGAGTCCAACGTGTCTACGTTTGATGTCGTTCAGCTTTAATAAACCCACACATTCACAGGTTCGCTTTACAGGAGACGGTACAGTTTGTTCAGCAAAGCTTTTACAACAGCAGTTGACCTTTGACCTTTAGTCAGGAAAGATGACTTCACAACCCACTGGGGCCTCAAATAAACCCTGTCATTAGTTTTAAAGCTTAACTCAGGTTTAAAATCTTTAGTTCAAAACATGTCAGAGCTGCTCCTGTAAAACAAAGTTTATAATGAGCTCAGTGTGGACTGATCTAGACAGTTTATTTTCTACTCTTGACTCTGGATGATGTCACAGAGAGGCGTCTGATCAGAAGAAGCAAGCTTAAAAAAAAAAAAAAAAAAAAAAGCCTAAGGTGGGAGGAGCTAAATTGTCTTGTTTTCTACGGGGCTGGCGTGTGATACAGGGGGATTATTCTGAACTGTGGATCATGCTAAGCTGCTCTGGCGGAGCAGAGTAATTCCTGACCATCTGTCCTGTGTTGATGGTTTCTGGTGTGTTTCAGGGTCTGGGAGACTTCAGCGTCCACTCTGTGGAGCTGGACATGGACGGACTCACAGTCCTTGCACCGTTAACCTGAGAACGCTCATCGTTCCTCGGCTTCAATCATGAACAGTGATGAAGAGGAGACAAAGAAGAGCTGTGTTCAAAGTTTGTGTTCTGGTTTTGTAGGAATCTGATTTTATAAATCAAACTGATTAATCAGGAGCATTGATCTGTATCTTGGCAGAATAAATAAAAGCTCAGTTTTGGACTGTTTGAGTCCGTGTCCTCATCCAAAGACGGCCATATTTGTTCTTCAGTTTGTTTTCAGTCAAGTTTTATTAGTAAAAAAGACAAAATCCAGATGATCTCAAACAGACATTCTGTAGGTAAAAAACATTGAACTATACAACGTGAATTGAGCAGAATTTATATACAGATGTACATCAGCAGTCGGACTGATCCAGGCTTCAGTCGTCGTCCTCATCCTCAGCGGGCAGCGGCCGGGCTCTGCGGACAAAAACCAAACTGATCAACATCAGCGTCAAACTTCCCACAGGGCGCTGGAACACAAACGCCACGTCCTGAATAAGTAAAATCTGTCATTCAGTCGAGCGGCGTCAGCGGCGAGTTTGAGGCCTCTCCTCAGATTTTAGCATCATCCATGCAGCAATCAGTTACTCACCCATGTTTGAACCAAACAGCTTTCTCACTTTTGATCGATTTAAAACTATTTAATATCAGTTTTTAACTTTTAATGACTTTCAAGACCTACAAGGAGCTGCAGATCAGTCCAGACAGGTGAGTCTGAAGCTATAAAAGCAACGATTTGAGAAAAAGAAATAATCAGATTATCGTCAGCTGCTGTATTTGAGGTGTTTTTGGGACAAAAATCAGCTGAGAAGCATGGCTACAGTGTTCCTAATAAACTGGACATTGAGTTTCCTGGTACCACTTGATGCCGTTTGCTTTAATTTTTCAAAATAAAAGCACTCCATCTCTGCGTTTTTACATTTGATAGCTGCAGACTCTGCTGAAGGTTTCCGGTGAACCCTCAGAAACCGGCCTCTGATGGGTGACTGAACAGAGAGGTTCCTGATCCATAAGTGACCATATAAAGCTTCATGCCGATCCAAACTCTGGATCACGCTCTTTGGGTACGGTAAAGCATCAGCTCCCGTTGACACCGGCCTCCGTTTCCTACAGCATTCATTCAAATGTTGCATCTCACGCAGCACGCAGCTGGTGTTTTAGCGAATCAAACTAGCCTGGCCCACGTATCACAGCAGCAGGTACAGCTCCACACTGAAATAATCTGAGGTGAAACTAATGGCTCATCACACAGCAGCAAACCTCGGCTGAGCTTCAGCTCTCATTTTGTGTGTGTTTTAAAAGGAGTTTGGGACACAAGTTCCCTGAAGAGGTTTCAAATAAAGCACAACACATACTTCCTGTTGGCTTTTGACATCCCGCTGCCTCCGGCCTCTTCATCATCCTCCACCTCCTGGGGCCGCCTGTTCTCCTTCTCCATCTTCCTGGGGGGACCGCCAAAAAAGTCCCCGATGCCCTTCTGCCAGGTCGGGGTGGGACGAGGACACACGGGGTTCCCACCAGTGTATTTGTTCTTTGCTGCAAGTTACAACAATTACAGCAGCCTCAGTACGTGAAGTGTGTGTGTGTGTGTGTGTGGTGAAACTAGGACTGACCAGGTGTGGGGGACTGGCTGCTGGAGGCAGCGTTGGATGAACTGGCACCCAGAGACTTCCGGGGGGCAGAAGCTGCAACAGCTGCAAATGAAATGCATGAAACCAGCTGATTATGAAGGATCCAGTAAGAAACCAGTAGAAGTTCACCGAGGACCAAAGCTGAGCCAAATGAACGTAAAGAGAGTAAAGTCTCATTTGCAGAATGTTAAATCAAAGTTCAAAGAAAGCTTGTTAAAAACCTAAAATAGCTGCAGAGTGAATGAGAGCAGTTCACTGCCATTTAAACTGGGTCTTTAAGGAAGCAGAGCAGGTCTAAATTTTAATTCTTATCCGTTGGGTGTTGGAAGAAATGTAAGCCAAATTCACCAGAAGGTCCCAGAACTTAATAAACATGCATGCATTATGGACGGTAACACGCGTGGCATCTATGGTAAAGAGAGACGCCTTAATTATTTAATATGCGAATGGACTTTTGTGAGGCGTGCGCACAAAGACGCACCGCGGCGCTCAAAACTGGCGCCAGTTTGCAGTAAACGTCGTACAAACTTTGGGAAAGGGTCATTAAAGATGACACCTCGTGAGATGAATGAGAACATTAAGCTAGAACCTTTGACTCCGATGATAAAAAGACAATTAAATGTTTTAATTTAAATATCTTCGCCTCTCCCGGAGAACCCGAGAGGGCAGCAGACCAGCCTCCGTGTTGGCGGGAGGCTGATTTTAGGAAGCCGTGCGGTGGATTTACACACAAACTTCATCTGACAGTCTTCTTTCAATTATTTTAGTGTAAAAAATAAATATAATACGTTAACTACTCTTCTTCGAGACTACATTTGTATGATTTTACCAGCTTTGGCTCAGCGCCGCCTGCCAGCCAGACTACCTTACAAAACAGACGTGTTCTTGTACAAACAAGCTTTAAAGACCTAAATTCTGATTGAATGCCTTTAACTTGTTGCCGTACCTTTTCTGTATGATCCGGGCACACTATCGGCTTTTGTCCTCACCATGTTGGCAGCGGGTTTTACAGTAAGCCGACACTCCTACCTGAAATCCGCGGACCGCAGTGAACCGAGCACCGTCCCGCCTCGGTTTAAAACCAACAGGCGGATGGGGCGGGAGACTTCTTCTTCTCTTGCTTCTATAGTGGTAGACTCCACGAATAGCTGGAATACAAGTTTGCCCCTCATAGGTGAATGTGTGTAACTGCAGCTCCCACCATTTTATTCTTCCACTGTATGGATGATTGTTTAAGCCACTGGCAGAAAAATAACGAAACAGAACATTTTCTTGGTAATCAGAAGTTTGAGTTATCAGGCTATTATCACAAAACTTCAAATTATGTATCTTCAAATTGCACCTTACTAACTCAAACTTCTGAGGAACTAGCGTTAACAACTTGACATTTTGAATGAAGTGAAAACTTGAACCTGAAATTTTATGAATGGCAATTTTTTTTAGTGGCGGAAACTTTGACATCAACATTGTTAAGACGAGTAGTAAATACTGCAATAAAAAATACTGTCGAAATTTCTGAAATACACTATAGTATGTTTAGTTTTTGTTCTGCTGTATTTATTTATTTTTCACTTCAATTAGTTGTTTTTTGGTCATATTGTATTTTTTATATAAATGAATGTTTTTTATAGGTTGTGTTTACACAATAAATTATAATGATTTTAGTAAATAAATTACAATGAAATACGTTAAAGATTTCATGATAGTAATACAATTATGGGGTATAATACTGCCGAAACGTCTTGAATACACTATTGTTTTTTCTTTGCTGAATTTGAAATATTTTGCAT
This sequence comes from Rhamphochromis sp. 'chilingali', assembly GCF_963969265.1. Taxonomy (NCBI): domain Eukaryota; kingdom Metazoa; phylum Chordata; class Actinopteri; order Cichliformes; family Cichlidae; genus Rhamphochromis; species Rhamphochromis sp. 'chilingali'. Next base: position 1,202,220 of record NC_137930.1, read on the forward strand.
ATGAAGCCAGTTTATCAAATTACATTTGTCATTTGTTTTACTTTAATAATTTATTTTAGTATATAATTTTTTACTAATATTTTATCTTCATTTTTACTGTGTTCCATTCAAATTTTTCTGTTTTTTCTGCTTTTTTTTTTAAATTCAATTTAAAATTTCTATATATCTTTAAAAAAAAAAAGTCAAGCTCCTTTTTGTGTATTTTTTTTTTTACATTTTCTATGGTTTGATCATATTGAATTTTATTTGAGCGATTTTTTTATTGGCCTTTTTTAAACAATAAATTATACAATATATACAATAAAAATACAATAAACTATAAGGGTATCAGTAATTAAGATAATTCCAAAACACTTTAAGAATTTCATACTAATACTATAATTATGCGGTAGAAACTTATATTTACTAGTGATGTGTCGTTGGCGAACGAAACGGCTCTTAGAGCCGGGTCTTTGAAGTGAACGACGTGAGCCGTGGGTTTTTTTTCATTATCTCACCCTCTCTCTCGCACTTTTTCCCGCTTCACTCCGCACGCGAGCCTTGTGCTTGCGCTGAGGGGAGGGGTGGTAGTTACACTCGCAGTAGCACAGGAACAGAGCGGGAGGGAGGGAGAGAGAAAGAGAGGCAGGGACAACAACATTAGAAAGGTATAGTAATCATCCACAACTATTTTCAGTTGCAGATGATAAAGGATTCAGAAAGTTTATTCATGCAGGTCCATATGACAGAGGATGTGCATCTTCTTTTTATTTTCATATTTTAATTTATGTTTAATTGTGTTGTGGTTTGCAGTGTTTTGTGTTGTTCCACTTTAAATTTGTTTAAAAGGAAAAAGCTGAAATTTAAATAGTTAAAAGTTTAAAATGTAAATAGCTGTTTTTTGTATTATATGATTTATTTATTACATTTTATGTGGAGTGAATAAATAAAAATATATTTATGGTGGCCCCTACAGACACAACACGTATAAACTCCAAAACACATTTCTAGTGTTAACTGAACTTCCAAAACAGAGCTACCTAGATCACTTAAATTACACAATTGAAAGCATATGTGTATTGTTTGTGTATTTATACACAAGCACTCATATATATTCATATCAATTTAAAAAAAAAAGTACATTTACCTGTTACTACCACACACCAAATCAGGTCGTTGGTACTTGCTGGCTTGTGTAGCCACTAAGTAACAAAAGCTCAACACTGCCACTAGCATCCTGGAGCACTTGTGTTGTGTTTTGTACGTGTTTTGGAGTTTGTACATGCTTCCGGGTTTGTATGTGCTATGGAGTTTTTACGTGTTTTGGAGTTTTTACGTTTATATATATTTATATATAAACATATATAAATAAAACAACATTTTTTTACATTAGTAATTCCTTTTGTGCATATATTCATATTGTTGTTAATAATAAATTAATTAAAGCAACAAAACAACCTGAAGATCCCATCCCAACAACAGACTGTTCTCTCTGTTGAGGTCAGGAAAGCGATTCCGCTCCCTGAAGACCAACACAGAGAGACTGAGGAGGAGCTTCTTCCCGCAGGCGATACGGTCTCTCAATCACACCACCACACAGTACTGACCCACACATATGGTTCTTACACACACACTGGACTTTCTGGACTTTGGTTTTGCACAACACTGGTCACTATATTCTTCATTTCCGGTTAATACTTGTACAGCTGCTGTTATTGTGTATATATTTATTTATATTTAGATTTCTTCATACATTCTTATATAGTTCTATATTGTGTATTGTGTATTTTGTTGTACAGTTATTTTATTTTCAACTTTAATTTATATATTTATCTTTATCTTATTCTTCCCAGTTAAATTTACCCTTCATTCTAATTTGTGTTGTACAGTTATTTCATTTTTAACCTTAATTTATATTTTATTCCTTCCTAGTTAAATTTACCCTTTTTAATTTTTCATATTTATTTCCTATCTTATTCATAGCCTTTTCCTTTTTTGTTTTCTTTAGGTCACGAGCAGTTGTCCAAGCATTTCACTACATATCGTACTGTGTATGACTGTGTACGTGACAAATAAAATTTGAATTTGATTTGAATTTGAGATCCGGTTGGGAGCCGAAAGAGCCGGCTCTTTTTAGTGAGTCGAGCCGGAAGAGTCGGTTCTCTAAAAGAGCCGGAAATCCCATCACTAATATTTACTAAACTTGTTTTTGTTTTATTTTTCTTCATAAAGCCACGTTTTTATATTCCTATTTTCTTCATATAAAATATAACAAAAATTAAATATTTTATTCTGTGTTTTTCTTTAATTGTTGCCTTGATACTGTATATTTAGTACATTTCGATTAGACTTTAACACAAACACAGGAAGTACGAGCCCGTTTCCACCGTTTGTCCCTCCTGGTGTTCCGTAGTGGCGGTTCATTGGCTGCGGGCGCCTCCAAAACAAACTCAGTTTCGACTTTTCGGTGATTAAAAACTCTTTCTGGGTAAGTATAGTTAATCTTAAGGACTCTGAGGGTCAGGCGAAAACATTCCCGGCAGTTTCCGCTTGCCTCGCGACTATTTGTTAACTTTAAAGCCGTCAAGCTGTTAGTCGGTTAGCATGAGCTACCTGTAGCTGCAGGTTCAAGTTAACGGAGCAAAGTCGATAAAATTTCTGTTTGATGGACCAAAAACAGCCTGCGAGCCGTTAAAAGTCCTCACAGGCGTCAGACTCAGCTTTACGTGTCCGTCTGCCTGCAGTTAACTGTGTAGAAAAACTACAACAGAGACCAAAAAACTACGAACATCCGATAGAAGGTTCCACAGAAATACTTCAGCACTGTGTACTTTTACTGCCTGATACTTGGAGTTACTGCACCAGCTTTTCAACTCTACCTTCCTATAAGACTTTTTAAAACCAGGTTTCAGAGCGCTGAACAGTAAAGGAAATAAACACAATCGAAAATAAATTAAATAGAATCTAGTTTTGAATTCAGTGGGAAAAGTAGACATGCACATTTTTGGCTTTGTCGGTTTCTAAAAGCCAAAAAGTAAAATGTAAATCCGATCCATCTTCCTGTGTTTATATCGCAGGTTTTTCCTTTCCCTTCTATAGTCATGTAGTTCTGATCATTGTTTAATGGAAAACTTTACAATTATGTTGTTTGTGCAAGTTTGACAAAACCAATGATGAGCTGTAAAACTAACAGTGACGGCCTGCGACGATACAACTCTCTGTGCATGTGTTTATTTTCTCCAGCTGTTACCATGGAGGAGGTGACACGGCTGGTGTCGACCGGAGACTGCGTGAAGATCTGGGATGCGGTTTCCATGGCGCCAGTGGAGCAGTTTAACCCACACAGCACAAGCCACCCTGTTGCTCAGGCCTGCTGGAGCTCCAACAGTATCCTGCTGTCACTAAGTCACCACAGCCGGGATATGAAAGATGGAAATCTGCTGTCTTTGTCATGTCCAGCAGGGGGCGACTCCTCTGTCTGATTGTATACACATCTTTGGTCACCCTGAGCTCAGTAAGCACTTCCTGATGAGTTTATGATCTCAGTTGGCGGTTTAATTTCAAGGGGCAGCCAATCACAATAAAATGTCTTAAAGGGGGAGGAGCTAAAGCAGCTTCTTTCAGACAGGTCATGAACAATATGAGACAAAGAAAGCTTATTTTAAACTATGAATCATGCAGAGCTGCCCTGTCAGAGTGAGCAGCATAAATCACCTTTAGATCTGTGAATCAGCCTTGACCAGTTCTCTCAGACCAGTACCTGGTCAGCGCCAGCAGCAGTGGGGACAAGCTGGTCGTTTCCAGCCTCAAGTCGACTCCTGTGCCGGTGGTGGAGCTGGCCGACGGGGTGAGTCTCAGCTCTTTAAAGACTGCAGAGGGGTAAAAGAAGAATAAAGCCTAAGACGTTATTGTTTGTCTCTGGGTCCAAATTCTCCTTCAGTTCCCAAAACACTGAGCTTTAGAAATATGATACCAGCTGTTCTCCCAGGTGTTTTAGTGAAGTTTAGGTTTCAGGGAAAAGAGGGAAACTAAAGATTTTAGTTACGCTGTGTAGTTTTAGAAAGCCGAGTCAGTCTGGTAAGTATCTCACTGAGAGCTCTTCGGCCTCTGTGAAGTGTAACGGTGCTGGTTTGTACCCGTGTTCAGAAAAAGCAGACCCGGGTGTGTCTCAGCTCCTCGTCTCAGTTTCTGGTCAGCGGAGGTCTCGATCACTGCGTGCACATCTGGGACCTGAAGACCAAGAGACTGCACCGCTCCCTCAAGGTAGGACCTCACGCCACCTCCGGGTTCCTTTACCTCTGAGCGGGATAAACATGGCCTCCTTTTCTCTCAGGACCATAAGGAGGAGGTGACTTGCGTGTCCTTTAATGCCAACGACAGCTACGTCGCCTCCGGCTCCACCAGTGGCGACCTAGTCCTCCATAGTCTGACCACCAACCTATCCAGCAGGCCGTTCGGCCACGGCAGCAACCAGGTCAGACCTCCACTTTCATATCGTTTTTCTTTTAAAGATTTTCTTTGAAGCTGCTCATGTGCAGCCGCTCAGGTGAGCTGTGAGTTGGTGATATGACTGTAGTGAGGGAGCAGCCAAAAGGTGGAGGTGTGCTTTCAGTTTATTTACCTCACCTCATCACGTTATATAAAGTCTTTAATAAAAGAAGAACTCTGCAGGCTCAGAGTTAACCGGAGAGTGGAGGAGGGGCTCCGTTTTTATGCTTCACTCTGTTCAGTCTGTGTATGTAAAGACTGTAACTAAAAGACAGCAGAGGAATGTTTGGTATTACTGCTTGATAATCTGTTGATCTCCAGCCCATCCACGACCTGAGGTTGTCCACGGTGAAGCGCTCCCTGCTGGGCAGCGTGTCTGACAGCGGAACGGTGGTGCTGTGGGACTCCAACACCCAGAAGGAGCTGCACGTGTTTGACGGCGCCCACAAGGCCCCAGGCTCCGGCCTGGCCTTCTCGCCCACCAGCGACCTGCTGGTCGTCAGCGTCGGCCTGGACAAGAAGATCGTCTGCTACGACACCGCCAGCAAGATGTGAGTCCGATCGCTCTGTTCTGCACGTCCCTGCTCGGTCACAAGGCTGTCACGCCCTCTGTGGAGCTCCTGTTCCATAGAGGGCGCTCTCGAGCTCATTGAGAATGAGCCGGGCTCTGAGGAGGTGTAGTTTTTCACCTGTCTTCCTTTCAGGAGACTGCAGAAGACTTCTAGACTTTAAAATGAGTCTCATCGTGTTTTATCCTATGTTAATATAAAACTTTCTGTCCAGCAGTCCAGAACCAAAGCAAAGCATCAATAAGAAGGCAGCATGAGCTGAAGCCCACTCTTTGTCTGTGGATAAAATCTGTTCCACTTTGTGTTTAACGGCGTGTTCGTCTGCATCTCCAGCGTCCTGAGGTCCATCCGCGTGGACAGTCCTCTGACAGCTGTGGACTTCACTCTGGACGGTACTGGGCTGGTGGTCGGGTCCACTCACGGGAAGATCTACCAGTACGACCTGAGAAACTCCAGTTCCCCCACCAGGATCACAGTGGCCCATAAAACCTCAGTGACCTGCCTGCGCTTCCAGAGCAACGCCAGCAAACACAAGGTACTATCCTCGGGACTCTCAGACGGAAGATGGGAATAATATCAATTTTTCCTTCAGTGTGTCCAAACCTGCAGGGTTATTTTCTCTCTTTCTTGTCTCAGTCCAGTAAAATTGGCTCCTCAAAAACTTCCAGCTCTAAGAGATCCTCCACCAAGCTCCCCAGCAGCCAACCAGATCCCACCGCCAGCACAGGCCCTGCCCCCAACAGACAGGTGACAAACACAGGTGGGTTTCACGCTGTAGGTCACTGTGAACGCGAGTGTGCGCGTTCTGTTTTTCCCACACAGATAAATAAGGCAACTGTGAGCTTGAAGCTCCTGTGGCAGTGTGGCCAATCACGGTTGTCCTGTCTGATGATGATAAAGCCATAATTACAGCACGTGTTCAGCAGGAGGCGCTGCTGTGGACGGGATGTGTCGGGAAGCTGAAGGCCAGCAGGGGGCGGAGCAGTTCAGTAGCGTGGGACGAAACAGTCTGGACATCTTCTCTCCCGCTCGCGAAGGTCAGAGGCAGCCTGTGATTGGCTGAAATCTGATGCTGCATTCACTAACGTTGCCTTGTTTTTGTAAATCGCAGCGTTCTCTGTAGTCAAAGGAGCTTGCAAAGAAAAGCGTCTGGACTTCTTTAAGCTGCTTGAAGACGTTTCAGCTCTCATCTGAGAAACGTCTTCAAGCAGCTTAAAGAAGTCCAGACGCTTTTCTTTGCAAGCTCCCTTGACTGCGATGACCTGGATGACTGAGAACCTTCACAGCCGTTCTCTGTTATCACCTCTAACTGAATCCATTTCAGTCGTGCTTCTCCTTCTTCTTCCAGACCCGCTCACCCACGGGACCACCGCGAACACCCCATTTGGACGAGGACAGGGTACGAGAGGTGGTCACCAGATGCATTTGAAGCGACGCTGCCGTCGGACCAATCCTGACGCTGTGTTTCTCTTTCCTTAGTTACCACTTCGGAGGTGATGTCTAGAGATGGGGAGGGTCAGCAGCTAACAGGCCGGGCCAGCCTGGACATCTTCTCTCCAGTCAGAGAAGGTCAGAGTTCAAGTTCAACACCCATTTAAAATGCCTAACGGTCCAGGTGAGGTCACCTGGAGGTTAAAGAATGTCTGCACTGTGCTTCAGACTCTCACGCAGGTCCCAGCTCTCACAGGAAGACGCCACTGGGAACGCCGCTCGCAGCCTCGGCGGGGAGGTGCTACAGCCCGCTGTCAGTCTTCCAGACCCCTCCGGCTATCAAAGAGGAGGAGCCAAACACCGCTGTAGCTGGAGAACTGTGTGATGCCAGAAAGGTGATGACCTTTAACCTTTAACCTCTACACCTGTGACAACGCAGGTCCACCTAACTGAACTTTGATCTGTCTCAGTCTGACAAAGTCAGCTGTTCCAGTCTGGAGACACAGAGTCAGTCCACGCCCCCTATGTCACAGTCAGCCAATCACAGTCAGCTGGCCCCGCCCTTCTTCACGCCAGAGCCCAGCCTCCGGAGAGCCAATGGCATTCAGGCTCACCTGAGCTACGACTCACCTGTCCACGGAGCTCCACCCACCACATCTGCAGCAGCAGGTAGAGTCGGGCAGCAGCAGTTCTGAGGGTTCAATTCCCACTAAGGTCCGATATCACCGTGGTTAGTTCACTGTTTGTGGGACTCTGTAGGAATAGGCTTGTGAATTGGACGCTGAGTTCAGGGTCAGCTGCTTGTGTGGGAGATTCCGATGTTTCCTCTGCCTTCAGGTCCGGCTCTGTCGGCTGCCGTTTCCTCGTCTCTTTCTCAGAACATCGCCGACGTGGTTGGACAGGCCGGAGCTGCTCCCCTCACCTCCCTGCAGATCCACTTCATCCAGAACATGATCCACGAAACTCTGGAGGAGTTCAGGTCAGTCTGACCTCTGACCTCTCTTCAGAGAAAAATCAGCTAGCCTTTTTGTGGGGACTATTTTCAGAGGCGGGTTGATTTGGTGTTTTTGAGCTTTTATGGCAGCGGGACATGAACAAGCTTCTCCTCCTCAGGAACGCCTGTCACAAAGACATCATCAACCTCCAGGTGGAGATGATCCGACAGTTTTACATCCAGTTGGTACGACAGATTCGTCCGAGCTTTCCTCTGATGGTCAGATGTGACTTTCTGGTTTTTTATGATTCTGTGTTTGTGTTTCAGACTGAGATCCACAGTCTGATAGAGAAATACTCCGTCAACGAGTCTCTGGTGGAGGAGATCGAGAGGCTGAGGGAGGAGAACCGCCGGCTCAGGGCCAACTACTGACCGTCTGGAGCCTCGTTCTGGCTGCCTCCTCCCATCCTGACGTCAGATGGTCCAACATGAACGTGTGTGTGTGTGTGTGTGTGTGTGTGTGTGTGTGTGTGTGTGTGTGTGTGTGTGTGTGTGTGTGTGTGTGTGTGTGTGTGTGTGTGTGTGTGTGAACACTTATGTACCCTGTTTTGTTGTAATTTAATGAATTTTGATGTCAAAGCCTGGAAGAGTTTGAAAGGCGGTCGGTTCACATGTGCCTGCATCATGTTTTAGTAAGAAGCTTTTGTCTGAAGAAGAATAAAAAGAAAAAGTTTACAGCCAATAAAAAAATTACGTGTGTGTGTTTTCATGTACATCAACCCGAATCTTTCTAAAACCTTTGGTGTGTTTATCACAGTTTTAATGATCAGTAAGTAACACGGTGTGAGGCAGTATTTACGGTGATATGCGGTCGTAGTTTGTAGTGAAATGTGTGTTTGTTCTTTGGCTTTTCGCGGGCCGGCGGTTTGAGCGTGTCGGGGTGGGGTTACTCTCTGCGCGCTCACACTCTTTGGTTGTTTACCTGCTAGCCTGTGAGCGCGCAGCACGCTCACTAAGTTCAGACTTTTAGGTTTTCGTGCTCCGCGGCGATGAACCCGGAGCTCAGCGGGTTGTTTTAGACCAACAGCAGCGGGGGAAACAGATTCACCGCGGGAACTTTAACCCTGCGTGACCTTTGACCCGCTCAGGCTCGGTTAGTTTATTGTCGGGTTTTTCTCTTTCAGCCGCTCAGAGCAAAGTTGGCTTCCTGCTAGCGCTGCTCACCTGACGTGAATCACCTGAAGGTGACGTTTCATTTGATCCACTTCACGCAGGAATTCAAACCCTGCAGCAAAACTGAGACCAACGAGCCTCAAACGTTCCTGTAAGTGTTTATAGTATTTATGACGTCACGAGCTGAGCGTTAAACGTGTTTTCAGTCTAATCTAACGCGCACCTGGCAGACAGGTGTGCGTTACATGTACTGCGATACTGCGTGTACTTTCTAACGTTATAGACCTGCAGGCAGAGACACGCGGAAACACAGTGTTACCTGCAGCAGGTGCCGGCGGTCACGCCCACTACAGATCACGTGCTGGTGTGCCAATTTTTTGCACACCTGGATGAGCCGCTGTGGGTTATGTGCTAACCGCGAAGTGAACCGGGTCGCTCTCCACCAGACTCCATTCACAAAAGCTGGATTTTTACGTCACAGAAGGGCGGAGCTTTGCGTCTGCAGCGGCCTCGACTGGTCCGTTAGTTTGTGTTACGGAGCGACTCTGATGTTTTAGTGAGTTAGTTCGGATCACAAGAAAACACTGAAACAGTAAAGTCACGCAAAGTTGAATAGAAACTTCTTTTTTCTGTCAGGTGAAAATCTGCGTTTTTGTGAGTGGACTCTGGTGTAAGATCGGTTTCTTTGTTGGCCTCCCAAAAGCCATAAACGTCATCATCTAGTCCCAAACGTCATGGGAACAATAGGTTAGCAGGTACATTCAAGATGTACTTTATTGTTATTATTAACATTTAATTATTAAACAGCTTTATTGTTGTTTATTTTTAAAGTGTTACTGTTACACTGGCGCCTGTAGTGCTTCGGCTGTCACAGATAAATGACAGTCGGCCATCCGATCCGGAGCCGATGGCTTCAGATCTGACTGCGTCATTCAGCCTTAACGCTGTTTGTGATTCCTGTGAAGCGACTGATCTGGTTCGATGGTTCTCTTGTTGATTCGTCAGCAGAGCTGCAGTTTTCTTTGTGTTGCACATGGAATTGAATCCTCAGCAGTTACTGAGCGTGAGCAGCAGGTTAAACCTCTTTAATCTGAACTTTGCGTTTATTCTGCCTTTCTCAGCTCGGACTGTCCTCCAGGAAGATGGCCAACCCACTCAGGTCTGAAGTGTTTCGACTGTACAAGAACGTGAGTGTTGGGGAAATTCATTTTTAAAGAACTCGATGACCAAAGTTCCCTCTAATGTTCCACGTGTCTGAGCGAACACACAAACTCCCTGAGCGTCCCGTGGACCACTGTGAGCAGCAGCAGACGTGTGCACTGTGGTCACGCCAGCATCCAAGTTACATGTTTACTAAAGTAATCAAATTACAGCATTTACATTTATGTTAGACGACTTTTAACTGCTTTAACCCACTGACAATGAAAACTTAAACAATCTTGTTCATGTGCAGCATGTTAACACTATTGGAAGCAAAAATAACCTGAACTCCAATTTTGAAAACAACTTTATTTTTATTATTTTTTGCTCTGACTGTATTGTGAGTCTGTGGTCTGGGAGAGAGTCTGTAACTCTGTCTGCAAATACAGTAAATAATGACCAATGTTGGGTAATTAATTATTTAGTTACTTCTTCAAAAGAGTAACTGAGTTATGGAAACAAAGTTTTGCAGCTGTTTACCTAAAAATGCAGCCAAGGTGTTTTTAAACAAACATTTCAAACTATTTACAGAACAATCAGCTGTTCTGCATCAAATCTGATGCCACACAAATTATTTGTGCCGCTCCAAAAATAATTTCTGTCCACTATGAGATGAAGGAGAACAACAGCCTGATACCTGCAGGCCTGACAGCAGCAGATGTGTCACTGCTGTAACACCTGTAACACTCAGCAGGCGCCTCATTGTTCTGACACACTGACTACACACTAACTACACACTAACTACACACTAACTACACAAGATTTGCGCTAAACGTCTCAAATCTCTCACATCTCAAACACGCCATCACTCCTAAAACTTCCCCCTCCCTAAACAACTAAAGGTCATGTTGCCATATCATTCTTTGATTGGTCCACATGGTACATTTTTCCACCAATAGGAAAGGCTGGGAGTTTTGGTGTTTTTGCTCACAGGCTTTCGAGCGTTTTCCTTATAAAACGCCGTTTTTACCGTTTCTTCCTGCAGTAAATATAAACAACGACAGTATTCAGGAAGAAAACAAACATTGCAGATATTTTATCATAACTCTGGTTTTACGCGGCCGATCAACACAGTTTATAAACTGGTATAAAGTCCACACTTTGTCCGTCAGTTGTTCCGTCTGTCCTGCTCACATCTCCAATGGTTGGACACGTTGGCATTAACGTGGCTTCACTCCACATCAGCCGCTTTGCTAAAACACCGCACCGCACATAAGGACGCTGTCAGAGCCTGTCAGCGACGTTGATTAGCTGCGTATATACGAATGTGAATCGCATCATTGGCTGGACTTTGGGATAAGGCGGCATCGTTCTGATCACATACGGGAGCAGCCAGTCACTGACTAACACTGCAGAACAGGATTGTTAAAGTTTAATTTTAATTTCAGTGCAGGTCAGATTTTTTTTGTGCGCAACGCAGATTTTCTGTGCTAGCAGTGCGCAATTGCGCACGCGCGCAGCTTAGAGGGAACATTGTCGGTGACACGTTGTCCTCCAGCGATTCTAGATTTTCTGTTTTCACAGCTGTAAACGTCAGAATCGGGAGTTTGGATGATGAGACTTCAGGCGGCGTCAGCAAAGACTCCATGATGATGTTGTTAACATTTATTGACAGTTAATTTACTTTTAAGATGATCCGTCGGTGCCACTGTGAGCCGTCGGAGGTGCGTAATGATGAGATGACCTCAAACAGATCTGAAGGCACAAAGCTGCCTCTCAAATCTCCCATCATGCAAAGCGGTGCTGAGCCCCACCAAAATGTTCAAGCTTCATGTTTATCTGTGAAGATGTCAGCAGTGTTTACAGAGGGCGCTGCAGCAAGTGTCGCCCCCTGCTGGGCATTAAAAGAATGCAACTGCGTGCACAACCTGTAGTGTCTGCACCAAAGCACTGAGGTCTTTATTCATCTGTCAGAATGACGCTGAAGTGGTGTTCTGATATATTTAAAGCTTATTTATCGGATCGGGCTGAGATTATCTGCTCAGAAACACTCTGACGACACTTCATCATGTTTAGGGTGAAAAAGTGGACGTTTCAGTGGCAGAGCCGTCGTTACGCCGCGAACAACATCAGCAGAGAAAACCAACAATCAAACTCACAGCCCACCATCACAATATTTTAATAACATTAAAGCCCAAAACCCAGAAATCTAACACGCCTCCCTCTGTAGCCCCGCCCCTTTAACGGGTTCTGAGTGAAACCAGCTGCACACGTGACATAAGATGTGCTGTGGCCTGAGATGGTCACCACATTTTTCTTTGGTGAAACTAACTCAGTGAGTTTAGACAAACAGGCAGCAGGCGGCGCTTTCTTATTTCATAAATGCAAAAAATAAGATGCCCGCACTCGTGATCCCTCATGGTGAAGGTTTAAAGACTTCCTGTGTCCACCTCACGCAGGAGCTCCGCCCTCCTGAGTGAATTAGAAAGTAAGGTGAGACACTGTAACAATCAGTGTTTTTAAAGATTTTATGCATGAGGAAGCGTGTAGGATGGAGATCAGCGGCGCCTTTATGACCGCAGAGCTATCTGCAGATAAACCTTTGACCCTCTTTAGGAAAACACTTTCTGTTATCAGCTTTAGACTAAGATAAGGTCTCTGCAGGGAGCGCCGCTGAAGGAATTACAAAGCAAGACTATGTGACAAGATTTCAGATTCACCTTTTGTAAAGTGAATCACTAAAAGCGCTCGTGGATCCTCGGAGCGTTCCCGCTGCTCGTCCTGATAAAACGCATTGGCCTCTGGAGGTGTGTCAGTCTAAGATCATCGTCCAGAGTGATTTTAAGACCTGTGCTGATTTTGAGATCATGTGATCATCATGTGCCGTCATACATCGGCCGCCTTTTTGCCCTTTAGTAAAAATAAAGACATATTTTTGCTAACACATCCTCTTCCTCCTTGCAGCTCCTCTACCTCGGCAGGGAGTACCCCAAAGGTGGTGACTACTTCCGCGACCGTCTGAGAGCGGCGTTTGCCAGGAACAAGGCGGTGGAGGACCCCGAGCAAATAAAGGCCCTGATTGCTCGTGGCGAGTACGTGGCCCGGGAGCTGGAGGCGCTTTACTACCTGAGGAAGTACAGAGCGATGAAGAAGCGCTACTACGAGGACTAAACGGCGACCGAACGGTGACGACACGAACAGCTCTGAGGTTTACGGATCCAATCCTGAGGTCACATGACCACCGAGTGAAGCCTTTAAATTAAAGTATTCAAAACAAAAACAAGCGTGAGTCCTCCTTCCTTCCTTCCTTCCTTCCTTCCTGTCTGTCTGTTCCCATAGGAAACAGTAGAAGCAAGGTCAGAGGTCAGAGGTCGGGGGGGCGATGGCGTCTTTGTCGGCCAGGTTGACTCTGCAGATGGGACAGGTGGGGTTATCCTGGGGGGGGAGGAGACAGAGTCAGGTGGCGTTCCAAGTTTATGTCATCTCCGTATAACCAAGCACGGCGTTACCTTCAGCCACTGGTCGATACAGTGAACGTGGTAGTCATGGAAACACGGCAGAATCCTCAGCTTCTCGCCGTCGCTGTAGTCGCAGACACAGATCCGACACCTGCCGGCCAATCAGCACAGAGACGTGTTAGCGTGCAGGTTTGGGGTTTGTTTGTTTTCAGCGTTACAAATGGCGAGCTCGGAGACTCACTGCGTGTTCCCGCCGCTGCCGCCGCATCCCTGGAACACCTTGGTGGGAAACCTCTGGATGTCCGTCGCGCTCAGCTGATTGGTCCTCACGGCGCCCTGACGCTCCTCGAGCTCCAGCAGAGACTGAAAGACGAGCAAAGGCGTCAACACTCTGACATCTGGGCCCTGATTGGTCCACGTTGAATACCTGCAGCGTCTAACTGTAAGAGCTTAACTGTAACACGAAGGAGGAACGTAAAGAAGAGATCACAAACCAAGTCTGAGATGAAACATTAAAGAAGAAGAAGAAAGATCCAAATTCAAAACAACTTTTTGGAAAAAAAGCTCCAAAGACAAATTCTGACGGGATTTTTGTCCCTGAGTGAACAAAGTCTGCAGAATGATCGAAACTCCTCCCCCTCCTCGAGACCCCTCCCCCTCCTCCAGACTCCTCACCTCGTAGTCGTTTCCTTCAGCGTCATCAGATGTGGCGTCCCTACTCCTGCTGTGACCAATCAGAACTGTGGAACGATCAGCAGAAGCAGACCGATTAAAGCTCTACAACAGTGTCATGCTGTCGTTTGATTGGTCAGGTTTCTACGCTGTCGTTTGATTGGTCGGTCAGGTTTGAGCAGCTTGTGTTTGTTCAGTTTTTATAGAGAGAAAAAAAATCTTTACTTTAACAGGAGCGAGTAGAAAAACTACAAATACTCCAAAGACCTGATTGGACTGAAGTACTGCATGTATTTATACCACATCTCTGTAGTACTTGGTTTCTGGTGCTTACCTTCTCCGGGAGCCACCTGAATCATCCAGCGGCGCTCTGTGGGACGACCCTGCAGAGAGAAGGTCACGGCTCGGTCAGCGAATTAAAGCAAAACGTCGCACGTTTCCTGAACGCAGCACCACTTTTGATAATATGAAAACCACGATCAGACTGTGATTGGCTGCCGCACCCTGTGGAGGCGATGAAGAAGACGCTGGTGGAGGTGGTGATAATGGAGGTGGTGACGGTGTCTGTTGTGCTCCACTCGGTCCAGCCGAGCCTGGAGGAACAAACAGAAACGTGAACACCTGTCCGCTCTGCCTCAGGTGAGGCGTTTGGTGCAAGTCTGCCTCCACCTGCAGGTGTTGGTGCAGCGCCTCGTGATCCTCCACCTGCTGTAAACCAGTGGCTCCCTCCTCTTCGTCGCTGACGGCGAGCTGCTCCACCACCGCGGCTGCAGAACAAAGCATCAGAAGAACGCTGAAGGTTCAGCAGGAGGCTGGAACCACCACCAGCCAATCATGTTTCAATAATACCGACGTTCCCCATCGTTCTCAAGGTCCGCCCCCCAACACTGACACGTACCGAGCACCGAGTCGTCCTCCGCCTGCAGCCTTCGGGCCAGAGCCTCGTCTTCCTCCACCTGCTGTGAAGGAACCGCATCCTCTTCCTCTTCCTCCTCCTCGCTGCTGGAGATCTGCTCCTCCACAGCTGCAGGAGAAACCACTCGTCACAGACTCCATCATCATATAGTAATAATAATAGTTCGGACTGTGGGAGAACCGGAGAACAGAACCAGAACCTTCTCACTGTGAGCACACCCTGCTGACCACCACACCACCGTGCCACAACATCACAGTAGTGATGAAGATGATGATGAATGAAGGATATAGATTTAAAAAGGCAAAACATTTAAAAAAATAAATACAAAATAAAACAAAATCATTCTTCCACAGTGGGAATCCTGCCCTGTATGCAAAGCGTGGAAGTGGGAACAGCGACGTTTGCTCATCGAGCAGCTGCGAGTGAACGGCGAACAGCGATTACCGAGCAGCGCCTGAGAGCAGCGCCCGTTTCACTCACCGACTCACCACAGCCTAACGCAACGCTGACGTACCGATGTCTGAGCCGGCCTCCACCTGCAGCTCCTCGTCATCCTCCGCCTGCTGGAAACAAATGGCGTCCTCCTCGCTGATGGCGAGCTGCTCCACCGCAGCTGCAGAAGAAACGAAGGATCAGACAAGCCTCCACTGAGGGTGCAGCTGCTGAGGCAACAGCCCCCGTGCTGCGTTCAAAGACACCACGCTGACAAAATGTGACAGCAGGAGTGACATGCATGTTAACTGTTCTAATAATAACTAATGTGGAGGGTGGGCGTGTTCCTGCAGCCGTTTGAGTCATCAGCAACATGTATGAATGTTGGAAATTGGAAATTTTGGAGAAGCTGAAAGATAAAAGTGGAGCTTAGGAAGCATCGGGAACTTTAACGTTCCTGATGCTGAGAGAAGAGTAACTCCAGGATCGGTTCCGCTTTTTTTTGTCGCCAACAACCGTCAGAGACGCTGAAACTAAAGCAGCAGTGAAAGAAGGGTTCCAATATTCATATGTGTGTGTGTAACGCCAACACGTACCCATGTCCGAGTCGTCCTCCACCTGCAGCCGTCGGGCCAGCGCCTCGTCTTCCCTCAGCTGCTGCGAACGAGCTGCAGCCTCCTCCTCCTCGCTGATGGAGATCTGCTCCACCACAGCTGCAGGAGAAACCACTCGTCACAGAACCCATCCAGGCCAAAGAAGCTAGACCCAGAGACGCGTGCACCATCGAGTGATATTTAAAATGCAAAAAACTAAAAATAAAGAACCAATTAAAAATTATCTTTAATAAAATGCAAATCGACTCGTGACCACAGCCAATCACAGTCATTCCCTACAGGACAGCATGGACAGGGCCGTGTGAAGGAGGGGGGCTGAGGGGGCTGCAGTCTCCCCACTGCAAAAGGCAGACAAGCAGCGCCCCTGTGTGAGCTTCTCTGATTTATTCTTACTGCTGATTGGTTCCTGAAGGCGAGCCTTCAGAGAAGACGGAGCATGGTCGCCCGTCACCTCCGTCAGTTGTTTGTTTTTTTAAGTACAGGCTGAATTGGGAGGTACTGGCGGTCCTGTTTTTTGTTTTGTTCCTAGTCTAGATTATCAGGACCAGTTTAGGGGTGGAGCCTAGTTGGTCATGGTCGTCCTCCATCTGTTTTAGCCGGAGCGCTTGTCTCATCAGGAGCACGTCGCCAAATACAAAAAATGAACAAAGGTGTGAAAAGTCTTAGTTCGCTGTTTCATTTGACACGTGTGGCAGGAAGTTGTAATATATAAGTATAACTGCTCACGCCGAGCATCACAGTCACATGACGTTCATAGCAGTTACAGAAGTTATTTAGCATTAGCATTTTCTTTGGTTCACTTACAAAAGCAGCAGACCGACAGCAGGTCTGCCCCCCCCGATAAGACCGACACATACCGATGTCCGAGTCGTCCTCTGCCTGCAGCCGGCGGGCCAGCAGCTTATCTTCCTCCATCTGCTGTAAACGAACCGCAGCCTGCTGCTCCTCAGTGATGGAGATCTGCTCCACCCCAGCTGCAGGAGAAGAGATGGAAAGATTTAAGAGTTCATCAGTTATTGAGTAGGAGTTTAAAACCCTGAAATATTCAAAGGGTAACTCGATGGGACTGAATGATCTCCTCATACCGACATCATGCCCGTCTAAGCTGGAAAATTCTATAGAATTACATAAAGTCCCCACCCCCACGACCAGAGATGGGCAGTAACGCGTTACAAGAAACGCGATACTGTAACCCGATTACTTTTTTCAAGTAACGAGTAAAGTAAGGGATTACTATTGCAAAAACAGTAATTAGATTACCGTTACTTTCCCGTAGGAACGCTGCGTTACTGCGTTACTAAAACCGTGATTTTTTGCGAGAATGTCTCACGACAGTGACGTAAGCGAGTGCGCCGTTAGTGACAACAGCTGTGTGCAGATCAACAATGGATCATATATCGAGTGCAGAGAGAGTATGAGCGTGCAGCGTTTAAAGCGTGGAAGTACTGACCTTACTTTGAGTTTGATTCCATAAAAAGTGACAAAAACATTAGTGTCCGCTGTGCGTGGGAAGAAAACTTCTTTTTACAGCGAAAACACCCCTAAACTTCCAACAAGCACCGAGTAGCTACGACGTAATGGGAAACTCACAGAGACACTCGCGGATTCTTCCACTGACCGCGGCACACCTACACCAGGGTAAACCTCCGCCTGCCCTACTCCTGCTTTACAGGTGAAAATAGAGCAACAGGACCGCTGAGTCTGTGACTTTATTTATTTTCTGCTGTGTTTTACTTGCATCTATTTGAAAGACTGAGTGTAAACACAAAAAATATTTTATTTTATGTGCTGGAATGTGCAGAAAATAGGTTTAAATGTTAAACCAATTTATTCCAGTCAGAGAATGTTGCAGATAATTAAATTTTTGCTTGATGCATAAAGTTAAAAGATTAAAACTAATAAAACAAGTTTTAAAAAGAGACTTTTCCATTTGATTACATTTTGTATGATGGATTATGCAGAAAAAGTAGAATTGGGCTGAAAGATCTATCGCTTTATCACCTACTCAGGTTGTAAATCGTGTTTTTAAAAAGTAACTAAGTAACTAATTACTTTTGAAAATAAGTAATCAGTAAAGTAACGGGATTACTTTTTTGGGGAAGTAATCAGTAATTAGTTACTGATTACCTTTTTCAAGTAACTTGACCAACACTGGCCATGACATTTACCAAATTCTGAGTCGGCTTCTAGCTGCAGGCGTCGGGCCAGCGCCTCGTCTTCCTCCACCTGCTGCGACCTCCTCATCGTCACTGATGATGATGATTAACTGCTCCAGTACAGCTGCAGGAGAAACGACTCATCAGAAAACCGTCACTGATTACAAATGCAGGTTTTTAACACCATGGATCTGTGCAAAGAGCCCAGTGATAAAAACAGCAGATTCTCCCTCACCTGGAAATCTGCACCAAAGAAGAAGAAGGATGAGGGGGGGGGGCTCCTGATAATGAACACAACTACAGGCTTGAAGGTCCTAAAAGATATAACAGGAATTATAACAATATGTAATTTATGACCCAGTTACAACTACAATAATGCAGTTAATCAGCGAACCAATAAGAAAATTGAAAATAAAGTGTCGGAAATGTAACATCTGCCTCAGTAAAACTGAAATACTTGGATTCAGTACAATAACGTGCACTTCAGTGAAGAACTTGGGTAAATGTTCCTGGTGGTTGGTGATCAGGGAGGGTGCCACCCCATGCACTCCTGTCCCCGGACACGCCCCTGGACTGACGGTGTTTGGATGTTCCGGTGGCGCAGGGGTGTGTCTATCGGCACATCTGCCCCAAACCGAGCGTCTCTCAGAGACGTGTAACTGCAGGATGAAGCTCAGATCAGGAGGAAACACTGCGCCTAAGTGTCAGAGGGGATATTTCCGGGTGGTTTGGGGGAGTTTCCTGTAAAGTCTGACTCTGTGGGTCCGAATCCTTTCTCAGCCAGCCACACTTTCCTCTCTGATTTCTAGCGCTTTCACAAAAAGCTGAAGGGGGAAAGGATCCGGATGATCCGGCTGTCACGGCCGAGGAAGTGAAAGTAAAAGTTTGTGATTTAAGCTGATTCATGACGCAGCGGTGAAATCATGAGAATGAAAGCTGCTAGTTTAAACTATAGTTACTATAATAACCATAATACGAACAACAGAGGAGAGCACAGAGCACCTACCTTGACTGGAGGTCTGCATTTGATACTAGAGGCACACGCTGGGTGGAAGGGAAGCTCTCCAACCTTTATACATATACGTGACGTGTAACAAGCCCCGCCTACTCTTTAATTAGATCTGAGCGGCTCTGACGTTTAATGAGAGAATAGAGTTCATTTCACCAACACAATTAAAACTCGTTCATATTTCTGCTTCACCTGAACTCACCATCACTGATGTCCACTCACCTGCTGAGACTGTGGGAACTGACAGAAGTTAAAGGATACCCTATGTATCTGTGTTTGAGGTCGAGAATGGCCGAGGCTGGATTTGTTGCGTCTACTGTAACCGTAACAGTTGGATAATAAAGTTTCACATGGATTTTTTATTATCAGCTCCACACTGATCCACACTAACCCACCGAGAAGCCAAAGTCACAGAAAAACACAAATCCACAGCAGAAAAGGAGACAGCGGCTCGTTTCCTGTGAGGTCAAATTCATGTTTTTGGTCTGGTGGAGAGTAAAGGCGTCACGATTCACAACTTTGAGCCTCCTGATTCTTCCTGTTAAAAAGGAGTTTTTCGTTCCCACAGTCCCCAAAGTGGTCACAGGGGGTCATCTGATTGTTGGGGTGCATAATTTTAGGGTCTTTACCATAAAACATAAAGCACCATGAGGCACTGTGGTCATGATTTGGTGCCTTGTAAATAAAATAGAACTGAATTAAATATATGATCTAAATAACAGTTTGTATTATTTTGAACATTTAGAGGAACAGACACATCAACACAAAGCAGACTAAATAAAACAGTTTGATGCTGTTGCTGCAACAGGTCGCAGCTTTTCTGATTTTTGTTCAGAGGAGAAATTAAAATATTTTACAGAAAATATTAATATTTTACGAAAAGTCAAAATTATGTCAAACAAACTATCTAAGGCTTAAAAAAATAAAACAAACAACATTAAGACATAAGAAGATGAAATATTAAGAAGCACTGGTTGCTCGTCACTAAATAAATGAAAAAACTCGCTGCGAGGTTTTATTGTTTTATTCCTGTGGTCACATGAGCACCGACAAACCTTTAAATAAAAATATAAAAAACTGAAAAACAGAAGTCTGAGTCGTCCTTCAGGAGACACGAACCCGTCTGCTCCGATAGAAAACTGTAGAAACGAGGTCAGAGGTCAGAGGTCGGGGGGGCGACGGCGTTTCCGTCAGCCAGGTTGGCTCTGCAGATAGGACAGGTGGTGTTATCCTGAGGAGGGGGGGAGACACAGGTGAGGAGACGGCGTTTAAGGAGGGGCTCTAAAAACAGTGGAGCGCGAACGGCGCATCCCCCGGAGTACCTTCAGCCATCGGTCGATACACTGGACATGGTAGTCATGGAAACAGGGCAGAATCCTCAGCTTCTCGCCGTCGCTGTAGTCGCAGAAACAGATCTGACACCTGCCGGCCAATCAGCACAGAGACGTGTTAGCGTGCAGGTTCGGGGTTCGTTTGTTTTCAGCGTTACAAACGGCGAGCTCAGAGACTCACTGCGTGTTCCCGCCGCCACTGCTGGATCCCTGAAACACCTTGGTGGGAAACCTTTGGATTTCCCGCCGACTCAGCTTCCTGGATACCACGGCGCCCTGACGCTCCTCGAACTCCAGCAGAGCCTGAAAGACGAGCAGAGGGGTCACGGGGTCACGCTTGTATGACGGTGACTCGTATGTTCACACAGATTTATGACAGGAAAAACGTTTGTAATAATTTAACGTCCGTTTGAATATCGCGATCATCGGCTCCGGAACGCGCGATTCAGGACTGAGAGTATGAGAAGAAAATCGGGCTCCACGGCGCGTCTTTCCCCGACTTCCTCCCCCGCTCAGACAGCCTCCCTGAGCCTGGGTCTTTTTCCTTCCCACTGTGACCAAGCGCTTGTTCATAGGGGGTCACATGATTGTTGGGAGCCGTACAGCACGGAGCACCCTGAGGTGACTGTTGTGGTGACTGCGTGCTGTGTAAATAAAACTGAAGTAAAGCGGGTTCGAGTTAAAGCCAGAAATTTAGGCTTACGTGTCCTCCCCCTGCAAAGACGTCGTGCCGGAGCGATACTGCAACACTGATGTGACAGGAACAGTGTTTTTCTGGAATGGGAACTAAATCTCGTTGACCGGATCAAAGCTTTCTGCAGCTGAGCCACAAACAAGGCGCCAAGTTCAGCTGACTCTGGTCGACCAATCGCCTCTCAGGACTCCGTGTCCCATGTGTTCTTGCTAAACCGCCCCCAGGTGCTGAGGCTGCCGATGCTCAGCAGTGGTTATGATCGCCACACCTCTAACACCAACATGATTGATTTGTTTCTGCTGTCCCGGACTTCCAGGTAACCGGTGGGTGGAGCTGACCTAGATTAGGTCGCAGCACACTTCAGTTCAAACAAATGTGAGGCCTCCCTCCTCCATCAGTCCTCCGAGCCTCCTCACCTCGTAGTCGTTTCCCTGAAGGTCGTCTGAAAAGTCGGGTATGCCGTTCCTCCTCCTGCCCTGCCCACGTCTTCTACGCTGACCAATCAGGTCTGCGGAAACACATCAGCTGCATCAGAAGAAGCAAAATGACTGCAAACTGATTGAAACTCTAAACACAGCTGGAGAATCAGGAGGTCACAGATCACATGTTCAGTCTCCCTCCTACTGACCAATCAGGTGTGAGCAGGCTCTTGTTTACCAGCGAACGCTCGATTAATCGCTGCTCTAAACGCCAGTGACATCATCACCATGTCTTACCTTCTTCCAGCCCCACAAGAGGAGAGACGGCCGCGAGCACCTGAGACATCCAGCGAGGCTCCACGTAGGGATAAAACTGCAGAGAGAAGGTCACACCTGAGTCCACAAACCGAACCCTGTACCTGCACACGTCCTTCACTCTGTCTCACCCTGTGGTGACTCTCTTGATGAAGGTGATGGTGGTGATGATGCTGGTGCCTGCCATGAAGATCCGACTCCTCTCGGTCAAACTGAGCCTGAAGGATGAAAAGGAAACGTGAACACCTGTCCGCTCTGCCTCAGGTGAGGCGTTTTTGTCCGGGTCAGCTTCTACCTGCAGGCTGCGGGCCAGCGCCTCGTCTTCCTCCATCTGTAGTGAACGCACGGTGGCTTCCTCATCGTCGCTGATGATGATCTGCTCCACTGCAGCTGCAGGAGAAACGACAGAAACATCACTGAGTTTGTCTGACGACTCAGTTTCCTCATAAACAGGTTTCTTCATCTGTTCCCAGAAACACCCGCCAACTTCCACCAGACTCCAGTGAAAAAACATCGATTTTTACCTCAAAACGTTA
This sequence comes from Rhamphochromis sp. 'chilingali', assembly GCF_963969265.1. Lineage (NCBI taxonomy): Eukaryota > Metazoa > Chordata > Actinopteri > Cichliformes > Cichlidae > Rhamphochromis > Rhamphochromis sp. 'chilingali'. Next base: position 1,224,486 of record NC_137930.1, read on the forward strand.
ACTTTCTGTTCGCTTCCTGTGACGTCTGGATGTTAAACTGTGAATGTGAAGTTGCACAATAAGACCAAGTCAGCTGAGCAGCAGCAGGAGAACAGCTGCTGTCTTCTATGAGGCTAAATTCTGTTTTTTTTAATGGAGTCTGGTGGAGAGTAACGCCATCACTTCAGAGACGTTTCTGTAAAGCTCAGATTCAGGCAGGAAGTGTGACCGCCGAACGCTCGTACCTGCAGAGGTGCCGCCTTCATCACCGTTCAGCCACCTCCTCTCCTCTTCGGTGAGGAAGGACAGCGAGTTGGAGCTCGACGCCGCTGCTGGAGGTGGTGACGGTGACGCCAAAGTATTCGTCTCATTTGGTCTCGGCTGAAGGACTGATACCGGAGTGAGGTAGGAAGAGGACGAAAAGGAAGAAGACGAAGAGGACGATGAGGATGCAGTGGACCGCGGGGCTTCCAGCCAGCTGCCCAAAGCAAACGTCCTGAGAGAGGACGCGGGAACGAAGCCGGCGCTCTGTTTGGCCAGCCGCCGGCGTTTAGAACTATGTGAAAAAGCTCGCTTGCTGGGGGTGAGACAGTCTGGTTCTGGAGAGCTGTCCACCGGCACCTGAGGGGAATGAAATGACTCTGTGAGTCTGCGATGAAGAGTTGGTTACAAAGGGATTCAGTAGGGCAGCGGCGCAGCGACTCACCGGGCTGAAATGCTCTTCTACGACGTGCCGACGCCTCCGCCGCTTGGCGAGCTGCGGGCTGGAGCAAAGAGACAGATTTCACCTCAGCACCAAAATAATACGCCCATCACACAAAGTAAATAAATACCGAAACCCTGGCGGTAAATATCTGTGTGTTCCTGTTTGCAGGAACAAAACGTTTTCAGACATCTTTGATCTGAGAACGTTTTACTGCAACCCTCATCCACCCAGCTGCACTCTTATCTAAAATCCCCACGCTGAAGGAAACCCCCGACCTCTGACCTCATTTCTACAGTCACAGGAACTATAGAGTACAGCCTTAATGATGTCGTCACGATGTGCGAACGTGTGAAGAAGGAAAAACTACGGTCACCTTTGGGCTGGAACGTCTCGAGGGTCACATGACCACTGTGAGGTCATCATCAGTGATAACTTAAGGAGAGCCTGTGGACACTGGGCTAAACTATAATCTATGAGTCAAAGTGTGTGACACATCGCTGCCCGTCCCGGTAGTCGTGCCCTCGCTCAGTTTCATCATTGGCCCATTTTGGGCTCGGGTCACAATTGGCCAGTTAAAGCCTGCCCTCCCCCACCACCACCACCACCACATGAAGCGAGCGGAGTCGCCCTCTCCTTATGTTAGTCACGTCGTCTTTAATGAGAAAACCTCTACCAACTGTTGATAGTTTGAGGAAACAGAAAGTGTTTCCAAGAATAGATTTTCATTCCTACTGGAAAACCCCCGTAACTGCAAACAGTCCACTTTCTGTTTGAAAGTGAAACAGGCTGAAGTCCAGCGTTACACGAACAGGGTTTGTTCCACTGGGAGGCTTGTAAACAGCAGCTGACCTGTCAGCACAGGAGTTAAATACGGTCTCTGACTCCCACAGCTGCTGAGCAGTCAGCACACGTGCAGTTGGTTTCTAACAGAGCGATGGGATCAGCGTCCAGCTGGGCTGTGCTGCTTTATTACTGGGATCCAAACACAGCAGCAGATTTCAGCCTGCCCGGACTCTGGTGTGGAGAGAGCGGAGCAGCTGCTGCGGGGCAGGTGTGAATGCGTCCCTGCAGCAGAGGACTGTTTGGACCTGCTCGGTCTCCTCTGCTGTCTGTCATCGCTGCAGTTTGTTGTTGCCGTTTACGAGGAAAGTCCTGGTGGTGCCATTGGCCTGAAAGCGATCACATGCGAGGGACCAATAAACACTCGAGAGAGGGTCACAGAGGCCGGCTCACCGTGTGAGCAGAGGCCGAAGCTTCCTCACGGAGTCCATACATTTAAGGGTGCACCACAGACAGGAAGTGTGTGTACTCTCCAGAGTAAAGGTCACAAATACAGGGAAGCCCCAGACTCTCAGCAGAGCAGCTGTTACTGCAGCTTCCAGGAACTCGGACTACATGTACGTGTAATTTCCTGTATGTGTGCTAACGTGCCACGGGTGCAGGGTACCTGGGGGTTTCCGGGACGATGACGGGCAGCTCGGGGTACGGGACATCGTCCGAGTCGAGCAGGCAGCCTCGGTTCAGCACCCCCGGGATGTCCGGCTCCGATGAACACGGGCTGTCCGCTAACTTGCCCTCCATGCTCTCCTCTTCTTCCCCCAGCAAAGACCTGGTACTCGAATCACCTGAGACTCAGACTCATGTCAGGCCGCTGAGTGGGAACAAAGCACAGGGAGGCGCGTTTAGCGAACACGATGCGCAGATCGGAGTTAGCTCCGAGAGGCGCGAGCAAACAACTCACCGCCGTCCGGAACAAGCACGAACCCGGAGAACCGAAACTCACGCAGCCAAAAACCAAGGAATCAAACTTTCGCCTCTTTCTCGGGTCGTTAACGGTACTCCACCGCTTGGACCAAAACAGGAAGTTCTCTTCACAATAAGAGCGAAAACTTCCGGTGTCACCGGGAAAAGTACCCAAGAGTCCCCCCGGCGGCCCGGACGACTTTCAGTTTTAGATAAATTTAAAAAAAAGTTCAAACCTTTGGGTAACATTAAAATATTTTTGTTAATAAATCAAAGCTGTGGAGAGGAAAATATTTTGAGCTACATAAAAACTTTGAGTCTATTAAAGCAGCTTTGCATGATTCAGATTTGAGAAATGCTGCTTTGGCTGGAGTCTCGCGGATTAGCTGCACATACAGAAACAGGAAATAAGGAGAAGCAGAGTCAGTCAGTGATATCTTGGTCTTTGTTACTTGACTCCACTGACTCCCACGTACAGAAGCTCGTCATTAACAGCTTAATGTTTACCACAAACTCTGTTTTAGTTCTTGCTGATCTGTGAGAATCAGTGAAGCTGTGATCTGAACTTGACTGAGCACTCTCTTCCCAAGGGCAGGGGGAGACGAACAGGTGATGTTGGGGTGGGTGTGGTCTCGTACAATACACCTGGATTTCCTTTAGGGTCGGCTGGTGTGAATTTCACAGGGGGCTTCTCTCCTGGTCAGCAGATGATGAGGCCGGCGAGCGGAGGTAAAAGCGTGTGTTGAACCTCCCCACCCCATGTGAGATGTTCAAAAACTGTTTAAAACTCTCTCCTCTCTATGTGGTTAAAAAGCCAGAGTTTAATATATGAAAGAAAACCCAAACTTGTGAGTTGCTGAGGCAAAACGACAAAAACATTTAGAAATTAAACCATTTGAAAGGTAAAAATGAACAAATATTGAACAAAAAATTCAAATAAAAAACAAATAAAAGGAAAAAATGAACAAATTAAAATATTTTAAAAAGCTGAGTGCTGTTTTGCCCTCTCCTCCTGGGCAGTGATGAGCTCCAGCTTTCCTTCGTTTCGCCTCACAGTCAACACCAAATTCTTCACACACAGCTTCAGGACGCTGCCGAAAAGCTTTTTAACACAACAAACGAGTAATGAGGAGAATAAAAAGCAGACTAATCAAAGCTGTCGCTGTATCACCAACACGTTCTTTATTTTTATAACTTCAGGAGCAAAGAATGAAAGGATGAATGGAAACTGCAGCGTCATCACAGAGCTCAGCCTGGAGCCGCTCGTCCACAAACCCAGCAGTGAAATCAGAACTCGGGCGAGAACAGTTCATGTTTTAATGAAACCTGTGAGAACCGCAAGGAACGAGCAGAACTGAAGCCTCCGGAGGGCGGCGGCCTAGAAAAGCATCGACTGCAGGGACTTGCGGACTGTGGCCATCTCCTGCTGTTGCTGTGGAAACACACCGACATCACAGAGTCAGCACCCGTGTTTATCAGTGTTTTTAACGTTTTCAGGGAACAGCAAAGACAGGAGCTAAAAGTCTCTCTGCTGCTCTCTTTACAGACAAACGAGACGAGCTCATCACTTCATGTGAGGAGAGTCTGTGAGAAATGAAACATAAATAAATGACAGCAATAAAGCTCATGATAGAAACTCCATCGCCCATCAGATCAAAGTCTGGGTTCATATCAAACTGGCCCTTTGAACGTCTGCCGTTTCTGTCCTGAACATTCAGACAGTCGGCAGAAACCTGTGTGACCTCACTCTTCTTCTTCCTCACTCACAGATTCATACTGCGAGCTTTTATTTAGAAAAAAACTACTAATGAATAAACTTCCCTTTCCTGTTCTTATGTGATGTTTTGCTGCTGGCTGAACGCACCGTGTCCATGAGGATCTTCTTCTGCAGGGAGGCCATCTCCTTTTTCAGCTCTTGTTGCGCCCCCTGCAGGAAAGACTCGTGGCTCTTCTCCATGTCCTCCATGTTCTACAGAACAAACAAAAAACAGAAAAGCAGTTCAGGCAGATTTCCACAACCACAGCTTTAATACAAACTGAAACACATCCTCAGGTGATCAGTGACGTCTGCAGGGGTCACCCTTTAAATTCTGCTTATCGTGGCCCCTGTAGCTGTGCAGTGTGGACTTGTTTTTGACATATTGCACTTCAGAGAGAAACAGGCGTGGGTATTCCCGAGACCTCTGAGTAAAAACACAGAGTTGGTGTGCAGGCCGGGACAGAGCTGCATTGAGCTGCTTCTGACATGCTTCACCTTGACAAACTGCTCGTACAGCTCTCTGACGGTCTTCAGCTTCTGGTTCTGCACGACTCTGGCCTGCTGCAGGATCTTCTGCTGCTGCCGGAACAGATTCTGCAGACAGAAAGGAAGAGTCTACATCGGCGATGGCCCTTCATCGCCATCACAGGTGAAGCACCTGAAGCCGTCGGTGTGCAGTACGTGAGGCTAAAACAGTTAAAGTGAACGGAGGGGACTGACGTTGAGCTTCTCCTCCTGCTCCTCGGCTCGCTGGGCTTCGGTCTCCCACTGCTGCAGCGCTGACGACACCTGCTGGGAATACTGCTGCGTCATCTTCTGCCTGCAAACACAGCAGAAATGATTTCCAATCATGTAGTTATCGAATAACTGACCTTTGTGACATCAGTTTGAAGACGAATTTCTGAAATTTTCAAACAGTGCTGTGTTTACACAGGCTCGGGATCAGCAGCTGAGCTGCAGTGTTCTGACTGAGCTGATGTTTATCCTGGCCGAGGCCAGAACGCTCTGCAGGACACCGTCTGTGACAGGTCACACCCGCCCGCTGCCTTTACAGAGCTGCCAACAGGCGCCTTTATTTAAAAGTGAAACGACCACCCACAGAGAAAGTGAGGCTAAAGCGTTCTTGTTTATGCTCTGTAGACGGCACTTCTTCACGGGACGAGCGCGCCGCCTCGCTTTCATAACACGAACGTTCTCTGAGAAACAAAAAAAGTTAAACAGAAAGTTATGCACAGAGAGCGAAGCAATGTCCCAGAACAAAAACCAGCTCCTGCATCTGCTGATATTAAAAGGCTGACCAGCCAACCTTTCACCGTACAGGTGCTTATTTGAAGCCTGTATAATTCTGTGAGCTCACCGTCAGCCATAAACTGGGGAAGTCAAGTCTTTTAATTGATCTATTCATTAATTAACTGCATAACTGTTACAATTTAACATGTTTTTTAATTATTCATTTTCTTTTTCAAACTTAACTGTTTGAAAAAAACCCGTGTCACCTTCACTTATTTCTTGTTTTCAGTCTTTTACAGTGTTTTAAAATGGAACAGGTTTAAATATTATTTCTGGCTCTCACAGTCTTTACAAAACATAAGGAAATTAAAGACATTTTAAAATCCTAATTTTCTTTTCACCCTGGTCGCGTCAATGCTGCCGTGAAGTCGCTGAGAATCCAGAAATGACTATTTTTTAGGTAAATGTCTCCCTACATGCTCAGTTATGCATCTTTTGGTGACACTAAATGACAAAAACTCAGATTTGAAGGATATTTAAAGAGATTTAATTTCCCTGTCTTTCACTTTAAAGCGCTGAGTGATTCACAGGAAGTCGTGACATGATTCTGGAGCTCGTTTTAAAGGATGTGGTGACTGTTCTAAGACTGAATTTCAACCATTTCTCTGAGTGTTTGAAGTGGAGGGAGCAGGAATAACCTCTGGCTATGGTAGTTGTTCCACAGCTGCTCCAGCTTGTGTTGGCTTCCCTTCATGTAGTTCTTTGTCAGACACTCCAGACGTTTCTTCTTGGCCTGCATCACCTTGCTGATGTCAGCTGGGAGGACAAACAGATATGTGATACTGTGCTAATAAAACACGAGGAAACACCGCTGCTTTTCTGTAAACCATTTCATACTTTCTTCGGTCAAAATGCTGAAATATGTTGTGTTGTGTTATATTGACACATGAGCAGTCTAACAGGGACCGAAGATGACATTACGCCTAATGATTTTTCCAATAACAAATTAAATACAAACCGCTTCTTACCTCCAAACTTCTCCAACATGGACTGCACCTCATTTCTGGACATAAAACGAGGAAACATGCCAAGATTGATGGCGTTAAACACACATTAAATTCAATGAAATGAAGGTTTCATTATCAACTTTATCAAATTTGAACATTTTCATCTTAATAGTATAACAATAAGCTTCATATCTTCAGGTTTTGGACTGTTAGGCTCATCAAACATGACATTTAAAACATGATCTTGTTATATGGGGAAACTATAGGAGCTATTTTAAAAGACAAAACTATTAATTAAGAAATAATAAATACCCCATAGCACAGGGAACCGCCTCCTCCTCAAAGTCAGCCGGTCTCTTCTTTACCAGCTTGTCCACTATTGGAGTTTCATCTTAAATCATGAGAAAGTGGTTATATTTTACTTTGAACACCTTAAAATCAGCTCCTATAGCTATCTGGGTGACCCAGCTCACCTTCTCTGACTTCATCCTCAGAGCCACTCAGTTCCTTCTTCTCCGCCTCAGGAGTAAAATCAAAAGCCTTTTTATCTGCTCTCTCCTCCAGGAGTTTCTTTTTCATCTGTTTCCTGGCTGCTGCCATCCTCCTAGCTTTTACTGCTGCCAAATGTTACAAAACGAAAAAGAAAGCTGGCAAACCACCCAGTGCTAATGTTAGCTTAAATAATAAAATTAGCTTTTTAATAAGGTATTAAAGAATTAAAAAATGTTGCTAATAACACCTGTTTAGTTTCAAGCGAACTAGCGGACAAGGCTCAATTTTAACTAAATCCGAAAAGCAGTTCTAGTTTTAATTCTCCTTTATTTAGATAAAAACAAACCTGAATGAAAATAGTCTGCTAGCTTGCTGAATCCGCTAGATTCCCGCCACAACCTTAGCCCGAAGTATGCCGAGCTCCGCCGAATCTCCCCGAATTCCGCCCACAAAACAGAAGGCCAAGTATGGAAGGACATTAGTGTCAATATTAAAAAAAAACGTAAATATGAATATTAACAAATATTTAATATTAGATCACAAATACAATTTGATAAATATGGTAAAAAAAAATCAAAGAAATATTCAATAAAAAATACAAAGTAAATAAGAAATCAATTATAATTAGGATATCAGGCAGACCACCCTGTTACCAAATGATTTCTAATAACAATAAATGTTTACTGAACTTACAAGGTTTCGATCTATTGCTTTAGTAACAAATTGAATTTTAACGTGAAAAGAATGGAGGGAGTTGCTCTAGTTTATATAAGTTCAGTTTTACCTGAAACTGGATGAGTATTCAGCATGAGTTTTTCATTTATTAAAAGTATTTTTTAAATTCCTGCAGTAGTTGTAGCAGGTTTGCACCAACCAGCAGAACATAGCTATTAAAATATCTCACAAAAAGAGACAAACCATATTTTTTGATGGGTTGTTTTTTAACAGAAAAAACACCTTTTTTAAAATTATTTTTGAATCTGAAATTATAGGTTGGCCAAACTATATTTACAAATCTGAGGCCATTACACCTCCCATACATCGCAGAGGTCAATAATCAGCCTTTTCAAGAATGTTCACCTCACAAATTATGATTTTTTTACAACGAAATAATAAAGTGGAATTATAGAATATGCCATGAACTAAACCGTTTCTTACCAATTTCCTGGAATTATTGAAAATGAGCAGCAACAGAACGAGCTGCACGAGCAATGATAATAATGTCATGAAATAATGCACAGCACATTTGAAAATATCAGCTTTAATAGTAAATTCAGCTTGTTTACATGATTTATTAAAAAGACGTCCACCTCTGGCGGCTGATCTTTGTGCACATTCATCATACATCATACAAAAAATCAGCCTGATCGAATACTATTAAACAAAGATGGATTCGGGTTCTCTGCATGATAAGAAAAACATTCAAATCTTGATGCTACAGCTCTAATGTAACACAGCAATCCAGGGTGATGTCATCATGGTGATGTCATCATGGTGATGTCATCATGGTGCAGTCGCTGTGTCTCAAAGGAGTAATCAGTCGCTGCAGTTCTGAATGCAAAGGTGAGCAGCGAGGTTCTCCAGCCGTCAGATACTGTTTGTGTGCATATTAGAAAATAATGAGGAACACCTTTTGTCATTAATGCTGCAGTGATGTGAGAGTTTATTAATCCTGAGCTTCTATGCTGAGTAACACTGAGGAGATGATTAATGGCAGGAAACCTTCCTAACACGTGTAACTACTCATCTGGTGTCACCTGACGGGTCGACTCAGGTGTTTGCGCGCCTCTGTAAGCTGTTCGTCCACCCCTGAGTTCTCCTTCTCCAGCTCGGGATCCCGACGTCTTCCCAGGTCACATGAGCTATGTGACGAGCCAACAGACTGTACATAAAAGACAGCAGATCCTGTGACGTCAACGCGGTCCCTCACACCTGCATTCTTTCTAATGACCAGCAGGGGGCAGTCGGCTTCAGGAAACACAAACATCAGTCACTGATTTCAGGTTTAATTTAACACAACGTTCAGAGTCAGGGGGCACGGGGAGGGGGGAGGGATTCAGGGGGGCGCATCTCTGCTTTAAAAACTCCAACATGGAGGCGGGAAACGTTACAGTAACTGTGTCCGTCTTTTATATACAGTTTATGGCTGAGTCCTGTGATGAGGGTCTGAGCTCGATCGTGATGCTTGGATCTGGGCTTTTCTCCAGCTTCTAGCAGCTGACGGTGAGGCGAGGCTGGATGTGTGGGCCAATCAGACGCCTCCTTGATGGTGACGTGATGGAAAACAGTCGAACACTTCTGTGCGGTATCCCACAACACATTTTCAGTTCTCGGGACCTTTGACTGACCAGGAATGCACACGCCGACATTTCTGTCCCAGAGGTCAAAGGTTAGTCTGTGTTGACTACTGTAACATCTCTATGTTAACCGGGTGCTGGCAGGGGTCAGATGAAGCTCCTTCCTCCTCCTGAGAGCCTTCTCCTGCACCACCAACAGCTAACGCTATAAAAAGCAGCCTTTCTCCTCACACGCTGACAGGCTGCAGGATCAGGTTCCTGTCTTCTGATTGGCCAGCCAGCAGGGCACTTCTCCACACCTGGAAAAGCCGCATGCAAATTTCTGTGAATACGTGATGGATGTGCTCCACGATGCAGCCACAGAGCATCAAGCTGTGTTGATTTTATCTGATTTAAAAGGATCATTTAAAAACCTGAAGTCTTGGCTCTGTGAGGGGAAAAGTTTCTGAGAATACACCTGCACAGGTGCGTACCTCTCTCTCAGCGTCGGCTGGCTGCTCAGGAAGCTGAGCTGCTGCTCCAGACGACAAACCCTGAAGGCCAGATAGCAGGACGACAGGACCAGCAGGAAGACTCTGAGAGAGACAGACAGGTAAAAAACACCTGACACACCTGTGAAGAAGCGCAGTAAAGCCGGAGGTTCGTCCTCGCTCTGCATCCAATCGGCAGACGAAAGAACCGGCTGTGTATGCTGGTTTTGGATCTGACTCACAGCAGGATGAAGAGTCTGAGCAGCTGGTACTCTGCGTGGCCCAGTTCAGGTACCGGCTCTGTCAGCAGGATCTTCTCCGTCTCCAGGCTGCAGTCTACACGCACGAGACAGAGAACACGGGTAAACGCATCATTACCTTTGAATGTGGGCGGGCGGATGCACGGGGCTACCTGTGAGCGTGTGAGCACTGAAGGTGGTGGTGGTGGGGAGGCTGGGGGTGGAGTTTCCCAGCAAATCGGGGAGAGAGGAGGAGACGGCGGGAAGCGACGGTTTCCGTCTCCATTTCAGCACCTCTGGAAACTCGTCCTGACAGAGAGACGCAGGTTCAGAGACACACCTTTGTAAAAAGCAGAGAAGCTGCCGACGAGGCTGTTACCATGGACAGCGAGCTGGGCTCCTCCAGGTACTGCTTCAGACTCAGACTCTTCCCGTTCACCTGAGCACAGACAGAGGACGCCAGGTGAGCCAGAATCAAACATTCGTTACCAGGAAGCTGAATGTGGACCGACCTGCAGGTGGGTGCAGATCCTCCTGAGGACGTCGTAGACGCTGTCTCGGGACAGCAGGGACACAAACACGTACTGAGGACGGAGACAAAGACAGAAGGCGTTCAGAGTCAGTTCGCCCAATCGCAGCGAGGTCCAGACGGGACCGTAGCTTCGGCGCCGCCCTCTGAATCCTCCATTTAAACCAACTCCGGCAACAGGAGCCACTCACAGATTTAAAGCATCCACCCATCCCTCTGTCATCCACCAATCGAATCATCCACCCATCATTCATCCGTCCATCCTCTTCTGATCAGAGAAGCCCTCCTCCTCTTGTATCTGCGATCCCATTTTTAGGTAACTACTCGCAGCTCGTAACGGGTTTTCATTTTCAGCTGATCGGAACAACACGATCATGTTTAAAGTTTAAATCTCACAGAAACAGGCGAACTCTTAACCTCTTAAGCCCCAACGCCCCCGATACAGCGGCAAAAGGCAGGAGATCAGTTAGGCTCGGGGCTTAAGCGGTCAAAAGCCTTTAAATAGTTCATACTCCTGTGAGGCGAGACAGCGACACATTCCCGTCCATCAGCAGTGAGCGCGGACCCTCCAACAAACGCCTGCTCGGCGTGCGAGCGGTGGCAGAGGAGAGCGCGCTCTACAGGCGCTTCAACGAATCTCAGAGTCAGATCAGAAATGCCTGAATAATTCTGACTGACTGCGCAGAGCGGATGATGTCATCACTCTGCATCTGGTGCAGGCAAAGAGAAAGCTCATTAATCACATGATGCTCGGACAGGTCAGCGGGGATACCTTCTGTCCTGTATCCATGGTGATGGCGAGGCCGTTCGGCACCAGACCCGCAGTCTTGTGCTTCTTCACCAGCCGGACCGACACCACCGGGATGCACACCTGCCTCGGGAAACACAAACGCACAAAGTCAGAGCTTCTCAGGTGAGAGGCGCCTGAAGCTGAACCTGAGAAGGTCAGACGTCCAACCCTGGGCACCGGATCCACCTGCTCCATGACCCCGAACGGGATTTCTTTAAATTAATTCACTGAATTGATTCAAAGTGGCCATGTGACAGGTGATGTCATCGCTCACCTTGATGTCTTTGCCGAACAGGTTGGCGTAGAAACACAGCCAGTTCCTGGAGATGTAGAGTCGCCCCTGCAGCAGGATGTCTCTGAGCAGAGCGCAGGAATACGCTGCAGCGAGAGCGGATCGTGTTAGCGTAAACCGACTGAGATCGTTCGACAGACAGATGAGCAGATGTCAGGACACAGTTTAGATCAGACATCGGTTGGGAAGCAGAAACTGTTCTCACGGCATTCTTTACTGAGGGATTTCTGGCTAGCTCGCTGGGTGGAGGTCACCCCGGGGCGTCTACTTTCATTTCTTCTGTTTCAGGCGTTTTTGGGTGAATTTGTTGCATTTGTTTTAGACACATGCCATCGACACGGTCACAGACTTGGACTGGATAGCAGCGCCCTGAGAGATTTGCGAGCGGTGCCGTTGACAGGAACCGAATAATGATTTCAAAGTGTCGTGCTGACGGTTTCACATGTGAGCTAAAGCAGGCGGTGAGTGCTGCACTCGGTACCTTTCATCAGGACTTCTTCTTTAGGAACCGCCTGGAACAGTTTGTGGTACTGAGAGTTGTATTTGCTGACAGTCTGTGGACGCACAAAAACACACGATTACACGTTTGCATGGAGAGCGTTTACAACACCAGGTTCAAAAGGTTTCCCATCACGGCTGAAGGACGTGCAGCTCATTTCCTGTTTGTCTACAGCGGAGGAGACGCAGAGTTTGTGTTTTTATAGTTAACGGCAGAAATGTCCAATATGTCTAACGATAAAAACACATTAACACGGTGCTTTTATAGTTCACTTATTTTATAGTTGGAAACATTTGCTTTATAGTGAAAAAACAAATCAGCCACAGATTCATATTTATAGTTTCATTTAATAAAACATCTTTATGGTTATATACTGGCACCTGTTATTTACATATGAAAACAAACAGAAAATGTGGTTTCATTTGTGACATTAGTGGCTTATAACCAGCAGCCTGTTTAATAAAGGTTTATTTTTATTAGAGTGAATATTTATGAATAAATGTTCTTTATATTCAAACAAACATCATGCTGTCTGTTATTGACAGTATATTTGTTGTTGGATAGTTTATCTGTAATAAAAATCGGTTCATGTTATTTGTTTAATGGTACATTTATGTTCGTTTTATAGTGAAAACCGAGACGTTCCTGTCACTTCCTGTTATTAATAAGCCAAGCACTGAAATAAAAGGACATTTTTTATGGTTCACTGTATAATTTTAGTGGGAAAAACCCAGAAAGTTGTTTTATTTCATGGTGTATTATTTATGGAAATAATCCCAGAAGCTCAACCCCCATCCCGTCTCTGGTGCGTGTTTTACTTTCAACAGGCTGGCGCTGATTCCTGAGGCGTGATCGGGAAACAGCTTTGAGTTTGTATCACCTGAAACAAAAGATCTGAGCGCTTCCTCCAGCTCAGCTGACTACAAACCGAGCGGCGTGTTTCTGGAGCATTGTTTGGGTTCCTCGCATGTAGGTCAGACGTTACATCATGTACACACCGCCCTGCCCCCGTACACCTGTACGGCTTTATTCTGCGAGACTTCCTGCCTTCCTCTTCCTGTCTGAGACAACAAAGACTGAAACAACAGTCAGCGGCAGCTCGACACCTAGGTCTCCATCGTCTTCTCTGACCCTGCCTCGTTGGTCCTAAAACATTAAACTAACGGATAAACCCAAAGAAATGTTTGGGATTAGAGCTGCTGCTGCTTCCTGATGGTCGCCTGAGCTTTTCTGTCCACTCACGTGGATCCTGCCCACAAAACACCCACACAAACACACCCCTGTCCCCATGGAGACTCCTGCTGCCCTGCTGTCATCTCTGGACCTCCTGCTGCTCTGTGCGAGGGCAGGTTTTACTTACCGATTCTCTGTAACACTTCTTCACGTCTTCGTAGGACAAGTCGTCGATCAGCTGCAGCCTGCGGGACACAGCAGCACCTTCGGTTAGACTCAAACACAAACTGCAGTTTCTGTACTGGGAGCGGCCCAGTGATACCAGAAGTTCTCCTTTTAGTCCCAGAGAGCACAAACACACTGGATTAGAAGGAAATGCACACAACTACAATCGCTCCTGAGTGACTTCATCACTCTGTCTCATCGCTGTGGACGAGTTCTGGTCCACTCTTCTCCACAGGTTGTTTCACTTCATCGATGTTTGCAGCATTTATTCATGCACAGCTCTCTGAGCTCTGCGGCAGCTCTTTGGTATTCATGGTTCACTCGGCTCCTCCTCCCTCCACCACCGCCCCCAACCGCCTCCTTCAGAGAACACTGAACAGGCTCAGCTCTCGCTTCACCACGACGGTGTTCAGGGTTCGCACCGTGGCCCCAGTCAGATTAAACATATTCCATTAACCCTTACCTCATCATGTCTTAAATGTTCTTATCTTTCATTGAAAATGACTCCTACCATTGCTGGATTCATCACTTACAGCGGAGGGGGGGGGGGGGGGGGGGGGGGGCTGCAGATTTTAGACGCTGATTTAAGTCACATGAAGTTCTCCAGACGCCTGGCAATCAACTAATCTAAACTAAAACCTGCAGGAGCCGGCCCCTGAGGCCTGGAGTTCCCCTGCCTTACAGGATCAATTATCTGAGGGGAAACCATATTCAGCACTAATTTATTCCTTTATTTGTTAAACGGTCGTCACTCCCGTAGAAACACTTTGCAAAGCTGCTTCTCTCTCAGCTTATCATCACCAGTTTTTCTGCTTCACCTGTTTCCTTACACAGAGAAATGAGGGCGGGGCATTATGGAGATAATATTGCTCAGGACTGATGGTTACGAACGATACACAGAGTCACGCAAATATTAGTGAAGGAGGCCCGTTCAGAGGGTTTGGAAACGAGCTCGTAACTCTTGACGAGGAGAAACAGCTGCTTCCTTAAGATCACCGCTGACGTCGTTCCTGCAAACCTCCAGAGCTTCTGCTTCCACTGAGGTGCTCTCACCTGCTGATGATCAGTTAATCGAGTGCATTAACTAAGTTTCCACGTAGTGATTTTGTGCTATCTGGGATAATCTCTGTGCAGAAACCAGGAATCCTGGAAAACTACTGTACTGTGTCTGTGAGCATCTTCAGGGAGAGGCGTCTCTCATCCAAACAGACATGAATGGACAGTAAATTCAAAGCTCTCATGACACATCACAGCACGACGTGTCATCACGGTGCAACACACACGGAGGTTTAACCTCCCGGCCAAAGAGCGCGCCAGCGCTCGGCTCAAGAACTGCTCACAGTCTGGAAGCTGATTCATGCACAGAGTACAGTGGTGAGGTTTCCCTCCTGCAGCCTCCTGTTCTAACTGCAGGACGGTGCTTCACACACAGAATAATTATCTCCACACTGAGCCACTCACAGCTGACTGTGGCCTCCACCATCTACAGACACAGACAACACACCTGACCGGCCCCGTGCGACCCCCCGAGGCCTCGACAGCGCCGGATGGTGACGCTGGTCACGTTTTGCTCATTTGCATGTTTCCTTGAGCTGCAGCAGTGCAGCTTTTACTCATGCGAGCCCGGCTGAGGCTCGTGAGGAGCCATCGCCACGTTCTGTGCAGCTCCAGCTCCTCTGTCAGAAACAAGGCCTTTAACGCTATCTGTGAGGGGCAGCCAATCAGAACAAACTTGACTTAAAGGGGGAGGAGCGAAAACAGCTTGTTTCTGAGTTAAAGAAGGATTGACCCGAGCACCTGCAAACACTCTGGAGGTCACAGATGTTCGGCTGATCAGAAGCAGCAGAAGATGATGGAAGCGACACAGCTGACCCTCAGGTCACCTCACCGTTTCAAACCCACCGCGTCCCTCGTGTCTGACAGACGTCTGCAGACGCTCTAACGTCATTAATGATCCTCTTCAGTCATTTTATGCAAACAGGAGAGTTTCACTGTCAGCTGATTTTCATCCTCGATCCCAAACTAACTGAACAAACACGAGGTCTGCGGCTGATTTCAGAGAGAAATCGCAGACAAATCATTAAAAATCATCGTCACCACACCAACGACTGACTTCTGGGAAAACTACGAAAATTCACATAGTTTAAAAATTTCTGATTCAAATTGATGGGAGGAAGTTTTTCTCCGACCCAGAGCCGAGCGTCTGTCTCTACCTGTCGCGTCTGTCGTCTCCCATGTTTTCATAAACTCCTGCTCGGCTGCTGACGGCGGCGTGAGGAAAGAAACGTCTGACCGGTCACGTGAAAAACATGAAGAGTGAGGAAACATCAGCGTGGAGAGCTGAGCCGAGGTGTTAATCCACCTTCTGACACACAGCTCAGGCTCTGCAGTTTGATCACACACACACCTCGTGTCAGGTTTCCTGCTCATGTAAATGCACTGTGGGCAGGAAGGGGTGAATCCATGTGAGGTTTATGCAAAGAGGAAAACAAATGAGGAGCTGAGGAGGAGGTCTGACCGCGAGCGATGCTGATGAGCGTTATTAACGACTCCCATCGGCCACTGCAGCTCCGAGGCCGACTGGCACGCTTCCCTCTCCCACTGAAAACACCATAAAAGAAGTAACTGTGCAAACTGTTGGAGCGTGCAGGGAAAGTGGGGCAGAGAAAGGAGGACGTGTTCACGCCGCACAACAGATTAGAAAATTGTTGTTCAGGTGCCAAGCCGGGTTTAGTCGACACACTTTTAGATTCCCTCAAAAATGAACCCCCCCACCCCCCACCTCATGATGCTTAATCGACGTAATCAACTTTAATTTGATGCAGTGTGAAAAAAAATGCACAGAAATAAATTATTTTTCAAGAAATATTAAATAGATTCAACATCTTCCTTCTACAGAACTGCACAGATGGAAAAAGTACTACAGCTTACTAGGATATATTAGACTTAACAGTCACTATATACAGTAATGGACTTCTATACATTTTACATCAGATTAAAACTTTGGGTGTCAGATAATTATTTATTAAAAGCTTTTATTTATTAGACATTTTAAATGAGAATAAGAAAGAAAAGTATGTCTTTGTGCCCCCTTTTCCCTGTTCATGCCCTATCGGCCCCCCTGGCTAAACTTTGCTAGATCCGCCCCTGCACAGTTACGTCAGCTGTAGAAAAAGATCCTGGTGTAGAAAGTAATATTAAATACATTCTAACAACAGCTGATCAAGCTTAAACGTGCTGCTGTTGTTCAGCCGCTGGTTTCCTCTTTCTGGTGCAAAGTGGGCCAAAAGCAAAGAAGAGAGCCGATCAGCTGATCATTGATCAGTTTCATGATTGAAGTAGCAGCAGGAGAGGCAGTCGCTCCATATATCGGTTGATGAAATGCTGGTTTGGTAGCGAGGCTACAAATACTCAACCAGACCACAGGGCACGCCACAGCCGCTCGATCACGTGAGCACACTGCTGCGACGTGCTACGGTTATGAGCCGAGTTACGCCGTGTCGCAAGTTCTGTGAGGTGCTTTTTTGATATTTAATGGATCGGATTACATTTTTTATTTCTCTGGGGTGGCTGTAGCTCAGGTGGCAGAGCAGGTCAGCCACTAATCAGAAGGTCGGTGGTAGAGCAGGGCGATATGGCCAAAAATATTTATCACGATATATATTTGAAAATTTGCGATAACGATATAACCGACGATATAATTGATGCGAGACAAAATACAACTCCACAACATTACTAGCACAAAAAGAAAACCTTCCATTTATTTTCACTTAAACAAGAAGCTGGTTTTTATGTACATTAAAGCTTTATAAAAATGTAACAGTGCAAATGCAAATTCCTTGCTGAAAGTTTAACCAAAAGGCATTTCCAGTAGAAATGTGCTGACATATCCTGAGCATAACCATGTATAATATCCACTGAAGTTAAAAAGAGGTGCTTTGCAACATTAAACTGCAGTGTGCAGTACGTATTTTTCGGACCATAAGGTGCACGGGATTATAAGGCACATTAAGCGAAACAAAGCAGTCAGATAAATCAAACTTTATTAAACTCATTCTTCTTGCTTCCTCCACTTCTGTACCATTGATTCATTAATGTTGAATTCTCCGGCAGCTGCTCTATTCCCATGTTGCTGCAGTATATTAATGACTAACCTCGTATTGTGGATGGATTATCTCAGTTGTTCTCCTGACTGAAGTTTGGTCCGTTTACAGCATCCTGCCATGCGATTGCATTTGTCTCTAACCATGAAGAACCTTCACGTTAACTTTTATAAGTGGAAAAGTGTTAGTGTTCGTCCTCCAGCTTCACTGTTTATGTTATGCTAACATAGCTGTGTCGCTAGCGATCACGTAGCACATCATTATATACCAGCTAGCCCAACTTCAGTAACCCTACAAACGTCACTGCTGTTTAGTTTCCTGTCTTCATTTATGTTGGAAGTGATAGCAGAGCTGTACGTTTGATTTTTTTCAGAAATCTCTCAGTCAGAACATGCTATATCATGCTTAGGTAACTAGCGAAACTAGCGAGCTAACTTCCGCTAGCTTCCTGCTAACTTCTAACTCCGTTAAATGTAATACATTTTGTTTTCATGGATGCCTGGAAGTTAAACTTTATAGTTACACCTGGTAAAGCAGCAATGCTGATCGTTTTATTAAAGATGAAAGAATTTAGACAGTTTTTAACTCTCAGTGATGCTGCAGTGTTGTTTGACCTGAAGTCAAATATACGGAGTTTGGGACCCAGATTACTCCCAGATTTAAGAGCATCTTAGTCCGACAAATATGACAATAACAACGGCCGCTTGCATGTTCTGCAAAAAAATGTGCTTTGTTGTGTATCTGACGGACAAACACCAAACCAGTTCCACATCACTGAAGTTGCACCATTTTTACAAACCAACAATCGGCCATGTGCTTATGAAAACAAAGGCACTGCGCATGCGCGTTTTACTCCCATTCTATCGCGATATTTCATTTTCCTATCGTTGCCTAACATTATACCGGTATTACCGTGAACGGTATAATATGGCCCAGCCCTAGTCGGTGGTTCGATCCCAGGCTGCATCCTGGCTGCATGCCAAATGTCCTTGGGCAAGATACTAACCCCGTGTCTGCCTACTGGTGGTGGTCAGAGGGCCCGGTGGCGCCAGTGTCCGGCAGCCTCGCCTCTGTCAGTGCGCCCCAGGGCAGCTGTGGCTACAATGTAGCTTGCCATCGCCAGTGTGTGAATGTGTGCGTGAATGGGTGAATGACTGAATGTAGTGTAAAGCGCTTTGGGGTCCTATGGACTAGAAAAGCGCTATACAAATGCAGGCCATTTACCATTTACCATTTACCATTTTTCTCCGATATCCGATCCAGTAATTTAGGTCAGTATCGGGCCAATACCGATACGTAATATCGGATCGGTCCATCTCTAGTAGGCGGTAGGGTAAAGTGTCTTGCCCAAGGACACAACGACCAGGACAGAGAGCAGGGGGATCGAACTGACAACCTTTCTGTTACAGATGAGAAATACAGAAATCTATCCTTTGAAGCTCCGCTCCTCTAAAACAGCAATAAGGATCATTATTAGGTTATTTACATTATTATGTCAATAACAAAATAACTTAAAGCAAAAATTGGGAAATACAGTGGGGCAAAAAAGTATTTAGTCAGCCACCGATTGTGCAAGTTCCCCCACCTAAAATGATGACAGAGGTCAGTAATTTGCACCAGAGGTACACTTCAACTGTGAGAGACAGAATGTGAAAAAAAATCCATGAATTCACATGGTAGGATTTGTAAAGAATTTATTGGTAAATCAGGGTGGAAAATAAGTATTTGGTCACCTCAAACAAGGAAAATCTCTGGCTCTCACAGACCTGTAACGTCTTCTGTAAGAAGCTTTTCTGTCCCCCACTCGTTACCTGTATGAATGGCACCTGTTTGAACTCATCATCTGTATAAAAGACACCTGTCCACAGCCTCAAACAGTCAGACTCCAAACTCCGCCATGGCCAAGACCAAAGAGCTTTCGAAGGACACCAGGAAAAGTATTGTAGACCTGCACCAGACTGGGAAGAGTGAATCTACAATAGGCAAGCAGCTTGGTGTGAAAAAATCAACTGTGGGAGCAATCATCAGAAAATGGAAGACATACAAGACCACTGATAATCTCCCTCGATCTGGGGCTCCACGCAAGATCTCATCCCGTGGGGTCAAAATGATCATGAGAACGGTGAGCAAAGATCCCAGAACCACACGGGGGGACCTGGTGAATGACCTGCAGAGAGCTGGGACCAAAGTAACAAAGGTCACCATCAGTAACACACTACAACGGCAGGGAATCAAATCCCGCAGTGCCAGACGTGTTCCGCTGCTGAAGCCAGTGCATGTCCAGGCCCGTCTGAAGTTTGCCAGAGAGCACATGGATGATACAGCAGAGGATTGGGAGAATGTCATGTGGTCAGATGAAACCAAAGTAGAACTTTTTGGTATAAACTCAACTCGTCGTGTTTGGAGGACGAAGAATACTGAGTTGCATCCCAAGAACACCATACCTACTGTGAAGCATGGGGGTGGAAACATCATGCTATGGGGCTGTTTTTCTGCCAAGGGGACAGGACGACTGATCCGTGTTAAGGACAGAATGAATGGGGCCATGTATCGTGAGATTTTGAGCCAAAACCTCCTTCCATCAGTGAGAACTTTGAAGATGAAACGAGGCTGGGTCTTCCAACATGACAATGATCCAAAACACACCGCCCGGGCAACAAAGGAGTGGCTCCGTAAGAAGCATTTGAAAGTCCTGGAGTGGCCTAGCCAGTCTCCAGACCTCAACCCCATAGAAAATCTGTGGCGGGAGTTGAAAGTCCGTGTTGCTCGGCGACAGCCCCAAAACATCACTGCTCTCGAGAAGATCTGCATGGAGGAATGGGCCAAAATACCAGCTACTGTGTGTGCAAACCTGGTAAAGACCTATAGTAAACGTTTGACCTCTGTTATTGCCAACAAAGGTTATGTTACAAAGTATTGAGTTGTATTTTGTTATTGACCAAATACTTATTTTCCACCCTGATTTACCAATAAATTCTTTACAAATCCTACCATGTGGATTCATGGATTTTTTTTTCACATTCTGTCTCTCACAGTTGAAGTGTACCTCTGGTGCAAATTACTGACCTCTGTCATCATTTTAGGTGGGGGAACTTGCACAATCGGTGGCTGACTAAATACTTTTTTGCCCCACTGTATAAAGTCCGAAGTCTTTATATTAAGGCCATCAGTCAAACAATACTGTTGCTCTGGGTCTAAACAGAGCGCGTTGTGTGTGACATCTTCTTTTGCGCATGCGGGCTTTGAGCGTTCACACTAGAGCGCGTTTGCTGTCGCATTTTATTTGTAGTGTGAACAAGCAGACAAAAAAATGGGATTTGATCAAAACATCGGAATTGAGCATCAAGACCTGCAGAGTGAACGTAGCCTTTGAGTGTTTCTGGGGTTTTCCTCCCGTTTGGCCTCTCAGGCTTTCTCTGCTGCCAGGAAACGTGAGCTGATTGCACGTGGTGCAAACACACACACACACACAGACTGTGACTGCAGCTTGCTTCATACGTGACGGGAATAAGAGCGCAGCGAGAGACACTGAGGCTTCCTCTCACTGCCGACTGTCTCTCCTGCACGTCTCCTCAGCTTTAATCTGCTGCCAAACACACACACACACACACACACACACACACACACACACACACACACACACACACACACAGACACACACACACACACACACACACACACACACACACACACAGACACACACACACACACACACACACACACACACACACACACACACACACACACACTCTGTCAGGACTAATGAGGCTGTGGGCTCCTCCTTCTGTTTTGCTCACACTTTGAGTGTAAGCGAGCGTCCGGCCGTCCTCCTGTCCTCCACCAGCTGTCACACTGGCTCAGGAACAAGATGCAGTTTCTCACCTGAAGGGTAGGGGGCAGGGTCCATCCTCCTCCCTGGGGGGCTCCACCTCATGGGGGGGCAGGACACCTACATCATCACTGAGCTCCAGCTGCTCTGACATCATCGTCACCACCTGGAAAGTCAGGAGGAAAAACAGCATCAAGAGTTTTAATCATCAAACGAACCTGTGCATCATGTCTTATTTAGTCTTATTTTAGTTTTTAAAAGAAAACAAACACTTTTTATTATATTTATTTTTGTTGATAGTCTTTATCAAAACAACAAAACCTCTTTATTTATTAGAGGCTTTTATTTCATGACAAGTAATCAGAGAGCAGGAATTACTTTAGCAAGTGGCTTCATTAGTTCCCTCTGACAGTGTATATGTGAAGGGCTTTTATTGTGAAAGGTAAGAGGATCTCATTTTTATGATAGGAAAAATGCACTTTTCCTATCATGTTAGCACCTGTGAGGCAGATCACAGATGATACATCATCCAGGACTGTGTGTACATGAGGGTGCGCTCTGATTGGTCAGCTGAGCTGCAGAGGAAACTTTCGATCTGAAGGACCACACGTTACGCCTGTGCTGCCATGGCAACAGCACGATGGGGGAAGAAGATGGCTTCTCACATGCAGTGTGTGTGTGTGTGTGTGCGAGGTCGCAGCCTCACACCGACATCGTCGACGTGCAAAAATCAGATTGTGATGAAAAGAACTGCAGTGACTTCATTTCCCAGAGTGCCCCTCTGCCCTGGCATCCTTTCTGTTGCCGTGCGCCTCCTTCGGCGCGTTCGGCATGGCGTCTGCGGGCTCACTGCAGCTTGATGCAGAATGAAATCATATGTGTTCACTTTTATCCTTCAAACAAACACGAGCAGTTTCTAATGTTTCTAATGTTCAGAGTTTATTTTCTCTCAGAGGCAGAGAGAGGTGGGTGATGGGAGGACCGCGTCAATCAGACAGTGGATCGACGCGCTGCTCGAGTTATCAGCGGATTTCACATTAAACGCACTTCCTCTCAGCATCACATCAGCACAATCACTTCCTCGTTTTCAGAAAACGTCCAAAAACAGTTTTTTATGTTTACTGGTGTGACCGAGGAGGATGCTGGGACAGGAGGAGAGCCCTGTCAGGAGCTGCAGCACTGTGATGGATGAAATCTTTGCAACACAAAGATGAGGGTTTAACACTGTGGGGAGAAAAGCTTTTGAAACAGTTCTCAGATATGACACACGCACACATGTGAGTGAAGGTTTCCACCAACAGCCGTACCGCCACGGCCGCCGAAACGAAGGATATATTCAGAGAAAATGAAGATAAAAGCTCAGAGAAGCCATCATGCAGCTGATTCGACCCGTGCTAACATGCCCGTGACATCGAAGGAGGTGGGAACGCACTACAGTTGCCTCGGTAACAGGCGTGATGCTTACACTCTTTCACCTGCTTCGCCTGACAGCTGGTGCTGAACCCTCCTCCTCTTCCTCCTTTTCCTCCCCTCCCCAGGATGATGGAGTCAGACACCTCAGCTGGTGCAACAACCGGAAAAGTGCTACTCTCCTCTTTCTCCTCATTTCCTGTCACATGACTCCTGACGAGCTCCTGCAGGCCTGAACACGTTCATCACAGTTTTTTCTACTCTTGCATCTGTGTGATGTCATACAGAGAGGCTCCACCCATCTGAGGTTCAAACCTGCTGTTTACACGGACCAGCCAATCAGAAAAAAGTTGTCTTTGAAAGGGGGGCGGTATGAGATAAAGAAGGATTATTCTGAACTGTGACTGATGCAAAGCCGCTCCAGCAGAGTGTAAGAATAATGATCGTCATCATCATCACCTGTGTCAGTTCTTCGGAGCATGAAGAGCTCGATCACAGGAAGCAGTCTGAATGCCGACCGCTGACCCGAAGCCTTCAAACTGCCAGCCTGCACACAGAGCAGCTCTTTCTGTGTTTTCCTCATCGTGGTTCCTGATGAATTGCATCTATGCAAACGATAAGAAAATAAAACTCCTCGAAAGCCACATTCAAACTTCACCACCTGCCTCTCCGAGCATCAGGACGCCGTATCCTGCAGATCACTGAAGGCGGAGGGACCCGTTTGTCTTTAGACATATTTCTATTATTGCGATCCATAAAGCTTTGAAATCTCCAAAAAAGCCATCTGACAGTCTGAGTCAGCTGACTTTACTTCTGAGCCTATTGTTCATATTTTTAATCTGAGTATCCAGGATAATATCATCCCTAAAATCTGGAAAGCAGCCTCTGACCTCTCAGATCTGAACATCTGCCGTCTGAATCCAAACTTTGTGTGTGGACCTTAAGTATCAGGATCGATGAAGAGCTTGGGTCATCAGCATCTCTGATGGTAACAAAGGACAGTGGACGGCAAGCACACTGCTGTGTTTGTTGAGCTGCTGTTAGGAGGTAAAACTCAGATGTAGTAAAGATTCCTGAAGATGAAGGAGTCCCCCAGGGCTCCGCTGTAGACCCTGTTTTATTTTCCTTTTTTATGAATAATATAAGAAAGAATATGGCTACAGCTAGAAAGCTCCTTTATGCAGACAGCATACTTTACTCGGCGTGCTCACCTCTGCATCAGGTTGTCGAGGGGCTTCCTTTCAGCAGCTGCAGGCTCTTAATGCTAACAAAACCAAATTCAGGTTGTTTTCCAGGAATCACTCATAGATAATGTTGGTATTCACACCCTCGGAGCAGATTTTATGGAAAGAGTGTCGTTCTAAGAAGGTGTAGGTCTTCGGTTGGATGCTCAGATTTCTTCTGGTACTCAATGAAAAAGCTTTGATTGATTAAACATGGCTTGTTTTGACTCATCAGTTGAGAAAAACTTACACAGGAAACCTGTTAAAGTTTTCTTGGTTATGGTGACGTTATGTATACGCAGAGCGCAGAGACCCTTAGAGGAATCTCATTTCTGCCACTTATTCTTTCAGTTGTGGCCCAGGTGGCGAAAGATCGATCGATGCAGTTTGCAAACATAAAACTGAGATACTTAAACTCCTTCACTCGAGGCAGATACTCTTCCTCTTTAAGCGAGCACATCGTGCTTCGGCCTCAGGCCTTCAGCACCCCTGCAGCTTCACGCGCTGAGGGTGAAGGGTTTTTACGCTCCTGAAAAGGACGCTTTTTAATTTGTTGGATGTGGTTTGGCTTGTTCCTTTAAGCCGCTGTTTTATCTAAACATTTGGACCCTAATTTGCATTTGGTCAACAGTTTGCAGGTTCTGTGTGAAGCTCTAAGCCCTGCACCCATGTGAACAACAGCTTGTCTTTCTAAAAACAAAGATTGGTAATCAGACGGTTTCATGCAGCGGTGGTGGTTAGGAGGAACAGGAAGAGCCGTGTCATCGAATGATGACTCTGAAACCTCACGCTGATGAGAGGACAGTTAAGTGTTACCGACAGAGCTTCCGGATTATCTATGGAAAGTGGTGTTTCGATAGCGTGCAAGACTTTGCATACAGCAAAGCTCGAGGTACAAAAAGGTACACGCCTGAAAGACGAAACCTGAAGGGAATACAAACAGCTGCTTATTCAGTCAGACGAGACCAAAGTGAAACAGTCTGGGTGAGAACGAGCACACCACGACGAACGCCTGTTGACCCATGCGGGTGGGGGTGTGTGGAGCTGGCTGTGAGTCGGAGCTCTTTCCAACATGCTCTAACAAACATGTGCTCGATGTAATTCTACTTGCCCAGCAAGACTTTAATGCACAACTTCTACTTTTATTAGAATCCCAAACATGTTTTACTTTAATAAAATAGTCTCTTGATTAGGGCTGCGCCATGTCATACCGCTCACGGTAACACTGGTATACCGTTGGGCAACGATAAGAAAATGAAACATGGCGATAGAATATGGGTAAAACGCACAGGCGCAGTGCTTTTGTTTTCATACGCACATGGCGGAAAAAGCACGGCGGAGAAAGCGGATCGTTGAATGAAACGGAGGAACCAGAACTGGTTTGTAAAAATGCTGCAGCTTCAGTGGAACTGGTTCAGCTTTCGTCCGTCTGATACACAACAAAGCACTGTTTTTGGTAGCGCGTGCTAGCGGGCCGTCGTTATCACCGTTATTACCAAACCGATTTGATGTGGAATAAAGCAGTGGCACAAAAGAGGTTTTATTCTCATTTCTCAACAAAAATGCAGCTGAGACATGAAGCTAATCCAGAAGCAGTTTTTCTGCTGGCCACTCGAGTCACACGCTAATTCAAACTTTATTTACACAGCGCCAAATCACAACAACAGTCACCACAAGGCGCTCTATATTGTAAGGTAGACCGTACAATAATACATACAGAGTAGTATGTATTATTGTACATACAGAGTATGTACATTTCATGTACATCTGCACTTTTATTAACACACAGCGCAGATGTACAAGAAACAATTACTCAGAAATAAATTATCAGCATTTATTAAATAATCATGCTCCATAAATAAAAGAAAAAATGTTGTTTTGTGCATAACAAAGAGCTCACAACTGTGCAGTCAAAATGTAAACTAACAGACGCTGAGCACAACAACAAGCAGCTGCTCTGTTCTTAACTTCTACTGCGTGACCGACAGCCTGGAGTTTGAAATCCTCTTCGTAACCGCGTCTCTGAACAGGAGCCGTTTATGGTCCTTATACACACACAGTACGGTGATATTACGCTGAAGCACAGTACGTATCACTCCGCGAGGCTCCAGACTACGGCAGCCGTAACGCGGTGCGGCTCCGTAGCAAAGTCGTACTCAAACATTTTTAGTCAGATTGCTGAGCGCCGTGTTCCACAGAGAAGCGGTTCGCGGTCAGTGAGCACAACCAGAACTCATACATAAGGCGCGCTGTCAACTTTTGAGAAAATGAAAGGATTTTAGGCCGTGCAGCACCTCTGGGCGTTAGCGTGGTTAGCTCGTTAACACGTTGACGCCGTCCAGCCCCACGCACGGGGCGATGCGCAGTAACTCGTTAACGGAGATTTGCCGTGTCCATCTTGTCGCTGCCTGCAGGTGAAGCGATGGGGGAGGAGGGGGTGTTGTGGTCAGTGAAGGAGAGGCGGAGCAACGCAGCGTAGAGACAAAAGTGGACGAAAGAGAGGCAAACCTGCGGCTCCACAACTATAATTATAGCATAGACTATATCGATATAAAGGATATTGTCACATCTCTTATCTCGTATAAAAATATATTTTTTAAAAACTCGATATATCGCCCAGCCCTACTGCAGAGAAAAACCCAACAATCATGTGACCCCCTGTGAGCAGCACTTTGGCGACAGTGGGAAGGAAAAACTCCCTTTTAACAGGAAGAAACCTCCAGCAGAACCAGGCTCAGGGAGGGGCGGGGCCATCTGCCGCGCCAGGAAGACGGGACAAATGCAATTTTGCAGTTGCCATCAGAGTCGCCCCCTGCTGGTGATTAAGAACAAACTGCAGGTTGAGACATTTAAACAGCTCTGGGCCTGATTTCGTCCTGCAGACCAACACTGACAGTGAGCTTCTGTCTCTGCAGCTGCATTAACTTTGTGCCTCGCTGTCATTAACATGCAGCACCTCCCCTGCAGGCCTCAGTGTGTGTGTCTGTGTGTGTGTGTGTCCAGCACCACAAACAAAACACCTCTTTGAGTGAGCTGCAGAGCGAGGCCGACTCACACAGCTACCCCACAGCCTCACAGCAACAAAAGGAGCTCCTCGTTTCTACTTTTAGTCATGTTGATAAAATCCTCATCACTCTGTGCAAAGCTTTTCATGAAGGTGGAAATTACACTTGTTGTTATCTGTATTGCTCACTGACGGTTTTCTTTGTGAGAAACGCAGCGCGGGAACAACTCTGACTGTAAAACCTCAAAGTTGTGGAATAACCCCGGGGTCCAATCATATTACTGATAAGCTGATAATGAAGTGTAACCTGATTACTTCATCTTCTGCAAACCCAGCACAGCCGATCAGGCTGAAGATGGGAGCTTCTCGAATGAGCTCAAAATCAGTTTTTCCCTGAAAATCTGCGACTTTATCACTTTAAACTTTTACTCTGAAGATCATTCCTACATCATCACGTCCTCTCTCCAGCTTCCTTTTCCTTCTTTCCTCCCTCCCCTGTCTTCCATCCTTCCTGACTTTTTTCATTCCCTCTTTCCTTCATATCTTTAACATCCCAGCAGCTTTGTCTCTGTGTAGAAATCAACTCTTTAAATTTATCCTTATTTTCCAGATAAAAATGAAATTCACACATTTCTTTCAGCGCCCTTTAGGACGAGCCCGAGAGCACCCGTTAGCTCGCTTCTTTGGTTGGCGGATGTAGACAGAAAGAAAAAATAGTTCCTCTGTGAAACGGCCCGGGTTTGTTGGCTTAGTTTGGTGGATTTTTGTGTTGAGGCGTGAACGATCACATGTGGAAACAAAAGTCAGGTCAAAGTGCTCAAACGGAGGCTTCACAGACGGGTGATGTCATGTGGTTACTTCTACTTTTTTATACAGTCTGTTGATGCTTCCATCTTTTATATACAGTCTGTGGCCACATCCATCTTTTATATAAGGTGGTGTCTGTAACCTAGCTGCTGGTGTTTGGTGAGTTATTTATTTAAGTAGATTTTAGGTGGAGGAGGGTGGAGAGTTACCTCAGCCTGACGCGCTCACGTGCATCAAACCCACATTAATAAAGTTCAATCAGATGTCTCATTGATATCTGACATCATTTCAAGCTTTCATTCAGTCTGTATCCATAAAAGACGGTTTGTTACAGCAGTAATGTGATTACTAACGTGTGCACGTGCTATTAACGCGCACCTATGAAAACAAAGCTGCTGCATATAAAGCGGTTTATTACTGATGAAGGAAAATATTAAAATAAGATCTCAGTAGACTCAACAATAGAATCCCCGCAGAACGAGCGCGTGACTCCTAGCGCAGACTCACCTTTACCTGCGAGGCTTATGCAGTCTTCAATCACGTCCGCCGGAGTCCCGGTCGGTCCGGTGTCGGTCCCCGAGTCCGTCCTTCAGCACCGACACAGGGCGCTCCCCTCTCTCTGTGCACGAGCTGCGCAGTCACGCTGGCAGCATTCGACACAGCTTGTGCAGGAAGTGAGCGGAAGTGCCTTTCAAAGTAAAGAATGAATGAAAGTTGAGTGTTTAAACGGGTTTCACTCGTGAGGCACATTTAAAAACGTTTCTCTGTCGGTTTCTAATCCAACCCCACACAGATGTTCCTGATGTTTCTGCTGCGTCATCATCATCTGTTACCTGTCTGCGTCTCACCTGTCTGGATCACCGTTCGTCAGATCCACTGTCTCTGAAACACACCTGATGACATCATCACATCTTTGGCTGAAAATCATTTCTGTGTGTTGGAGGGGCTGATGCCCAGGTGTGTTTAGAGAGGTGCGGGGAGTGGGGCGGCATCTCCTCCTGATGTATGAGAGCCAACCCCGACTGATGTGATTGGATTAAACAACCACAGTCACATTTCCTTCCCTGAGTGCAGCTTTAACATGCCGGCACTTTTTTAAAATGATGAAGGTTTATAAGCTTTAAAGTGAATTCAAACTACCAGCAGGTTCTCAGCTCCGCAGGTCACGGCTGATTCCTTCAGCAGAAGGAAT
This sequence comes from Rhamphochromis sp. 'chilingali', assembly GCF_963969265.1. NCBI lineage: Eukaryota > Metazoa > Chordata > Actinopteri > Cichliformes > Cichlidae > Rhamphochromis > Rhamphochromis sp. 'chilingali'. Next base: position 1,253,484 of record NC_137930.1, read on the forward strand.
CTGAGTAAAGGAGGAGACCCAATCCCAGGTGAGTCCATCCCAACCATCACACCTCGACCCACATGATAACCCTCAGGACCTCCTCCAGGCTGGGACACCAGCTTTTAGGCTGAGAGGTCAAATCTTCATGAGCCTAACAAGTCGTCAAGGTGCCTTCACCTCAAACAGGAAGCGAAGAAACAGCCACTGTGACATCACTTCCAGGACACAGGTGTTTCATTGCACAGAAGTTAAAGCTGTGCTTTGGTGTCATGACTTAAAGGAGGCCTGTGAATTCATGAAGACTAAATTCTTGTTGTTCAACCTCCTGAAGACTTAATGCACCTGTGGGTCTCTTACACTCAGGTTTACCTGTCACAGGTGAGTCAGACAGCTCATGTTAACCTGAACCCTCCGCCAGGTGTTTAAAGTGGATGTTTTTTTATTTTTCCCTGAAACACAGTCAGGGATGGTTTCCTTAGAAACCACCATCATCCCAGCCTGCACGTGATGCGTTCAGTGGACATCTGTAAACGGCATGAACGAGAAACAAACTCCACATCATTGAAATGTTTCTGTTGAGCTATTTGACAACTCAACAGCGCCGCCGTGTGGCCAAGCGAGTGCACTGCATCAGAAATCAAACAAACTTCCAAACCACCAGATTTTTTAGCATTAAACAAAACTCTCTTTTTAATATTGGCTTTTATTTCTTCATATACAATAAAGCAGAAGCTTTTCAGTTATCCTCAGAGGCACTCGTGATGATGAGGAAACATGAACAGATGTGGAAATCCGTTCAGTGGATATCTGTGTGTCCTTAAGTGGCAGACCCAAAAACCCTCCACAGCTGATGAACAGGATCTGAGAGTCACAAGAAAAAAAGAATCAAACAAAGAGAAAAACAAAATGAAATAACCAACGTGAAAGCAAAATGACCCCAGTAAATAAGTGAAACTAAAAGTCTTTGTCAAACTGATGACATTTATAAAAACGGGGTAGTTATCGTTACGGTAATAGTTGAAAGAAACGAGACCAACAGCCAAACCGTCGCACACCAGAGGACCACCACAATCACCCTGTGAGGATTTTAATTTGTCAGATTATTTTTTTATATGTTTGTCAACAGAACAAGTTTCCACTGAAAGCACAGAAAACATACCTGACAGAATCCTTTGGCTGTCTTATATCCACCTGCACAGGTAACATTGGCAGGAAGACCAGGCCACTGTTCCTCACAGACGTGTCTATCAATGACACGTCCACCACCCTCACTCATCAACAGGCTCCCCATCAGTTTTAGTTTCTCCCCATCCAACCACATGACAACGTGATTTTCTTGTAGGTGTATTTCAGCAGGAAGCTGAATTGTTTGTACTCTGTGGTCTAATCGAACTTTCTCAGACAGCTGGAGACAGCATGGAGTAAAAATAGAAACATGTTTTTCCACATAGAAGCTTTTATTAAAAATATAATTATACCACAAACAGGTCAAACGAAACTGTTGTCTTACCTTGAGTAACATGATGTCATTACCAAGTCCAACGTGTTGGTAATTTTCATGGATGATTTTGTTTTCAATTTTTACTTCCTGATGATTTTACCGTTCTTCAGATTGTGGTTGCCGAGAACGACGTGTGTGAGGCCTCTGAGGGAGTAATCAGCGAGAATTTAAAATGTAAACTATTTTAAACCTGATCTCTTGATTTCTCAGTCGTTACATGCAGGCTAATGTCAGCAGCAGTGTTGGCCAAGTTACTTGAAAAAAGTAATCAGTAACTAATTACTGATTACTTCCCCAAAAAAGTAATCCCGTTACTTTACTGATTACTTATTTTCAAAAGTAATTAATTACTTAGTTACTTAGTTACTTTTTAAAAACCCGATTTACAACCTGAAGAGGTGATAAAGAAATAGATCTTTCAGCCCAATTCTACTTTTTCTGCATAATCCATCATACAAAATGTAATCAGATGGAAACGTCTCTTTTTAAATTTGTTTTATTAGTTTTAATCTTTTAACTTTATGCATCAAGCAAAACATTTAATTATCTGCAACATTCTCTGACTGGAAGAAATTAGTTTAACATTTAAACCTATTTTCTGCACATTCCAGCACATAAAATAAAATATTTTGTGTGTTTACACTCAGTCTTTCAAATAGATGCAAGTAAAACACAGCAGAACATAAATAAAGTCACAGACTCAGCGGTCCTGTTGCTCTATTTTCACCTGTAAAGCAGGAGTGGGGTAGGCGGAGGTTTACCCTGGTGCAGGTGTGCCGCGGTCAGTTGAAGAATCCGCGAGTTTCTCTGTGAGTTTCCCATTACGTCGTAGCTACTCGGTGCTTGTTGGAAGTTTAGGGTTTTTTTCGCTGTAAAAAGAAGTTTTCTTCCCACGCACAACGGACACTAATGTTTTTGTCACTTTTTATGGAATCAAACTCAAAGTAAGGTCAGTACTTCCACGCTTTAAACGCTGCACGCTCATACTCTCTCTGCACTCGATATATGATCCATTGTTGATCTGCACACAGCTGTTGTCACTAACGGCGCACTCGCTTACGTCACTGTCGTGAGACATTCTCGCAAAAAATCACGGTTTTAGTAACGCAGTAACGCAGCGTTCCTACGGGAAAGTAACGGTAATCTAATTACCGTTTTTGCAATAGTAATCCCTTACTTTACTCGTTACTTGAAAAAAGTAATCAGATTACAGTAACGCGTTACTGCCCATCTCTGGTCAGCAGTGCTGTATCTAACGGCTGTCAGAGGTTTGTTGTTACATATTCCAAAGGTCATTAATATTTGATGATGTTAAAGTTAATCATCTTTTATTATCCTTTAAAATAACACCTGCCTCGTCAATAACCTGTATTTATTCATCAGATCACTCTAAGTTTGAAAATGTTTTTGTATAAAGTCGATGAACAGGAAATCAAACTCACGAGTTGCACTAGTGAGCACAAAGTCTTCAGTGAGGAGAAAACCTCCACAGACATGTCGACCCTCGTTATCCTGCACTGACGCCATCGAGCTCTGCGCCGCTTGTTCTCCATGAAAGATTCCTGTTGCAAACTCTGATAAAAGAAGAAGTTAAAGTCAGTGTGGCGTTTACAGCATTAAGATAAATCAGGTATATTTGATGTCTCACTGATGTCTCGCAGACATGGTGGAAGACAAAGAAGAAGCTTGTGCAGACAGCGCATGGTGCCAGCAGGAACCTCAAACCGTCCTTTACTCTGTAGAAAGACTTTTATACAACACGCGTCTTAGTTTGAAGGCTGGACTATCTTCATCATCTCGACTTCCTGTCATGCTAACCGCAGGCTTGTTCTTAGCATTAATAATGTTGGAATCTTGTTGGTTATGATACGCACAGCTGTCACATCTAGTTTTGCGTTTTCCTGTTGGTACATTTGGACGTCGTTGGCTCTCATTCTGCAGTTTACAGACACCTGAAGTCTCCGGCACCGTCACAACCATTAGTGACCTCACGGTGTCTGCTGTGAGGACGGCTCTGGAGACCAGAGACAGCACAACACTTATACTGCAAAATGATTTTTACAAGTTGTTGAATGAAGTTAGTTTGACAGAAAGTTCTGAGTAAAGAAGAGATGTGTCTGAAATTCTCCAAGCCCCTCCCCTTTTCTTACAAGAGTGGTTAGCATCATGGAGAAAACAAAAACACGCTAACAGCAGAGATTTCATCAGCTGAGATTACAGCTGCAACTCTCAGGTGAAACTGTATCAACATCATCATACAGGTAAAATGATCCAACAGAAGACAAACTGAAGCCTTGCTGGGAAACAGCAGTGAAACATCAGACCGTGTCAGCAATGCAGCAAGGCCACGTCAGCGTGAGCAAAATACAGGATGAGATGGGTCGGGGTCATCAATGAACCGCTGCTCAGGGTGAAACTGTGCTGCTGCTGGCAGAAGGAGAAGGGGGGGTGGTGCGTTAGAAGGCATCGATGGATCCACATCCAAAAGCACATTTCTCCATTTGTTTTACGTTTTTAAACCAGGAAATATTTTATTCTACACAATGAAACCAGAGTCTGCAAGCTTTTTGTTTTGAAAGAAGAAGAACCCTTTGATCTGAGCGGATCCCTCCTGCCTCCCATCATCCCAGGACCCGAAGACGTTTCACAACATCAGCTTCTCTGTGGTGTTTTCAGGGAATAAATGAGGACACTGAGCTCGAGCGCTGCTCCACCAGCTACAGGTTTAATATCAGATCAACAACAGTAGAAAAACAGAGGCAGAGACTACCAGACAAAAAGAAGAGTAGGAAATCCAACATCATCCAACAGCTCTTTAAAATAATTCCTCTGTACAGTATTTACACACACACACACACACACAGAGCATGTTTACAGCTACACACTGAGGAGGAGGAGCCTGTCACTCAGTCAGTACAAGGAAGCAGTCTGAATACTGCCCTCTGATTGGCCGGCCCTCCTTCATCCAGTGTTCTCTTTATTTCACGTGAAGCTGAGACGCATCCAGGTAACGGTGTGATGTCACCCGGAGCTGAGCCCGTCCTTCTGAAAGAGGTCAGAGGTCACCCAGTCGTCCCTGCAGGTACGTCACTGTGAGCTCTGCATCCCAGCAGCACCTGCTGGCCAACGGGACCGCCCAGAACCAGCAGAACCCAACGGGACCAGGATCCGGTCCGGCGAGGGTCGGAGCAGTTGGCTGGACGTCCAGGCAGAGATATCAAACACACACAGAACACCACTGAACTGATGTCACGGAAACAGAAACACTTCTTCACGTGATCCAGTCACATGACTCGGAGAGGCGTAGAGGCTGGCCAATCAGGTGTGCCTGTAGAAAGTGAGAGGAGATCACGGGTCAGAAGATTTTACCAGGGAATGGTTTGAAATTAAAACGAAGAAGAAGGTGATGATGATGAGGAGGCTGATGTCCTGTTCAGTAACTGTTTTTTTACACTGAGATTCACTGATCTGACCAGTAGGTGGAGCTGCTGCACCGAGACGCCTGAAGCAGGGCAGGTACAGGTGGAGAGGAGCGGCACAGAAGTCCCAGCATGTTCATGGATGTGATGAGCACCTGCGCAGCACTCACACATAACTGCTGTGTGTGTGTGTGTGTGTGTGTGTGTGTCTGTGTGTGTGTTTCTTACCGTTCTCACCTCCGTGCGGGCGGGTACATGGACTGGGCGGACGCTTGCTGACTGGCGACGATGGCGGAGGACGAGAGGCCTGAAACAAAGACAGGATGTCAGAACTGAAACAGACTCGCACACGCCTCTCATTAAAAGCAGCTGCAGGCTCAGAGGGGTGAGGTGGGCGGGCTCAGAGGATCCTTTTCCAGCTATGAATCATGGGAGGTCAGCTTCACCATGGCTCTGTGGCTGGTCACTAAACTGAGCAGGTTGTCCTCCAACACCTGAGCTAAAGAGGATCTAAAGGCAGCAGGCGAGGCTCACCTGAGGGGTAAGACAGGTCGTACAGAGGGTATCCCAGGTGGTGATGGGACTGCATGATGCGCTGCGAGGGCGAGGAGCGTGGCCGGTCGCCCTCCCTTTCTCTCTCCCGCTCTCGGTCATGTGGCGTCTTGCTGTCCTGGATGGACGGCGACTTGCTTTTGTACTGGCTGGCGTGCAGCTGCAGCAGGTCCAGAGCTTTGGCCTCGCTGGACGGCTTCACAGACGGACTTGACCTGGAGGGCTTCTCGCCGTCCTCGCCCGCCCCCACCTTCCCGCCGTATGAGGCGGCGTAGTAACTGGCTGGCAGGTACGAGCCTGGAAGGACAAACATGAACAAACAACATGATGTTTATGTTTGAACATAAAGGTTCAAACATAGGTTCGGCATGATGACGTGGCGGCAGCAGCTCTAAAGGTCAGTACGCCATTTTTCAGTGGTGATTAGTGTGTAACTGTGTTCTCCAACAAACTCAGGATGAATCCACTAAAAATACTGGAGCGCCGTGTTACCCCCACCAGCTTTGAACACAATGGCTGAGATGGATCCAAACATCACATTTTATGTATGTGGCTAGAGACCGCCCACAAATGCATGACGCCAAAGGCAGAGGAGAAGAGAAATCGCAGGCGTTTAAATCCATGCCTGCATCTTCAGACTGCAGATATGAAACACGTGTTTTATCCTTCACCAAACACATGACAGGAAGGAACGAGACAACGCCACCTTAACAAAATCTCATCCTATTCCTTCTCACCTCAGTCTAAAGCGCCACAACCGTTTCCACAAGGCCACTTACAGTGTGAGGCAAGCAACAGTAACAGTGACTTTGATGCGTCTTTGTTGACCAGCATGTTTGTCCCACAGTGGCCACCGTAGCCAGGATTACACGTGCAGTGGCGAGATAGCTTAAAGATCTTTAAACCTGTCAGAGTTCGGTCGAGCTCTCAGCATCGACTCCTCTACAGCGCTTTCTTTCGGGGGCCAGTGAAAGTCTGATCATCCGGGGCCGTGCGTCGCATTCGTCTAATTTTATATTAATAACGTGAATGAAAATGAGCAGAAGTAGATTTGAAGCGTCGGCTGGTCTAAAACAGCCTGATCTCATTTGTTTACACAGAAATGTGGAAAAAAGTGAAAATTGGTGGATTTTAGAGGAAGTTGCATGTTGAAGTTCAGCTTCCTGAAGCCGTATCACCGTGAACAGTCGGCAGGTTTACCGGCGAGCCTAAACAGAAACCAAAACCAACAGCTGGCACTCGCTCGTCCCTCGGACGCCACAAAGAAACGTGGCTTTTAATTTAACTCCTCGCTGGTTTTCACTCTCCAGCCCTCGCCGCCCTCGCGCTCTCTTTGTGCTGCGCCTGCTTTATGTCGTGTTTGAGTTTCTCACCTGGGTAATTCTGCATCATGACCGAGGGCATGCCTCTGTACCCGGGGTGGCTCGGCTCGTAGCCCTGGCTGTAGGCGTACGGTCCGTGCATGTAGGGCACGTAGCCCTGATGCTGGGCCAGCGGCGAGGGGAATTGCATGTGAGGCGGGCGCGCCTCCTTCCCGCCCCCGCGGAGCTCCTCGGGGGGCAGCTGCGTCCTACCCTCCGCCACCTCCTTCGCCGCCTCGTCTTTCTGGAGGCTCTCCTTGGGCCGCGGCCTCTCTTCCTTCACCTTCCTGTCCCGCTCCTCCTTCCACCTGTCGTCCTCCTGAAGTTTGGGAGCCTCCGAGTATTTGCTGGGGTAGACGTAGGACCACAGACGTGAGTCGGGCTCCTGCAGAGAGGGAGAAACCTTCATCAGCATCAAACTAACCTCAATCAATCTTAAAACACAAGCGAGGTGGAACGTGCCGTGACAGAGGGAGGACACCTGTACCTGTCTGTACCACATGGCAGCTTCGACGCTCGCTGCTCGGCCCGGCTCTGCCCCTGACTTTGGCTCTTCTTTCCCGTGATGCCCTCCTTCACTCAGCTTGATCTTCAAACCCTCGGGCTGGGCGGCGGGCGCCTTGGAGTCCTCTCCCTTCGCCATGATGACCGACTTGGCCTGTTCCGAAGCCGTGGCGGGCTCTTTGGGCTTCGCTGGGTTCACGCCTCCCCTGGCGCCCAGATCCGTGAGGCTGGGCGCCCTTGACAGAGTGGGCGGTACCGATGCCTTCTGCTTCCACTCTTCTTTCACGGAAGCCTCGCGCTCTTTGCTCTCCGCCTTCTTGTCAGCGTGGCGCTGTCGCTGCTCCTCGAAGTGTTGACGGTAGGCAGGGTTGGAGGCCAAGAGGTGGGCGTGGTAGGCCTGCTCGTGGGAGTAGGAGTAGGGAGGGACGTAGTACTGGTTGTAATAGAGCGGCTGGGCGTACATGTTGGAGCGCTGCTGGATGACTGATGGCTGCGGAGGCCCTGGCTCCACCTTTCTCTCCTCCTGAGGCTCCTCCTTCAGTTTTCCCTCCTCTCCCACCTCAAGCTCCTCCTCTTTCTTCACTTTCACTTGTGCTATCTCACCATGAGGTGGTGCTGCAGGCGCTGGTCCCGGGCTGGGGTTGGCATAGGTGGGGGAGTAGTAGGCGTCGTAGCTGGGGTAGTACGGCGAATCTTTACTGGACGCCTGAGGGGGAAACAGCGCCTTCTTGGCGCTCTCACGAGGTCCCTGGTCAGGCTCTGGCTTGACCTTTACCCCCTCTGCCTTACCCTCGCCGTCCTCCCCAGCATCAGAGATGTCAGAGTAGGCGGGGCTACCGGTCTTGACCGATGCGTTGTCGGCTCCGTTCTGGGTCATGTGAAGCGTGGGCGCCAGGCCGGCCTCCATCCTGCTGGCCACGCCGATGGACGGGCTGGGTGCGTTGTCGGAGAAACTGTACACCTTGTCGGCTTCGGCTTTGATGCTGGCGAGCCGGCTCTGCTGAGCTTCCGAGGAGCCGTTGAGCAAAGCGTCTGACGCCTCAGAGTAGGGGCTCTTGCCCTCCTCTGGCCTCCCCGCCTTACCCATCGCCTTCGGGCTGTCCTCTTCCTTTCCGCCATCCCTCTTCTTTTTGTCTTTCTTTTTCTTGTCCTTGGAATGGGCGGGGCTGGAGGCGGGGTCAGTGAGGGGCGCGGGTTTAGGCTGGACGTTTTTCAGCTGGGGGCTTTTGGGTACGGACTGTACCACTGAGCCCAGAGCGGGGGAGGATGCTTGGAGGGAGTATGGCGAGGGAACTCCGGGCGCGCCGGCGGGGCGAGTCAGCTTCAAGCCTTTCTGTCCCAGTTTCTCAGCTTTCCCCCCGGCCGTCATTTTCTTGACCTTCCTGTCGTCCATGCCGTCATTACTGGCCTCGTCAGTCAAACACGCCCCCTCCTCGCCACCGTCCGTCACCTCAGGCTCAGCCTCGCTCGTCTTCTTTTTAACCTTTGATGTCAGCTTGCCTGGTGAGGGCGAGGGGGCATCGAAGCCCCGACCCTTCGGTGTAGTGGAGCGAGCAGGCGAGATGGCGGCGCCGTTGCAGGAGGCGGGTTCGGGATGGAGGGCGGGGTCGTCCCCGTACTCGCTGTCACCGTCCTGGTCCAGTCGGACGTCCTGGTCGTTGTGGGCGCGGGCCTGGTGGTACTTCAGTCCGTTGATATGCTTGTACTTCTTGTTGCAGTTGGGGTGGGGGCAGTCGATGAGGACGGGGGAGGGGCAGGTCCGGTCCAGCTGTGGCGGCGGCGGCAGTGAATCGGCTTTGCTTCCAGGCAGAGGCGTCCCGGCGCCGGTCGAGTTCGTTCTCATGCGCTTTGACGCTTTGGTGTCCTCTGAGCTGGAGGTGGGGTCCATATCTGAGGCGGGCTTTGTCTTCCTCTTAGCGGAGGACGGGCTGGCTTTGGCGTCTTCGCCGCAGCCAGCCGTCTGACTCCCACGCCGCCCTTTGCTGTTGGCCGTGGCGCCGCGCGTCTTACTGCTGCCGCTGCCTTTATTGTCCGACGAGTTGCTGTTGTCGTTCAACGGCGTGTTGCTGCTGGGACGCATCCTCTTACCTCGACCGCGGCCGCTCCGCATTTCCACGTCACTGGTGGGAGACTCGCAGAACCTAAAAACACAGAGGTGGACATCAGCGAGCCGAAAGACACACCTGACCTCACCTGTACCAAAGGTAACCAAAGGTGTCACGCAGCCGACTCAAACAAACCATCGTACAGCACACAGAGCCGCAGCTGTCCATTATCAGTAATCGAGTATTGATTACTCCATCGAGTAATTGGATGAGACTTACGTTTGTCTTATTAATGAGCAATAATAAGTTGTTTTGTTTACCTGCATGAAACCTACAGCCTTTCCCTGTGTTTACGTCTGCAGGTATCGACCACGTGTCTCACTACAGGCTCATCTGTATGTTTGTCCCTGACACGTGTCTACGTGTTTACATGGTGGTGACTGAGCGTAGCAAGAACGAGCTTGTTTTATACTCGAGATCTCGGCCGAACGGCGTGAGCCTGAGTCGTTTCTGTACCTCGGCGGCGCCCAGTCGTGCCGCGTGCAGTCCAGCAGAGTTCCAACGTACGTCTTGTTCCTCCAGGTGACGTTCACAACCAGCATACCTGCAGAAAAACACACAGGCAAACCATGAACACGAGACATTTTTAGCTACTCGGCACGGAGGTTCTTTCAGCACTGTGTTTCGGCTCAGTTAAACTCAACTTGAGTTTTGAATTTCTTACAGCTTTACAAAATTAAAGAGAGCGCTGGGCCTTATATCAGCTTACATTAAAAGAAGCAAAGCGGAAACACTTTGCAAACATTATTATGGTGAATTATCAGAAACCACATATATTGTTTAAGCCCTCTTTCTGATCTCAGTTTTGAGCCGTCACATGAAATGTGTGAAAATTTCTGCACTTCTTTATAAAGAAGGTAGCCTCGGCTAGGGCGCGGATTACTTTGCCCACATCTGACGCCTCTGATCCTCCAGTTTGCTCGGCTGTCTTTCAACAGAGTCGGTTACTCTTGCTCAGCTACAGGAGGTGGTGGATCATCTAAAGCCTGTAGGCTCGCCCTACGATGCCATCCCTCCCCGTTTTCTGAAAGAAGTTTCTTCTACCACAGGTTCAACTATTTTAACCATTTTAAAAAGCAGCCTTACTTCAGGTGTGGTTCCAAAGAATTTCAAAGATGCAATTGTGCAACCACTTCTTAAGAAACCTGGGCTAGATACAAACGCTGTTGATATCTAATATCTAAGCTGCGCTTGGAAAAAGTAGCATGTAATTGATCCCGTTTTTGAATGCACAAAATGTTCAGATGATTTTCCAGTCTGGTTTTAAAGCAATGCATAGCACTGAATCAGCACTTTTAAGAATTTTAATGACATATTTTATCATGCGATTCTGGTGAAAGTGTCCTTCTTATCTTACTCGATTTAACTGCTGCATTTGACACTGTAGACCATGAAATTTCAATCTCGTGTTTGGAGCAGTGTGTCGGTGTAACAGGTTCTGAAATGGTTCAGGTCTTACTTAACAAACGGAGTCCTCCCGTGCTCCGCTGTCTCATGGAGTACCACAGGGTTCCATTCTGGGCCCTATCCTGCTTTCGCTTTATTTACCTCCCTTGGGCTCAATTTTTAGGAGACACGGACTCTCGTTTCACTGTTCTGCAGATGACTGCCAGATTCATATTCCTCTTAAAAAGAAAGATGGGTCGTCTGTAAATCGCTTACGAACATGTCTGGAGGACGTCAAGTCGTGGTTGGCGCTAAACTTTCTTTGTTTTAATGATTCTAACACTGAAGTAATGGTGTTCAGACCTCCTCCGCTGCTGTTCCGTGTGTTGCTTTGCAAACCCCGAAATCCTGAACTTAAGCTTGAAAGCCAGATCGGGTCGGTTGTAAGGTCTAGTTTCTTTCATCTGAGGCAGCTGGCACTTTGAAACAGTAATCCGTGTCTTTGCAACCGCTCGGCTGGGTTACTGTGATTCTCTTCATTTTGGGGTGAGTCGATCTTCTGTTCTTCGACTGCAGCTAGCTCAGAATGCTGCTGCACGTCTTTTGACTGGCACTCGTAGATGTGAGCACATCACCCAGTTTTATATTCACTTCATTGGCTGCCCGTGCATTTTAGGATCATTTTAAGCTGCTTTTATTTGTTTTTAAATATCTGTCCAATGCTGCCCCTCTGTACCTCTCTGAGCTCTTCATCCACACATACCCTCCCGGCCCCTCAGGTGGGCAGACCAGCTCCTCCTGAGCGAGCCCAGGACTAATCGTGAGCTCAGAGGGGATCGGGCGTTTGCTGTGCAACACTGTGGCAGCACCAAAACTGTGGAATGAGTTGCCTTTACATGTTAGACAGGCACCTTCCTTATCTGTTTTTAAATCACGTCTTAAAACATATTTATTTACCTTGGCTTTCAGCCAAACTTACAGGGGGATTTCCTGCACATTGCTTTCACTTTTTCACTCGGCGCCTGTCGCCGTCTTCTCTCGGCTGCTCTGGACTTTCCGTTTTACCATCCAAGCAGCTGATTGGCTCATTAGAAGCTGGGGCTGCGGACTTACTCTGGAGGCCTCTCTGCGGATGAATGCTGGTGATGTGTAACACCCTCAGGTGCTTTTATGAGCCAGTTCCTCGTCAGCTGATGCAGATTACGTTTTTAGCTAGCACTATCATAAATTTATATCATAAATTTGGATATCGGCCGACACTGATATGAATCTGATACAGTTTTCTTTAATCAATAAAACTGTTTTTTTTTTATATATCTTGCTGCATTTTGTATAAGTTCATACTCAAGTTTAAATAAACAACACTAAAGCTATTCTGTTATACTGTATGTAAAAAATGCACTGCGCCCAAAATATTTCATAGTTCAGCAAAACTGATCAATCTAGTAAACTTAAACCTGCTCCATCCTCCCTATTCTGGTATTTTAAAGAGTACTTAGCAGAAATATTAGGCAACCAAACTAATAAGGTTGCAAACTCCCAGCAAAAAAAAAAAAAAAAATAGGGAACCACCCCTCACGCTCCACCTCATGATGCTTAATCGACGTAATCAACCTTAATTTGATGCAGTGCGAAAAAAATGCACAGAAATCAATTATTTTTCAAGAAATATTAAATAGATTCAACATCTTTCTTCAACAAAACTGCAGACTGCACAGATGGTTCCCAAAGGAAAAAGTACTATACCTTACTAGGGTATATTAGACTTAACAGTTACTATATACAGTGATGGACTTCTATACATTTTACATCAGATTAAAACTTTAGGTGTAAGATTCAGATAATTATTTATTAAAAGCTCGACATTTTAAATGAGAATAAGAAAGAAAAGTATGTCTTTGTGCCCCCTTTTCCCAGTTAATGCCCTATCGGCCCCCCTGGCTAAACTTTGCTAGATCCGCCCCTGCACAGTTACCAGCGTCAGCTGTAGAAAAAGATCCTGGTGTAGAAAGTAATATTAAATACATTCTAACAACAGCTGATCAAGCTTAAACGTGCTGCTGCTGTTCAGCCGCTGGTTTCCTCTTTCTGGTGCAAAGTGGGCCAAAAACAAAGAAGAGAGCCGATCAGCTGATCATTGATCAGTTTCATGATTGAAGCAGCAGCAAGAAGAGGCAGTCGCTCCATATATTGGTTGATGAAATGCTGGTTTGGTAGCGAGGCTACAAATACTCAACCAGACCACAGGGCACGCCACAGCCTCTCGATCACGTGACCACACTGTTGCGACGTGCTACGGTTATGAGCCGAGTTACGGCGTGTTGCAAGTTTTGTGAGGTGCTTTTTTGATATTTAATGGATCGGATTACATTTTTTATTTCTCTCCGATCCAGTAATTTACGTCAGTATCGGGCCGATACCGATACGTAATATCGGATCGGTCCATCTCTAGTGCAGTTATTAAAAAAACAAACAAACAAACAAAAAAACAAAACAAAAGACTTCACATTGAAGTACAAACATCATTTTTTGTTGGTTTGAAAAAGCCAAAAGTTTTCTGACCCCACAATTAGGATGAAGGGATAGGAGTTAAGCTCCTCCCCTCTGGGGTCTCCACTTTAACAAATGAGTCCTCAGAGTAACTCCCCACACTTACAGCTCCTTTCTTCGATGTGCTGACGTGACTATATCAAAGCACGGAAGCTGCGAGTGCAGCAGGAAGCAGACGTCTAGATGCGACTTTCCTCCCCGGCTGGGACGCAGATATCGAACGCTTTCATACCAGCGTCACGCTCGGCGGGTTTCTGAGGTCGAACCGCATCAGTGATTGGCTGACAGTGGAGCTAATTAAAGAGTGAGATCGAGTACTTCAGCAGAGCTTTCCACTAACAGGAGCACTTCTAATGAACAGCTTCCTGCCCGAGCCTATCACCTCCACACAGGTTTTCCTCCAGCTACATGCCACTCTGCATTCGGCGTCCACAGGACGTGCAGACACGCTCACAGGACGTCACTGAATAAAAACTGAGATGCACGACTGTTCAGCAGGGCCGTAATCCAGACAATAAACTGGACCTGATCTTTTCACAGAGCTCCACACTGGCTCAGCATCAGCAGCTCTGCACGCACATCACACCTGCTCAGAGGGGTGGAGTCATGAACGTTCAACCCAAGCTGATAAAACTGATGCATGTGTTTGTTACAGTATATCAGAAGGTGGTTTTTTTCTCTGCAACAGCCAAAGGCAAAGAAAAAGTACTGACGGACCAATCATTTCATTTTTGTGGCTGAGTTATTGGTACCACTGCAGCTGCATGAGGCTCAGCAGCAGTGAGAGGTCAGTGAAACATCAGAGCATTAATGAAGCACCTTTTCTCTAATCTAACGGGAGTTTTGTGGAGTGAAGGTGCAGAAAAGCTTTCTTTTTGGAATAATTTGGATTGACAGGAAGACAGCGCGGTGTCCGCTCGCCGTCGCAGCTCGTAAAGGTTTGCTGCAGAAACAGAGAGTCTCTCGCTTCTTGTTTGGTTCGTTGTTCGTGTGCACGGCTCTTCTTCAGCAGAATGGGAAACGATGTTCAGGCCGGGGTAGTGCGAGTGCCTCTGATGAGCGCTCATTTTGTTCTTCAAATAAACACACGTAAAATAAAACTACGCAGCCATCTACTGCGATAACGCTTTTCTCACCGTCCTCCGTCTCCTGCCACACGATGCCCTCCAGGTTCACGCTGGTTCCCGGCTCACAGGGTCCCAGGCACTCCGGCTCGGTCGCCAGCGCCGCGTCAACGGTGTTCACGGCGATCGAGCGTGTGCGGACCATGATCTGCTCGCAGGGAGACGAGATGTCGCCGCTGCTGGGGACGGAGCCGAGGAGGTGGAGAGGGGGAGGAGCTGGGGTGGAGACTGGAGACTCCATCTGGACGGAGGACAGAGAAGACGAGAGAGAAATCAAACACGTGAGTGCAACCACAGGAGAGCTGGAAGGAAATCCAACCTAATGTTTAGTTGGTGCCAAAACAAAGAGAACCACTTATCACGTTAAAGAAATAAAGATCATTTATTCCCCGTGACGGGAACAGCACCTTTGACCTTCTTCAATCCTTGGCTGCCCATCAAGGCGGCACTCAAACATCTACCGTCTCTCTCTGAGGTAAAACTGCAGCTTCTGTGAATGAAGTCTGGTGCAGAACATCTCCACTTCCTGTCTGACAGCAGGTTAAATGTCTATTTAAACTTCACGCCTTACTTCGTCTCTCTGCCAAAACACAGAGCCATCCCCATCTGAGAGGAAGCAGTTTTTAATTATGGTTTTAAAGTCCCACCTTGACCCACCTGGAACATACACGTTGGTTTTCAGGTAAATTTGACAGTGCTGAGAGCCGACGATGAGGGCGGTCCACACCGTCCTCTTCTTTAAGAATGAGAGCTGCTGCCTGGATGCAGGGAAAACCGCTGAGGAGCAGGAAAACCTCAGACTAGCTCTCAAAGACAGAATGACAGGGGGCGGGGTTACACCTCCACTATTGGCCACAGACCATCCTTGCTCCTCCTCATTCAGCCGGAGCAGTATTTATTACAAGCCACATTCCTTTCAAGGCCACAGGCAGATCAGCCTCTCTCTGGATCTCAGACGGAGGCAGAGGGCTGACGAGGGACCCGACAGAACCTCGGGCCACTCCGCTGGCCGGTGGGTTGACAAAGCGCTAGCCTGAGGAGTGAAGACGAGGAGCGTTTGCTCAAAGGTTTCTCTGTTTTATTGTCACCTGACAGCATAAACCGCCTTGAGACGTCTGCTGTTGTGATCTGGAGCCATACAAATAAAACTGAGTTTAACAGGAATCAGGCTTTAGGGTCTGGACTAGTGCTGCGCCATATCATACCGCTCACGGTAACACCGGTGTAACGTTGGGCAACGATAAGAAAATGAAACATGGCGATAGAATATGGGTAAAAACGCGCATGTGCAGTGCTTTTGTTTTCATACGCACATGGCGGAAAAAGCACGGCGGCGACGCAGAACGAGAAGAGTGAAAGCGGATCGTTGAGTGAAACAGATGAACCAGAACTGGTTTGTAAAAATGCTGCAGCTTCACTGGAACTGGTTCAGCTTTCGTCCGTCAGATACACAACAAAGCACTATTTTTGGTAGCGCATGCTAGCGGGCCGTCGTTATTCATTCTACATGGTTGTGCTGAGGATGTCGGCCAGTTTCCACTGGAAATGCCTTTTGGTTAAACTGCCAGCAAGGAATTGCATTTGCACTGTTACATGTTTATATAATTTTAATGCACATAAAAAACAGCTGCTTGTTTAAGTGAAAATACACTGATGGAGTTTTTTTTGGGAGAAGGGAGCTGAAGGTTGACAGACGGATTGGTGCAGCGGCTGCAGTGATGCGGACGCTGCACCGGTCCGTCGTGGTGAAGAGGGAGCTGAGTGTAAAAGCGAAGCTCTCAGTTTATCGGTCGATCTACGTCCCTACCCTCACCTATGGCCACGAGCTGTGGGTAGTGACCGAAAGCTGGAGAGATTACAGGGAGTGCATAATTATTAGGCAACGTCCTTTCCTTTGGCAAAATGGGTCAAAAGAAGGACTTGACAGGCTCAGAAAAGTCAAAAATAGTGAGATATCTTGCAGAGGGATGCAGCAGTCTCAAAATTGCAAAGCTTCTGAAGCGTGATCATCGAACAATCAAGCGTTTCATTCAAAATAGTCAACAGGGTCGCAAGAAGCGTGTGGAAAAACCAAGGCGCAAAATAACTGCCCATGAACTGAGAAAAGTCAAGCGTGCAGCTGCCAAGATGCCACTTGCCACCAGTTTGGCCATATTTCAGAGCTGCAACATCACTGGAGTGCCCAAAAGCACAAGGTGTGCAATACTCAGAGACATGGCCAAGGTAAGAAAGGCTGAAAGACGACCACCACTGAACAAGACACACAAGCTGAAACGTCAAGACTGGGCCAAGAAATATCTCAAGACTGGTTTTTCTAAGGTTTTATGGACTGATGAAATGAGAGTGAGTCTTGATGGGCCAGATGGATGGGCCCGTGGCTGGATTGGTAAAGGGCAGAGAGCTCCAGTCCCACTCAGACGCCAGCAAGGTGGAGGTGGAGTACTGGTTTGGGCTGGTATCATCAAAGATGAGCTTGTGGGGCCTTTTCGGGTTGAGGATGGAGTCAAGCTCAACTCCCAGTCCTACTGCCAGTTTCTGGAAGACACCTTCTTCAAGCAGTGGTACAGGAAGAAGTCTGCATCCTTCAAGAAAAACATGATTTTCATGCAGGACAATGCTCCATCACACGCGTCCAAGTACTCCACAGCGTGGCTGCAAGAAAGGGTATAAAAGAAGACAAACTAATGACATGGCCTCCTTGTTCACCTGATCTGAACCCCATTGAGAACCTGTGGTCCATCATCAAATGTGAGATTTACAAGGAGGGAAAACAGTACACCTCTCTGAACAGTGTCTGGGAGGCTGTGGTTGCTGCTGCACGCAATGTTGATGGTGAACAGATCAAAACACTGACAGAATCCATGGATGGCAGGCTTTTGAGTGTCCTTGCAAAGAAAGGTGGCTATATTGGTCGCTGATTTGTTTTTGTTTTGTTTTTGAATGTCAGAAATGTATATTTGTGAATGTGGAGATGTTATATTGGTGTCACTGGTAAAAATAAATAATTGAAATGGGTATATATTTGTTTTTGATAAGTTGCCTAATAATTATGCACAGTAATAGTCACCTGCACACACAGATATCCCCCTAAAATAGCTAAAACTAAAAACAAACTAAAAACTACTTCCAAAAACATTCAGCTTTGATATTAATGAGTTTTTTGGGTTCATTGAGAACATGGTTGTTGTTCAATAATAACATTATTCCTCAAAAATACAACTTGCCTAATAATTCTGCACTCCCTGTATATCTCGCCTTGGTGTTCCTGCGGATAAGCTGGAGGAGGTGGCTGGGGAGAGGGAGGTGTGGGCTTCTCTGCTTAGGCTGCTGCCCCCGCGACCCGGCCCGGATAAAGTGGAAGAAGATGGATGAATGTTTGTGTTTTTTTGCACTAATAAAGTTGTGGAGTTGTAAAGTATTTTGTCTTGTGTCAATTATATCGTCAGTTATATCGTTATCACAAATTTTCAAATGTATATGGTAGAGCTGGGCGATAGAACGATAACGATATGTATCGCGATATAACTTTTACTCGATAGAGAAATTAAGCTATCGCGATAAACCTCGCCGCTCTTGTCCTCAAAAAAAAAAAAAAAAAAAAAAAAAAAAGGTCAGCCAATCCAAATTAAGTAGCGCAGAGCCGAACCAATCACAGCCGCAGCGTCACGTCGCGTGACTTGTTACGTGCAGCACAAGTGCCAAGCTGCACGTGTGTTTGTTTGGGAAACAGCCAGCGCGTAATGGAGGAAATGAGTGTGCCGACTAGAAAAATCAACCGAGCGTGACCGAAGAGAAAACAGATGATGGTTCCAACGCCGGAGAGATTGTCGAACGGAAGAGCCATAGAAGTTCCGTAGTGTGAAGGTATTTCGGCTATTTCAAGTCTGACAAAAACAGAGTAGCGTGCACTGTAAATTGTGCCGAAAGCAAGTCTGGAAATACAATAAACTGGTGCATGCGTCACACTGTGCGCCACGTTATTGTTTCGGTGAAATGAATTTCTACAATACTGTTAATTCTACTCTCTGCAGTGTTTAAATGCTTACATATACACACAGTTACTGTCCCTCCACACATACGACTCGGTTCTGCTTCTATGCCCCAGCTTTGTTTACTTTTTCCCACCGAGGCTTCTAGACTTCTGATTGGCCAACATTTCTGCACGGTTAGGAATCTAGCGCCACCTGCTGCTTTGGCATGTTCATAGCAGCGTTTTCCTTCATTTCTGCCTTTATGTGTGGACGGGATTATTTTTTAAAACGAAAACGGAAAATCTCCGTTTTCAAAAATACCCGTGTACGTGTGGACGTAGCCTCAGTCTCTGACTGGAAGCGCTAATTCGTCATTCGGCTTTTGTCAGACTAAAGTAACTGTTAAAACTGTTTGAAAAGCTCAGCTATACAACAAGGAGAGATTGAGAATTTCCTTTTAGTTCTCAGTTTATTTGATATTGACAAAAGTTAGTCAGTTTTGTCTGTTCTTCTGTAAAACAAACTAAGATTTATTTTTAGAATTAATATTTTGTTTCTAAGTGGAATTGACAATTTAGTCTGTTTCGTTTGTTCTATTTTGAAACTTAAACAATCTAATCTTGAATTAACAGCTCACTCAGGACTTCAATCCACTGCAACTTTAACCTTTAATCGCAGTTTAATCTTGAATTAGCAGGCTCAGTTTACTCCCCACACTAACTCCAATAAATGGATGAATTTAAGGCTTTTTAAGGAACCACACAAACCCCAAAGCTGAAGCTTTCTGAAGTTATTCTTAAAAGAGTCGGTTTAACCTCTGACGAACAGTCCAGCTAGCTGTGAAGGAGAAGTGTGTTTACCTGAAATCAGCCCTGAAAAACACACCTGCCAGTGCAGTGAAATGATCAGCGGTAGAACAGAGGTCCAAAGACTCCTTTGTTAATGATGACACGGGTCTTAGTGCAGAAGCTTTAACAGTGGGATTATCTAAACACAGAAACTGGGTTAGATTAGACCAAGTTTAACTTAGCTCAGGTTCACACGGAGCCACTTTTAGCTTGTCCACGGCCGACCGGGTCGGCAGTGACGAGCGCTTGGTTTGCTTTGGTTCTTTGTTCAGAGCTAAAAGCGAGCACATTTAGATCCTTTGACCACGAGGAGCACGCCGAAAACGACGCTCACATACATCATGTTCAGTGTGCAGCATGCGGGCTCCATCAACAACAAGGAGACACCATTATTTTCATTTGTTCAGGCATCAGCTTTATTCCTCTTACCTTTTCCCCACCCATCGCTTTCTTCAGATTTCGGCAGTCGCCCCCATCCACCTCTTCCTGCTCCGTCGTCACGACCTGGCCTATCCTGGCTGAGTCCAGCGGCGTGTTCCCGAGCTGCTCGGCCGTAGCGAGCTCGGGGGCCTGTTGGCCCTCAAAGGGTCCGCCTCGGGGTGCTCCTAACGGCAGCACCGAGGACTCTTTCTCAGCGTTCGCCGCTCCCGCCTCCATTTTCTCCTTCTTGCTTTTCCCAGACACCCCGTCCTTGTCCTTTTTCACCACAGGGAGGATGCGGGAGGGCTTACTCGACTTGTCCGTCCCCTTGCTCGGGGCAGAGTTGGCGTTCTGGGGCGGCAGGTCCCCGGGGACCCGGCCCTGAACCTCTTTTTTAGCTCCGTCTGAGTGCGGCGTCTTCACGCTCTCCTTAGAGTTTTTACTGCGCTTGGATTTGGATTTGCTCTCTTTGCCCGCCGTGGCGGACGCAGGGCTAACAAACTTTATATTGTCAGGTAAAGCTGCCACGGCGCTGGGAGGGGCCGCCATGCCCCCTCCCTCCTTGCTGCTCGACATCTCTAGCTTGTCCTTCTCTAAGTCGGCGTCCAGGTCAATGATCAGATTGCCAACACCGATATCCCACTCATCACCGCTGTCGTACGTGTCCACCGCGTTGGAGTCCACACCTTTCCCGCCTGCAGGGCCGCTGCTGAGGGACATCTTAGTAGGAGCGTCCCGGAGCGCCACAGGAGGGCTGCAGGAGGGCCACGCTCCTCCCAGCCGCAGGACGCCTCCTCAGGGCCGGACCCCACGCCTCCACCCGGCTCCCCGCATCGCCTCCTGCAGGAAGGACAGGTGAGACAAACCAGAAAAGAGCAGGTTAGATTAGCTTAGCCCCGCCTCCTGAGACAGAGTTCAGAAGTTATTTTTAACTTGATGACTATGATCGAAGGCCAGGAAGAGAACAACTTTACATTTTGAGTTGCTCATCCCAGTTTTACTGTTCACGCGGGGGAACAAAGGCACATGTTAGGAAGAAATTCAGTCGTAAACCAAACCGTCAGATGTCAAGTCTGTCTGCGGTTTCACAGCGATTTACACCAGCACAAAAAGCCTGAACCCGTCTGCACGCTCGCTGGTTGGTGGGAATCACGAGGTTGTGAAACAAAGGCCCTGAGTGACAGCGAGGACAACGCCCCGGCTTAGCAAGATCACACAATAAGGAGGTGCACCCGATTCACAACGAGGGAAAAAAGGTGCAAGAATTAAGCTTAATGGTTTGATCACTTTCAGAATATCCATGGAAGAGATGTAGCTGAAAACATGAACTAAAACGAAATGTTTTATTCAGGATCGGAGTCTCAGGTTCATCTTTGGTCCACAGAGCATCTCAGCACCACTGCAGGCTGCGACTTCCTGCTTGCTGTCAGTTCTGTTACTTCACAAAGACGACTACTCGTCAGGATAACGGTGCGCTGAGGGAGAACATGCACACCTCCTGCTCTAAAGCCTCCTTCAGGCCACTGATCACAGGACAGGAGCTCGTTGACCCCTGACCTTCTGACAATGCAAAGCAGCAGGAGCAGATGTGGGGAGGAGGCGGTGCAATGTTAACATCCTAAAGCCCCACCAACTCCACCCTGAGGCTAATTAAGGCGTATGTCTGATCAGTCCATATGTGGAGAGGAGGCGGGCTGAAGCGCTCACTGAAATGTCTGTGACGTGAACGCCCACGATACCGTACCGCTGCCGCAGCTGATTTATTCAAGTCCCAGCGCCGTTTACGAAAACAGGAAGTCGTTCCCGCAGGAGGAAGGAGGGCGGCACACTGCAGACGACCCAGGAAAATAAGTCCAGCAGAGCGGACTGTTTCCCTGGTACTCCTGAAGCCTGTTGATTAATACTCATCCTGTCCAATTACACCATTGTTCAAGAAACAAACTGTACAAACAGCTTCACAGCTGTGGGTCTGCTCCGCCTTGTTTTTGCACCGCAGCCTGCGCACCGTCGCCCTGCGTGCAGCCTCTAAAGGTTAAAGATCGTTAAACAGCTTCTGCAGTGATCCTACAGGATGCTGCAGGGCGAGCAGTCTTTACAAAGGTTAATCTTATTATACAGTTATTGAGGAAAAATTAACAGCTGCAGGCAAAAAACTGTTAATGGGAACTCTTCTGTTTTTAAATCAGTGTGTTCCAAACTTACAGATCATTTAAATTAATAATTTAAAGAAAACCACATTTGAACATTCAAAACGTGCAGATGATTCTTGAGATGAAGCGTCCAATTATTAAAGCCCCTCCTCACCACCAGCCTCCACACAGACGCAAAGAGGTGAACTCCAGAGTGTTTAAGCAGCTTCTGCTTAAATCGTGCAGCATCATGAAGAGGAACGAGACGAGCTCCACCTTGCTTCTCTCAGGTGAGCTTCACCTGAGGATGCTCTGAGTTTAACTGCATGTCTCACCTGTTGCTCACAGGTGTTTTTACCTGCACACTAAATTGTCCAAATGCAGTTCGTTTCAGAGCCGCATGAGATTCAGTCCTGACTCTGTGACGCGTGTTTCATTATTCTTAATAATTATTTGTAAAAAGGCCCAACAGTAGATTTTCCATGAAGGCATTAAAATGTTATTTATTCTAATAATAATAATAATAATAATAATACCACCACCACATACTATGAACATCACAGTATCTCCTGATAAACACTGTGATAAAACCTTCCTTTTGCAGGCACAGTGACTGCTACCTGCATTCAGGAAATCTCGTCTTATTATCGCCACACCTGCCCCCACCTGCAAGAGCACAACAGAGAAACATCCACCCTTCAAAGCAGTGTTTCCACCCACCAAACACCAAAACAAACACGTCGTTGTGAAATTCATCCAGATTAAGGCCTGACTGGGATTTCCACAAGTTCACAAAGATCTGATTCAAAACTCATCCACGAGGATAAGAACCCAACAAAAACCAGAGTGATGGATGTGTCTGAGGTTTTTGTGGACGGCCGTACAGAACGGAGCTCACGTTTAGTTCAAAATCTAACCGCAGCATTTAGAGAAACTCCTGGGATTCATACTTCTGTGACTCTACTGTACACACTGGTTAACCTTTAACCCGTCTGGCAGCAGTGCTACGAAGCACACTAACCGAGGAGACGAGGAGGCAGATGGACAGACAGGAGCTGTAGACATAATCCTGCTGCTAATGATTCAACTGCTCTGAGAAAACACACCAGCAACACCGAGCCGAACACACCATGACTGAGGCCGGTGCCAAACTCCAAAAGCTGAGCCATCAGACGCTCCTCCATCCATGACTCAGTTCAAACCTTTACCAAGTGATTATTTTGCAAATGTCACATATTACTATAAAACAGAAACAGAGTGTCAGTTGGACAAACATTCAGCCATCGATTACCCCGTCACTTAACTGGAAGAGAAATGCTTTTGTCTTATTAATAAACAATAATAAACACCCAAAACCACGTTTTATCTGTCAGAACAACTAATAAACCTTTGGATGTATTTATGCACCATATTAAAAACATTTTCTTAAATGCAAAAATATATAAATAATGTCAAGTAGAGTCAAAGGTCAAATAAAATAAAACAAATATGCAGTCAAAACTACGGCATAAAAACGGACCTGTACCGTCTTCTTGGCAGGCTTTCTGACGTTAGCGAAGTTTTCATGCTGCTGTTACAGCAGCCGGGCACCCCACGCCCCCCTTTAGACTCACCCCTGTTTGCCTCTCTGTAAAATAGCAGCCTGCCGTCAGCCTTCATCAAGCTTAAACTTACAAGCTTTCACGTTTCCACAGTAAAGGTTTTAATGGTGATCACAGCCACCGCGCTGCTGTTTTCTTTCACTCAGCCTCAACGCAGCGTGACAGTACGTGGTGTGTAAACAGTCTCCGCCCCCACGTTAAACTGTGCCAGCGCCATCGTCCCTGCTGCTGTTGTGTTCTCAGTGTTTCATAAAAACGTTTCTACTGCAGGTCTGCTTTTAGCAGATGTGGGAGAAACGCTCGTTTTAATAAAACGGCTTAAACGCAAAGAGAATTTTTTATAATCAAATAATTGGAATTACTCGATGAATCGTTGATGAATCACACTCACTTGGATTGCACAGGTCGCCTGATAGACGGGAACCATCTGCAGACAGACGGTCAGCGTGCGGACACGAGGCTCTGTCACCGAGCACAACTCAAGGCGACTCGGCTCGGCAGCTGGTTGTATCCCGGTTGTATTCCTGGAGAACAGGAAGAGTTAAATGTGACTTCCTGTGCATGTAGACAACAAGAGACATGTGATGTTCACTGATTCAGCAGTTAACTGCTGTAGTATCACAAACGTGGCCTCTTCCAATCGCTGACTGACGACAAAAAACCAAAACCACCGAGATAAACTTCTGTCATGGAATAAAACAGATGCTAACCATGTTTAGCTTTGAGGACGTAACTTGATGTTGGAAAAAAGTGATAAATCTCAACATATGTTAATGCAACATTCACCATTCTAACATTTTACATTATGTTAACAATGTCACATCGTGACTGAAGTACTGCGATAACATCGTGGGGATGTGGGATGACTCCCACCTCGACAAGTGGTTCAGCGAGTTTGTGTAAGGAGAGCAAATGAAAACACACTGCAGCAAACAGAAGCATGGCTCAAAAGCAGAATATAATGAAATATATTTTACACGTGATGACCTGTGGATAAATAAATATCTGACCTCTGGGGTTTGTCCTTGATGCTCACTGGGCTGTCATTCTCAGCTCATTGTTACTTAACTACCCTCTCATTTCTGACGTGTTCTCTCGTTTGTTTGAGTGTAAAACTGATTAATAAAGCTAGGAAAGCCCTGCTTTGGAGGCCTATCGGGGGTCCTGGCTGGGCGTGGGGCTCTCTGGAGGCCTGGGAATGGCGAGGAATCACCCAGGAGTAACTGAAAGACGTTTCTGGAGACAGAAAGGTTCCTGTCAGATCTACAGAGACCCTGAAAAGGCTAAACCATCTGTTCTCCTGCTACGGCTGATAGTTTTTTTTGTTTTCATCAGTAAAAACAATCAAACTACACATTAAAAAGCTGTGACGTTACCCACGCTGCACCTCCAAAGGCAGCAAACACCATTTTTCGCACAGACTCCTAATCTGCCTGTGCAAAAATGACTGAGTGGATTAGCTGCTGGCATTCATACCGCGGGGCTCCTCTCAGATCAGACTTTCTGCTCAACTGCCTCCAATGCCACACTTAATTAAAGGCGGCCAGGTGGCGAGACCTCCAGCAGCTGGAGAGAAAGAGGAGCCTGTTTCTGTGAAAATCCACCCTGAGAAGCTCTGGCTCCGGCACAGAGCTCCGCCAGCCGGGCTTTTCCCCAGCAGCAGGACAGAATCAAACCCGCCGTTCTGACGGAAACTTGGCCCGGGCGTCGCTCTCTACGCTACACGTCCCACACAGGCTGAATCCACGCCGCGGTGATTAACAGGCTGCCGGGCATCCTCTGTGAAGCACTGCGGGAGGAGGAAGACGAGGCTGGGAAAGCTAGCGTTGCCCCCACATCAGCCGGCATACTTTGCATCTATCTGTGATTTAAAGGTAAAACTAGGGCTGGGCGATATGGCCTAAAATCCATATCGTGATATAATTTGAAGCATAAGTGGTAACGATATATATCACGATATATTCTTTTCTTCTGTATAACGTATTTTCCACACTATAAGGCTTAAAATCCTCTAATTTTCTCAAAAATTGAAACTAACCGATTTGGGCAGAAATCTGTTAAAATGTTTTAGTACAGCTTTGGTAAGCTGCACTGCTTGATGGATTGTCAGAGCATTACGGCTGCCGTAGTGAGGAGCTTCGCGGAGTAATCTGGGTCCAAAACGCCGTCCTATTCAGGTCCCAAAGTCAAACGAACACTGAGAGTTAAAAACGGTCTAAATTCTTCCATCTTTAATAAAATGATCAGCGTTGCTGCTTTATCAGGTGTAACTATGAAGTTTAACATCCAGGCATCCATGAAAACAGAATTTATTACACTTAACGAGTTAGAAGTTAGCAGGAAGTTAGCAGAAGTTAGCTCGCTAGTTTTGCTAGTTACCTAAGCATGATGTAGCATGTTCTGACTGAGAGATTTCTGAAAACATTCAAACGTACAGCTCTGCTATCACTTCCAACATGAATGAAGACAGAAAACTAAACAGCAGATATATCCGACTGCTTTGTTTTGCTTAATGTGTCTTATAATCCCGTGCACCTTATGGTCCAAAAAATACGTATTTGACTTTTTTATTTGGCACACTGCAGTTTAATGTTGCAAAGCACCTCTTTTTAACTTCAGTGGATATTATACATGGTTATGCTCAGGATATGTCAGCCCATTTCTACTGGAAATGTTTTTTGGTTAAACTTTCAGCAAGGAATTTGCATTTGCACTGTTACATTTTTATAAAGCTTTAATGTACATAAAAACAGCTTCTTGTTTAAGTGAAAATAAATGGAAGGTTTTTTCTTTTGTGCTAGTGAAGTTGTGGAGTTGTATGCTGTCTCGCATCAATTATATCGTCAGTTATATCGTTATCAAAAATGTTCAAATATATATCGTGACAAATATTTTTGGCCATATCGCCCTGCTCTAGTCTCCACTGAAGACATACTGAACAGAGGTGAGCATGGACATTCACACTCCAGGTGTAGGGATGGGTAGGTTCTGACATAAACGGTAGTAACCAGACCGAAAAGCAGTGCACATTTCGGTGCTTTATTTTGGTGCTTTTTTTCCCCGAGATGTCACACACTTTGGATTCTAGCCAATCATTTTACGTTTCCAAGCGTAGTAGGCGGGCCCAGGTACGTACGTTCTTTTAGAGCAGAGCTACAGATTAAAAATGCCCAAGGCGAAGCGGTCAAAGTCTGGCTGTACTTCACAGCAAAAGATGCAAACTCAGCAGCAACAAGTGCTTTAAGCTGATACTGTGCAAAGGCCGAGAAATGCGCCGTATGATAGCTTGCTGCGAGACCTCACAGCGAGCACATCTACTGCGGGTGTGGTGCCTGTTATCGGACCCGGAGTTAGCAACATCCCCCAAAAACCCGAAGAGGAGAGTCCTGGCCCCTAGCCCTGCCAGTGTAGCAGAAATGATGAGGATGCAGCAGCAGCCGTTCTTCTCTGCGTGAGTAGCTTAATGTTGTTCATGTGTAATTTACGTTGAGTAGGCTAACCACGTTATTACATTAATGCAGGTAAGGTGAACTAGCAAACATCATCATAGCTACATGCGTCTGTCTTCTTGTTTGATAGAGTGATACCATATATGCCCTATCCGATTGTTCAGTCTGACGTCACTAGCCGTGTCTGGGTCTAAACTCCGCTGCAGGTCCATATATCAAACGATCACTGTGGCATTACTGAGAGTTGAAAAACTGTCTAAAGTCTTTCATCTTTAATAAAATGATCAGCGTTCTGCTCTACCAGGTGTAACAACTGAGTTTAACATCCAGGCATCCATGAAAACGGAATTTATGACATTTAACGGAGTTAGAAGTTAGCAGGGAGTTAGCTCGCTAGCTTCTATCGAAATACAATATAGCATGTCCTGACTGCGGGGTTTTGGAAACAAATTAAAACGTACAGCTCTGCTATCACTTCCAGCATAAATGAAGACAGAAAACTAAACAGCAGTGACATTTGTAGGGTTACTGAAGTTGGGCTAGCTGGTATATAATGATGTGCTACGTGACCGCTAGCGACACAGCTATGTTAGCATAATATAAACAAGCTAACTTTTTTTCCACTGGATAAAAGTTAACGTGAGTGTTCTCGGTGGTCAGGAACAAATGTAATCACATGGCAGGATGCTGTAAAAGGACCAAACTTCAGCCAGGAGAACAACTGAGATAATCCATCCACAATACGAGGTTAGTCATTCATAAACTGCTGCATGGGCTGGGCTGTAGCTACATCCTAAGGTTTTAAAAACTGAGCTTAAATAAATGATTAGTGGTAATAAAAGCCGAGGGAGGTCAACAGTGATCACTGACTGTTTTAGGAGCTTTTTGAGATTAAATAGAAGAAAATACAAAACATTAAACATGTTAACAACACAAAAGCCATATTAAACGCAGACTTTAGACCCGGAAGTAGGATTCGTCGTGTCATCCCTGAACAACCGGATAGCTGCAGAAAAGGCCATCATTGTTATCTTTTTACAAACAGCTAAACATGAGAGGTTTTAGGACAAAGTTTGTGTTTTCCATTGTTTAAGCATCGGTTCCAACCAAAGGAGGTATGTTGTATCAACAGAAAAGGCTAACTAGGTTACCATTTTTGCAGAAAAAAAAAAAAGAGACTGCTAAAAATAAAAACATAAGAGATTTTTGGACACAGTTGGTGTTCTCCATTCTTTAAGCACCGGTTCGAGCACCGTTTAAGCACCGGCACCGTTTCAAAAGTACCGGTTTGGCACCGGTACCGGATAAAACCTAAACGATACCCATCCCTATCCAAGTGTCCTAACAAGACACTTTCACAAGCACACAAAAAGCTGAACAGTGTGCTTTATTGTGTGAACTCATTATTGTGCAAAGTAAAACTGACTTAGTGATCATTCATATGTGTTCAGACTGACGGGGATTCAGCTCATAAATCATGACCCGGTGCTCTGCCAACAGCTGCCTTTATAAGATAGTTACTGGTATCAGTAACTCTGCCTCTGCATTCACATGCTGTCGCATCAATGCTGCACCACACAGCACCAAGTTTGACCGTCCAGTAAGAGAAAACGACAAAATCTGTCACTGACGTAAAACATTTTTTAATTAAGGTTTCATTTATTCAAGCCAAGTTACATTTGGCTTATAAAAATAAAATAAATGCACGTTTTGACCCCAAAAACAAAGACAAGCCAACTCTGATCGGTACTGATATCAGCACCCATGAGGACATCGGTCACAACATATTCAACATTAATCCCGATACTCAGTTTAGTCCAGATATTTTCCACTTTACGAGCTTTAAATGTTCTTATAGAACCCTCCTTGCACAATTATTAATGATTACACGGCCATTAAAGCAGGATTCAGGCGTCATTTATCTACAAGTGCTTCAGCTGTTTATTATCCTCTCCTCTGCATTTAAGAAACAAAAATGTCTGGCAGCAGTGTTGCCAACTCCTCAGTAAGGAAAATCGCTATTGGCGGTCCTAAAAGTCGCCAAATGACGTCATCGCCTAATTTGCATAATTGGTCATGCTAATGTAATTGTAACCTACACTGTTGGAGAGAGAAATAACATCGTGGAAGAGACAAAGTGAGTAAAAAACGTCCTAAATGCATTTAGAGTTTATTTAGAACTACAAATTAAATTTCTTTTAGTAATTATTGTTTTTTTTTAATGTCACAATTCCAACCCTGCTTGTTTACCCGGGCTTGGACCGGCAAAAGTGACCCGAAATTGGCGCTCTGGTGGAGTTACTGTGTGTGTGTGTTTATAAGTAGTTTTAAACCTTGTGATCCACAAAACAGCACAACAGTAAAGGAAGAACTGACAGCGTTACAGTCAGTGCAGGAGCAGCGGCTTCGCTCATGCGCGATTCATTTGCAGTTTGGGCGCACAGGTGTGAACATCTTCTGCAGCTGGGGGAGGACTGTCCTCCGCCTGTGAGCGCTTTGGCACGGGCGAGGTGCCCACGGCAGCACCGCTGCCTGTTGAGAGTATGAGCGATCCGCGTTTTCACGTCAAAAAGTCGTCATAAATAAGTCTCCAATAACACCAGAAAAAGTTGCCAGATTTGTCGCTAGTCGCTTTTTTAGAAAAAAAGTCGGTAAGGGGGTCTGAAAACTCGCTAAATATAGCAACAAAGTCGCTAAGTTGGCAACACTGTCTGGCAGTCTGAAGACGCTATAAACAGAAGAAAAACTCCCATGCAGCTAACAGCCGGTTCATGTGAAGACACGGTGCAAACACCCAACCGTGGCTGCAGTGGAGCAAAGGGATTTACAGCCAGTGAAAACAGGTCAGACACTGAGGTGCTTACAGCAGACACACAGTGCTGAGGACACTGATGATGACGATAACACAAAGTGCTCCTGTGAGGGACAGCTGGCAAAAACAATCCACCTTATACTGACAGATGAAGCCACAGACAGAGTTCACTCAAAATCCTGAAATTCAAACTGAGGAACAGAAGCTCTTAAACATCTTTGAGCAGCGTGACGACACCATGTGGTTAAAAACACCTCGAGGCCAAAGGTTCAACCTCAAGCTAAACAAAACATCCCCAACACGAGACCGTGAGGGTGAGCGCACCGGTACAGGTCAGAGGTCAGCCCACGCGGTTCCAGCCCTGTTGCTGTCCACGCCTCATTTCTACCGATTGACATTATGGGTCCTAATACAGCGGCGCCGTGGCGAGCCGCAGCAGCTCCTGCTGTTTTTACATTTTTCTTGTTCTTTCTAATAATTTCACGTGTCGTCGTTTCCATGCTTTACAGCAGTTTGTTCCAACTCTGTCCATTAATCATTTTTCACATTTCCCTTTCTGATGTTAATGAGTCATTTGCTGTGTTTCTCTCATAATTTCCTCTCATTTTGAACAGTTTCCAGTCCTTTTAGATTAGTCATTGATTATTGTTTCTTTCATAATTTTCCTTGTAGTTTCCAACAATTTTCCACCTGCTTTCCAGTTATTTACTCAGTGTCTGTGTTGTTTTCTGTGGACAGTTTGGAAGGCTGACTCTGTTTGGCTGTTTGTTGACATGCTGCACACGGACGACCACGTTTCATGCACCCAAACTGTCTCTAAGATTAGACTCAGGACGGGTTTGTGACTCCTCCTTACTTACTTTGAAGAATCAAACATCTCTGAACCACACGTGCAAACCTTCATCGGTTTAGTCACAGTTCAGGTGATGAGGGTGAAGTGAGCAGCAGCGCCTCCTGGGCCTGATGCGACAACCGCCAGAAAACAAACTAAACACAGAACGGTTCACCTGCAGAGCTCTGTCATGCAACTGTCAGAGCCAGAAGTGGAAACACCCGCATCCTGTTTAACCGTTAACGTGTTCAAACATTACAGCGAAAAGTGGCTTCAGTGAGAAAATACACTTCATACTCGACATGCTTCCTCCCTGAGAGACAGACCTTTACTGCAGGCGCCTCAGCTGCTGCCCGTTTCTGGGTCTTTCTGTCCACGGTGGCGTCTTCTGTTTGGATGCCGAGCCGGCCTGAAGTCCGCTGATCGACTCAGACATTTAACACTACTGCCCTTCTTTCTCTTGGGCTGCTCTTTGGTTGCTTTCTCAGCATGTTTTGGGTCCTTGTTTACTGTGAAGCATCAGCTTATCAGGTCTGAGAGTAGCAACAGAGCAGTAACTGCCCTGCTCGAGATAACCAATGAGGACAGGGGTTACTAGAATAGGTCTGCATGTTAAATACACACTGAAAAAACAATAAAACTCCCACTTTCATGCTGTGGTCTAAGGGTTTTTCTCCCTAGATAACTTTAGCCACACACGGCTTACAAATTTCTACCTGACGGCTTTGACTTACGTCAACGGTGATTTTGTATAAATCAGGACTTTGGCTGTGAACAAACACAGTGGGAAAAGCCACTCGCTGTGGGCCAGCTGTGCATCATCGCACACTGAAATCTCACTTTTAACCAGGAAAAACTTGCAAAACAACCGTTATTGTAGTACATATATACAATTTAATGCTTTAAATAAGATATTATTTAATTTGCCTCGACAATGAATTCAATGGGGGTTTCCAATAGGGCATAGGCATAGACATTTTTGCAGGATATTTATATGCATAGGGTGCTAGGGCTGGGTATCGTCACTCATTTCTAGAATCGATTCGATCCACGATTTGATTCAATTCGATTCGATTTAAGTCTGGGAAATTTTTCCTCAGACAGTCAGAAATATTATAATTCAGATCAGTACATTTATATATTTTTGTATCTATAAAAAGGAAGCTGACACTTTCCAGACTTTATCAAAGATGTGAGCGTCACAGTGAGGCCTTTGTGTCAAAGCAGCTGAAGATAAAACACAGAAAAACATGAAGGAGATTTTCCTGTTCTGGGATTTTATAAAAGTATTCTGCAGTACATGAAAAACGAAAGAAAACCATTAATCAACACATGAACATTACCTCTGAAGTTACAGCGGTTTTATTAGAGACACAGCGTTTTGCATTTTGCTTAATTTTAAAAAGTTTACATTTGTTCAGAAGCCTGTTGAACGGCAGAAATTAGGTTTTCTTTTCAGAAGTGAGTAAAAGGGATAAAAACAGCCGCCGACAGCCTGTAAACAACGAGCGAATAATGAAGAAAACAGATTTTTAGACGGGAACTGTTCTTGAAGTACAGAGAGAGAGAGAGAGAGAGAGAGGGCATCTTTTTTAGACTTTGCATCGAGAAAAAGTTGGTTTGATTTTGAACTAATCAAATGTGTGGGACTAGTTTGCTAGTTGTCACTATTATCACTAGTCAGCACTGGCCATGCTAGTCATTTCAAAAAGCAAAACGAGACCTCGGATGCAAGCAGTGGAAATCAGCTTCCTCCAACGTGTTAGCATAGGGTGAGGAGTTTGGTTATTCTCAAGCAGCTGCTACTCCTCCATATTGATGGGAGCCAGTTGAGGCTCTCAACTCCGGGGTAAGGCATTCCAGCTGGGCATGAGGAAGCCCCAGGGTAAACCTAGTAATGGAAGATGCCTGCCTAACCACCTAACACCTAACCACCATGGACTTCCACTGTGTGTGTTTTGTCCAGGTGTGCTTTCGCTGCACTGGCAGTGTGTCTGGGATCATTATCGTGCTGAAAATGAAGCAGCTGCTGATCAGATGTTCCCAGATGTTACTGCGGGGTGGATCAAACTCTGACGGTACTTTTCTACGGTCACAAACGGCACCGGCTGAACAGCAGGCCGAACCACGACAGAGCCTCCACCGTGTTTCACACACGGCTGCAGGCTCACTGTCGGACCTCTCTCCTGACCACCTCCGTACATACGGACCATGATTTGTATCTTTCGCTCCATCAGACCCATTTTCAGTCCAGTTCTTGTGTAACTTTCGTACCTCAGCCTTGCCTCCTGCTTTACTTCTTTAAGAATGGCTTCCTGAGAGCCGTCCTGCTACTGAGACCATTTCTGATGAAGCTTCAGTGAGCAGTAGATGATCAGCTGAAGGTCCAGATGCACCTCTCAGGGCCTGCACCAGGTCTTTGCTGGATCTGCCCCTCTTTCTTAAGAACAAGAGTTTTTAAAAAACGTTTTTTTGCTTCCACTTATCCAGTTTTCTCACATTCATTCACAGCGGTGGCTGTAGCTCAACCTTCTGATCACCTACTGATCGGAAGGTTGGTGGTTCAATCCTCGGCTCCTCCAGTCTGCATGTCAAGTATCCTTGGGCAAGATACTGACCCCAAGTTGTGTCTGATGCATCCATCGGAGTATGAATGTGTGTGTGTGTGTGTGTGTGTGTGTGTGTGTGTGTGTGTGTGTAGTTAGACAGCACTAAGTATAGAGAAAGTTCTTGTGAGAATGGGTGTGACTGGGAGAATGTGACATGTTGTATCGAGCGCTTTGAATAACTCCAGGAGAGTAGAAAAGTGCTCTACAAGAATCAGTCCATTTACGATTCCTAAGGAAACACCGCACACCACGCTGAGATGTGCAAAGTTTTCATAAATGCCATTATATGACAAACTGGTATCTTCGTCCTAACAAAGAGCTTTAATTTGTAACTTAAAACATCTGAGTTATCTTTGCTCAGGCGTCTTATTTACACACACACACACACACACACACACACACACACACACACACACACACACACACACACACACACACACAAAAAACACTGATTCACCCTTCCAGCCCTTTTATGCTTGAATGATTCAGAGTAGAAACGCTCAAAAAAACAATAACACAATAACAACAAAAAAGCACGACTCTGAAAATGGTCAGGTACAAGGACTGGATTTAAAAAGAGTGAAGTGAAAAAGCAGCTAATGTCCAAAGAAGAACTTTGCAAGACCTTCAGAAATCCCAGAGAACAATTTCTCAGTACGGACTGTGTTTTAAATTTTAAACCAAAGTCACCACGAGTTGAATAAATTCCAGATTCACACTTTTGGAAGTTGCTCCTTTCATGGACACGGACAGGAATCAGCACATGTTAAACTCGTGTTAAGGACACAAAAACAAAGGTGGCGAATTCACGCCTGTGAACACACATCAATAGATTAGAAGCCACGACCTCCTAATCTATTGATTTCCCCATCAGATTAACACACCTCCCATTAGTGTCAGTGTACTTACTACAAAGATAACGATGCAATGCCTGCTGTGCCCTTTTGTGTGTCTCCACAAATGCAGGTGTTGCTTCAGAGCGAGATTAGAGCACTACAGTGAGTTCAGTCCAGCAGGTTAGCCCACATACAGTACATTTATAGGCCTGCAGTCACCGTCTAATGTTACACAGCCACAATAATGTGACATTTATCGTGCTGCAGCTGGAGGTTTAATTCACTCATGCCAACTACAACTTTTCTAGGAACTGTGCATCACAGTGACAAACAAAGCAGATCCAGGAAATCCATCTGAGGGGGTATTTACATCATGTGGCTAGCTTTCAAACATCGCCTTCGCTAGGACCTCCTGCACATTTGCATGTGTGTGTCTTTGGGGCAGCAAGTCGTACGGTTCTGGGTGTGTGAAGCTGGGTAAAAGAAGGATATGCGTGCTAGAACTAAACCCGGAGCCACCTGAGCTAACTGGTGCTAGCTCATGTTAGCTGGGTTTATCGGGAGCTCAGTTCGCTGCATGCTAGCACAAAGCTAACACCGCCCCACAGCGGCTTTAAAGCCCTGAAACTGTCACCAGCCACACTCTGGGGCATCAGGGCTTCACCTCCAGCACCGATTAACACGCAGGTACCGAGCACAGCTTAACTAGCTAATCCGAGGCCCACCGTGGCCCGCTGCAATGCTAGCGAGATCCATTATCGGACGCAGGCTACTTTCAGCCCAGCCAGGTAGAATTTAGCCTTCTCTGCTGAACTTTAAAACAATCATGACGGTCCGCAGCCCTCACAGCAGCCACTGAAGCTGGACCCAGCCACACCGACAGCACGCAGGACACACTCAGTGCGTGTAACGGGTAACCTGACGTCCTATTGGTCGCCTGGTGGACACAATTACCGATGCGGCGCTTTCAGCCTCCCCGCGATCCATTATCGGACAACCGTTGAACACCACCTCTCGGCGGGTGGTGTTTTCTCATTGACGGGGCAGCTTTTATTAAGCAGCAGGCTACAGTGTCTGACAGGACACCAGAGCTCTGATCTAAATCACTCATCAGGAGATAATGAAATACTGCAGAAGCTCAAAAACATCACAGCGATGCTTCAAAAGCTCTGTGCATCACAGGCAGCTCACTGCGAACAGTTTACCCCGTGACCGCGACGCAAACCGTTAAATATATCCGCAAATATGTCTGGCTTAATACGGAGGTTTTAATTTTTTCTGCTGGGTAAAGGCGAGGGTCAGGCGAGGACGTGTCCGATGATGGACGCATGCTTCCCGGTCTCTCCAGACAAAGACGGCAGTTAGCCTCCTGAGCTAACCCCCAGGATAGCTAGCAGGCTATCCCGCGTTTTAAAGAAGTGGATCCAAAACCCAGACAGGGTGCCCCTCCGAGGCCCCCACTTACCCCGATTGGAATCCCTGTCCGACCAATATTCATGTACACTCCATAGGTTGCGATAAATCCCAGTGAAACGATGAGGACAAGCTCCGAAAGCTGCTGGGCAAACAGGCGGACCAGTCAACGTGCTCCCAGCTCACTGGACCGCAGCCATCACACGGTCACATCCCGGAGAAAAGCGGAGAGCGGCTGCGAACGGCGACGTTTAACGGGCGCTTCTCCGCGCTGGCCGGGGGGACAGCTAGTTCCAGGCATTCCGTGAAGCACTGTGATATTCCCAGAGTTCCCACGTCGGCGATATTCCCACTAACAGAAGCACAGACAGCGGCAGACAGACAAACAGCACCGCGGGGCTAAATGGCTGTTGAGTACAATGCAGCCAAAGCCCGGACAGCTGGATCTGGACCTGGAGTCAGCGCATGCGCACACAACAGCCGTTTTAAGCTTTCATTCTTACACCTCAGGTTACAGTAAGCCATATTTTACTTCTTACACATTAATAATACTGTTATTAATATATTATCACACAGTAATTTTCTGAATCTGGGTTAAGTATCTTTTATAATTAAAACACACCTACACTAGCTCAGAGAGCAACTCCCACTGAAGGGCAGGGGCTACACTGAAACTTCATGAAACTTCATGAAACGTGTTTTATGATGTTCTTAACATGCTGCCATCAGCCTGCTTTGTGGAATTCTGCATGTTTTCATTGGTTATTTGTGCTGATGTCAACACCGGTAATATGTAAATCTGGTGTAGTATATGAATGTTTGTGTTATTGTGAAGCCACATAATGTTCTGAAATAATAATGTTGTAAAGCATTAAAACAAAAAGTTATTTTGTGTTTGGAGTTGATCCAGTGGAAACAAAAGTTTTTTCCCAATTCTTGTGAACCTGACCTTTGACCTATGACCATGACCATGACATAATAAAACAGTGTAGTGTGTTTTATTATCTTTACCTACATGATTGAAGGGAATTGGCTGAAATCTTTGGTAAAAATCTGAGTTCAAGATTTATTCATGCAGTGTGTGATTCTGAAAAACGTTATGGTGTTATTGTGATGACGTGGGGCATCTACCATTACACAAAACTTGAAAATGACCTCTAACTGTGGGTGCTAGAGTGCTAACCCACCCTGCAGTAACATCTGGAAACATCTGATGTGCAGCAGCTTCATTTTCAGTATGACAGTGATCCCAAACACACTGCCAGTGCAGTGAAAGCATACTTAGATAAATACCCAGTGGAACACCATGAGAGCCCAGACCTCAGCATCACTGAAGCAGTGTGGGATCATCCTGACAGAGAACAGAACACAAGGCAGAAGCATCCAAAGAAGAACTTTGAATGTCCTTGAAGAAGCCTGGAGAACTGTTCCTGAAGATCCTCACAGAAAAGGTGTTCATGCCAAATATTGACTTTTAAGCTCGTTAGAATTGTACAAAGATATTGCAGTTTCATGTTTGCACAGGTGTCATTAAACCACTCCACCCATTTCTCATTTTCCTACAAAATAAAAGGAAATGAAGAATGATTCAAGACTTTAAACACCGAAGGACCTTCTCATCCCATGATGCATCACAAATCCCAGTATCCACAGTGAACGACTTCCAACCTTCTTGAGTTGAATTCTTTACAGAGCATATTAAAGGTTTTAGTTATTCAATTCAATTTTATTTATATAGCGCCAAATCACAACAGCAGTCGC
This sequence comes from Rhamphochromis sp. 'chilingali', assembly GCF_963969265.1. Classification (NCBI taxonomy): domain Eukaryota; kingdom Metazoa; phylum Chordata; class Actinopteri; order Cichliformes; family Cichlidae; genus Rhamphochromis; species Rhamphochromis sp. 'chilingali'. Next base: position 1,290,649 of record NC_137930.1, read on the forward strand.
CTCAAGGTGCTTTATATTGTACAGTAGATTGTACAACAATAGATTCAGAGAAAACCCAACAATCATATGACCCCCTATATGAGCAGCACTTTGGCGACAGTGGGAAGGAAAAACTCCCTTTTAACAGGAAGAAACCTGCAGCAGAACCAGGCTCAGGGAGGGGCGGGGCCATCTGCTGCGATTGGTTGGGGTGAGAGAAGGAAGACAGGATAAAGACATGCTGTGGAAGAGAGACAGAGGTTAATAACAGATATGATTCAATGCAGAGAGGTCTGTTAATACATAGTGAGTGAGAAAGGTGACTGGAAAGGAAAAACTCAATGCATCATGGGAATCCCCCGGCAGCCTACGTCTATTGCAGCATAACTAAGGGAGGATTCAGGGTCACCTGGTCCAGCCCTAACTATATGCTTTAGCAAAAAGGAAAGTTTGAAGCCTAATCTTAAAAGTAGAGATAGTGTCTGTCTCCTGAATCCAAACTGGAAGCTGGTTCCACAGAAGAGGGGCCTGAAAACTGAAGGCTCTGCCTCCCATTCTACTTTTAAATACTCTAGGAACAACAAGTAGGCCTGCAGAGCGAGAGCGAAGTGCTCTAATAGGGTGATATGGTACTACAAGGTCATTAAGATAAGATGGGGCCTGATTATTTAAGACCTTGTATGTGAGGAGCAGGATTTTGAATTCTGGATTTAACAGGAAGCCAAAACAGGAGAAATCTGCTCTCTTTCTAGTCCCTGTCAAGACTCTTGCTGCAGCATTTTGGATCAGCTGAAGGCTTTTCAGAGAGTTTTTAGGACTTCCTGATAATAATGAATCACAGTCGTCCAGCCTGGAAGTAATAAATGCATGAACTAGTTTTTCAGCGTCACTCTGAGACAGGATATTTCTAACTTTAGAGATGTTGCGCAAATGGAAGTAAGCAGTCTTACATATTTGTTTAAAGACATAAAGACCTGGATGGCCGCTAACTTTCTGCTTCTTAATTCAGATCAAACTGAGGTTATTGTACTCGGCCCTGAAAAGCTTAGAAATATGGTATCTAACCAGATTCTTCCTCTGGATGGCATTACCTTGGCCTCCAGTAACGCTGTGAGGAACCTTGGAGTCATTTTTGACCAGGACATGTCCTTCAACGCACATATTAAGACATTCCTGCAGTTTAACTCATTGGTGTGTGTTATCTGGCTTCATGGACAGATAGAGCTGGGTGTCATCAGCATAGCAGTGTAAATGTATGCTATGTCTTCTAATGATGCTGCCTAAGGGAAGCATGTATAATGTAAACAGAATTGGTCCTAGCACTGAACCCTGTGGAACTCCATAATTAACCTCAGTGTGTGAAGAGGACTCTCCATTTACATGCACAAACTGGAGTCTATTAGATAGATATGATACAAACCACTGCAGTGCAGTACCTGTAATACCTACAGCATGTTCTAATCGCTCTAATAGGATATTATGGTCGACAGTATCGAACGCTGCACTGAGGTCTAGCAGGACAAGCACAGAGATGAGTCCACTGTCAGAGGCCATAAGAAGATCATTTGTAACCTTCACTAAAGCTGTTTCTGTGCTGTGATGAGCTCTGAAACCTGACTGAAACTCTTCAGATAAGCCTCTGCAGATGTGCAGTTATGAACACTGCTATTCACCAGATCAACAGTAAAGCGGCTGCTTAGGTGGATTCTTCAGTTCAGCTGCACATTCTTTGTTTCATACTTCCAGAAGCTCCCTGTTGATCTGTGCTGGTTGATGGTTCAAACAACTACAGACATGTTTGAAATGACAGTGGACACCTTTTAGGAGAGCTGTTAGAAACCTGGCAGACCTGGAAGTGGCCATAACAAGGGAAAAAAAGGAAAACTGGAAAAACACACAAATACTTCAAACAAATACTTCAGTTGCTCCTGAACCACAAGGTAAACTTATTGGCGCTCAACAGTTATTTAGCATCAATTATTTAGTTGTTTTGATTATTCGTTTGCAGTTTTGTCGTTGATAACAGCGGCAAATTGTTCATATTTGAGTCCACAGATTCACCTCACCTGGCACGCATCAGACTAAATAAAGGGCGAGAAAAAAAAAATGCTTCCGCATCCTTCTGCCCCTCGGCGGGGTGTTTGGAGTGTGTGGGAAGACGTGATTGATGAGTTAATCACGTGCCACCTGAAATTAGACTGTGAATCAATCAGGATTATGTTTGCGTGGTGATTCGGAGTGACAGTCTGCCAGCGTGGCGAATTAGAAGTAGAGTGAACAGATAAAGCCCGTGGAGCTGATACGGAGCTCTGCGGGGGCTTCGTGAGGGAAACTCCAAACCAAATCCATCCATCGTGAAGGCTGAGTGAAAACAGGTGGCCGTAAGCTCCACTGTAAGAGGCACTTTCATAAAGTCGTCGATTTTCTTGTCAGACTTGTTGATAATAAACCTGCTGCTCCTCCTTACAAAGCTTCAGCTCCTTAAAAAGGCCTCTTCCTACACAAGTGACGCTGCAGCAGAGTTAACTGCACCGTTATGTTCTCACAGATTTGAGAAGAGCATCAGCTACGGCGGCTGTGAAATAGATGACTGAGGTTCTGGTTTCATAGCAGCTGCACCAGCCAAGAAACACAATCCTCTTCAGAGGCAGAGCGCTGGCCGGTGCACACTTTCCCCCTTCAGCTTAACTGGAGCTGATGGCTCAATAAAAGGAGAGAGCTGTTTGTCTGCCGTCATTATTTCCGTGCTGTCTCTGGGCTGCAGTCCGCGGAGGGATCCACATTATCTCCTCAGAGTTTAAACTCCAGCTCTGCTCATGCTTTACATCCCGATCTGCTCGCGGCTGTGCAGCAGGTTTCTAAAGCTGACCGCTGAGAGAAACAGGTGAATGGAAGGGAAACTTATTAAAGCCCGGAGCTAAGAGGCTAGGAGGCATTTCTCTGACCAGCAGGGGTCGCTCCAAACACTCAGATGGGCTGCAGAAGTTAAAGGTGAACCAAACCGTGCACTGTGGAGAGTCCCAGGAAGTCTGGATCCAGTGAAGCCACAATTGCGCGCTTCCTGTTGTAAAGCAGCCAAAAGGACCTCCAGTCCTCTGTGTTTGCATCATCAAAGATGCAGAACTACCTGTGACTGAGCCCCTGGCCTGGATGTTCTTTACGGCTCTAAACGTCGGGAACAGTGCCGCTGGATTATCTAACCGGGGTGGTGGTTCCCCTCTTTAAGAAGAAGAACACAGGTCAGCCAGGCTGTCAGAGCTGTGGTCACTTGTGGTCAGCTCAGTATCAGAGAGACTTGAGTCTGTGTGGGAGCCAAAGGCGCTGCTATTCAGGGCTGCTGTTCGTCATCATGTCCTAATTTCTGAGGACAGAATTTCTCGGTGCAGGGTGAAAGGTGTCGGGCTTGGTGATCTCAGGGTCTGCTTTTTACAGATGATCTGGTCTTTCTGGCTTCATCAAGTGATGACCGCAAGCTTGGGTGGGTTGAAGACGTGTGTGCAGGGGTGAGGACAGTAACCACCATTTCTGAGGTCATGCTTGGTTCTGAGAGAGAAGGATGGGCAGCTCGTGTTGGGGATGAGCGGATGCCTGGAGTTTAAGTATCTCAGGTCCTATTCATGACTGAGGGGAAAGACGAGCAGGAGCTTGACAGAGGCATCGATGTGAGTCTGGAGGATGGAAGCAGCATAGACGGGTTTCTTCCAGAGGATTCAGCAGTCGTGGAGTCAGTGAGGACCCCAGTCATTCAGAGCACAGCTGCTGCTCTTTGTTACTGATTGGAGCTGACCAGGATGCCTGCTAGGTGAGGGGCTCTGGGCATGTCCTACCCGGACGACACTCCAGGGTGATTTCAGGACATGATGGAGAGGTTATGTATCTCAGCGCATCCCTGCTGCCCACACGACCCAGATCAGTGACTTAAAATGGACAGATGTTACATGATGTAGTTCCATATCCTCTAACCCAGGGGTCAGAAACCTTTAACACCCAGAGAGCCATTTGGACGCGATTTCCACGCAAAAAAAAAAACACTGGGAGCCGCAAATACTTTTTTACACCTAAAATGAAGATAACACTGTATATATTGTTTTTTACCTTTGTGCTTTGTGTGAACAACTAAGGTGTGCTGCTTATGAAATCCATGAAGTGCTACAGAGAAAATTACATTTTATTTTTGTAATTAACACATTTTGAACTCTTAAAGAAATATAACCAAAGCAAAGACACCCAGCTGAACTAAAATGATCCAGAAACAAAAACTGTTATATCGCCTTTGGGCTTTTGGAGCCTTGACCTGACTTTTAAAAAAAATAATTGAAAATGAAAAATAGATATTTGCAAAATTCTGCCTAAATATGTATTTTACCTGGTTAATGTGTGTGGCGGGGCGTAACTGAGCGGCACCCGCAACTAGTGATGGTAGATTTGATTCTGTTTACTGAATCGAGTGTTAATGAGTCACTCACCAAAGTGAATCGGTTTTTGAGTCATTTGATTCACTGAGTCAGTTGACCAGAGAGTGCAAAAAATGTACATTTTCACTCAAACTTAATTTGTTTCTCTTTTCATGTAAATCCTACTGCTAAGATGAGTGATTCTAAAAGAAAACAACTATTTTACAGAGCAAAAAAGAGCAAAAACATTTCTAAAATTAAGCAATTTCCTATCAAAATTGCTTAATAAACATTTATTTTGTTTATTTTTATTTTATTAGTATTTTCCTTAAATGTGTCAAATATATATTTTCTCATCTAAATGTCCACTGAGCTGTGAGCCAGGGGGCGGTAATGCGCCTTAACATTGGTTGCCAACCAAGAAGAAGAAGAAGCTGTGAGCCAGGAGGGAGGGAGTGAGTAGCTCAAATGTGCTGTTAGCATGTTAGCAGAGCGATGCTACTGTGAACCGAGGAGCTATTGTCTTGATGTGAGCTTCTACTCAGGGTTTTTTCTTCCAGTTCAGAGCAGAAATCTTTTTGTTACGATACTGGATGTTGTGTTTTTCTCCACAATTTTAATTATAAGCTAATACATTGCTGCTAACAGCAACAGGGATGAGTCAGTGAGTCAGTTGGGCTTGTGAATCATGATTCATGAGTCAGTAAAGTGATTCTCGAGTATTGAACGATTCGTTCATGATTCGCGCATCACTACCCGCAATCACGCCTCGCCGCCTTAACGTCTGTGCTGTTGTGTTGGTGTGTGTCGGGCTGTGAGCTGCAAAGCTACAGCCGGCTGTGTGCGTCAGCAACTGTGTGTGAAAAGCGTGTTCATGCAAACATCGTGGGGTCTGCCGTGATATGTTTACAACGGGACTTCTGCTCCTGAACCTCTGCGCACAGCGTCTGCAGATCGGGGCTGTACGAAGTCACTTTCATCTTTACAGGACTGTAAGCTGTCGTCTGTGAGGCGTGAGCGTGTTTGTTTTTAACACAGTTCACGGTGGAGCTGCTGACATAATGTGGATCCAAAGATCCATAATTGGCCTACCTGGGGCTGAAAGTCTCGATAAATGCAGGCGTTTCGGCGGCTACACCGGCTTCCACGAGTGTGACCAGGGCCGTGCAGAGAGGTTTAAAGGGGCGGTGCTCAAAGTTAAAAAGGGGCACATTGAACCAGGCTGAATAACAACAACACACATTCACCAAGAGTCTAATATGGGAGGGGCAGGGCTGTGTTGATCTGAGACTGTAAACATTAAAAAGTCCATAGGAGAGATGGTAGCTGTGTCATGAGATAATAACAAAATGCAAAGATTGGTGACAGCGCTTGGAACCATAAGGACACAAAAAACTGTGAGAAATAATTTAGGCTCTGCCTGTGAATCACTCTTTGCTTCTCTTCTTCCTTCCATCCCATCATTTCATATATCACTCTCCACTTGCTGTCTATCTGAGAACAAGGCACAACTTGCTATTGCAATAAACTATAATCTAATTATCCACACCTAACAACTCCAGCACTTAATCTAAAATAAAATGATGACAGAAAAATGTTATAGCCCTGCCTTTAGTAGCCTCACACAGCTCTACTGTTTCCTCCTCATGTCCTTACCAGGCATGTCTGCACAATGTTATATCATGAGTAATATATTTTTTTAAATCCATATACATAAAACACACACATGCACGCACACACACAGTGACATTTTAGACCTTCTTCAGAATACTGTATATACTATGAGCATCATGGTGCTGATCCATAATCCTTACATTATTATTTATTACTAGAGCTACAATAATAAAGCAAAGAAGAGGGGGAAGTAATAAATATGAAATAATGTATATATGATGATTCCATTTGTTTCACTATCCACTCTGTGCAGGGGCAAAGCTTATTACATGTTTAAACTGTAGAGATACAATCATTTTACTGCTGTAACATCCAACTTTTGTCTTATTTAAAATATAAATCTAATATAATCTGCTTCTTAATGCATGTTCTTTAAAATACAGCGTGTGTTTTAATATATTGTAATAATGCATAATTATGTGGACATGCATATTAGATCGTTTTTTAGTGAAATATAATCCCTCCAGAAAGGCAGGAAAAGCCCGGAAACTTACTTTAAAACTAAACATGTTCCCTAAAACGGTGACAGAGCTACAGACCCATGACAGCCTTACACAGGTAGCCAGCAGCTACGACCAGCACTACCTGTGCAGCTAATAAAAGGACAGGTAATGTGTGTCGCGCTGTTGCACGCACAGCACGATCGTTTGTTTCAGTTCGTCAGTTGCAACAAGACAGCTTACCAACGTGTACGTAATAAGCTGATACTCCTGTGTGCTACACACTACAGTGTGCGCTGTACACCTACTTACTGGTTGTGTCGCATCAGTCTGTGTCTCTGAGTTAACTTGTGTTTCTCCTACAGCTCCGGACCGCAACAAATGCGCGTGCTCTTTGTGAGCTCGTTCCCAGCTCGTAACCAGCGCGCTCTGCCGTCAAGGGCGATCATTGGTTAAATGTGATCATGTGACTGATGCAAGCCAGATCCTTTTATTTAGCAAAACTGTGATTAATAGTTAAATATTATTGTTGAGGGGCACAGACAGGACTCCGCACGCACACACACATTAAAAATAATAATAATAATATTTTTTAAAAAGTTGCCTCAACAAAAGGGCTCTTTGGGCACCCATCAGGAAAGGGGCGGGTGCTCAAGCCCCTCTAGCCCCCCTCCCCCCCCTCTGCACGTGCCGGCGTGTGACGCTTATTTTGAGCGATGAAAAAATAATAAAATATAATTTTATTTTTATATGTCAATATCACAATAATCTTCCAATTTAGAACTACAAGTTAAAAAAGAACTAATATAAATAAAATACACTTCAGCTAAATACTTAAAAAAATAATTTATTTTCCTAAACCACTAAAAGGACTAAAGTACGGAGCCCCGCAGGGGACATGAGAGAAAAAAAAATTAAGACGGACTTTTGCGAGATCTCGCAAAAGTCCGTCTTAATTTTTTTTTTCTCCCTAATTTTTTTTCTCCCATGTCCCCTGCGGGGCTCCGTACTAAAGAGCCGCAGGTTGCCGACCCCTGCTCTAACCTTTTGTGCAGATTTTAGATGAACATGAACAACAATCCATGTTTAGCCATTCAAGCCGACTCCCCTGTAAGATGCCTCACAGTGGTTTGAGCCACTTCTTCTCCCAGCTGCTCTCTTTAGAGGTCGCTACAGGAGATCATCTGCCTCCATCTCCTCCTATCCCAGCAGCCAACCTGCTGCCAGTCCTCCTTCACTACATCTACAAACCTCCTTGAGATCTTCTTCTTTTCCTCTTGCCTGGCAGCCCCATCTTCATCCTCCTTTCTCCTTCCTCTGCATATGAAGCTCTGTCTGCATTAAAAACTCAATGAATTTTAAGGTAGTCCGTGACTGACTTTGTTTGGTTCTTATTTATGATAGGCTCATTTTCTTGTGATACCCCATTAACAATCTTACTGCAACCACTTGGAGAAAAAGGAAGGAAACCAGACAAAGTCAGGACCAGAGCCGAGTGAGCAGAAATCACAAAATGAAGCATAAACAAAATGCAAAAGCGTGACGTGTGTTCAGACACAAAGTTAAAAGACAACTCAGCTGGTGTAAGTAAGCATGGTCATCCCAGGTGTGTGTGTGCTCAGCATAGTTTCGAGGATAAGCTCAGTAATAATTAATAGGAAACTTACCTGGCTGCAATGGCACAAAGGGGTACATCTCCATGGTGACAACCTGCAAGGCCTGCAAACACACACACACACACACACACACACACACACACACACACACACACACACACACACACACACACACACACACACCTCCTGCTGAGGTGGATGGATGTGATAGAGCTGCAGGTTATCACCAGTTGAGAAACATGCACAAGTCATACCAGCCTCTGAAACCCGTCACCAACCGTTACCTGCAGCAGCGATGGGACCAGATAAACTACGAAAACCACCGCAGGAAGGTAAGGGTGGAGGATGAATGGTGGTGAGGCTGAAGGGTGGAGGATGAACGGTGGAAGGTGCCACTGGTACACACAGGGCTCTGTGCTGGTTTTCCATCAGAGCTGGATTCAGGTGAGGTGGGACTGAAGGAGCTACAGTTGGAGGTGATAATGAAGGACGGGTGGAAACTGGTTTAGATTAGAGGCCAAACTAGGGCTCGGTATCAGGATATAAACACGGTTATTCCTGCTGTAAAGTTTCAACATGAAAGTCTATGGGGACTGACTCAGTGTGGAGCCCTCGGGATCTCGCAAAAGTTTCTCGTACTCTAAGAACCGGGTCTACGTACCCTTGCCCCTGGAGGGGGGAACTGCACCCAGACCCAGGTGGTGTTACCCTTTTCCCTGCGGTGGGGAGAAGCAGGCCGCCCCGACTCGCAGCAGCAGGGAGGCCCCACACTCCAGCCAAATGCTCGCTCGTTAACAGAGTTGGTTTTGGTGCAAAGTGAACATTGACTGGTTTAATTTTTGTAATTGACATTAAATGTCTGCACATGTTCCTATCATAATATTAGCTCGTATCAACTGACCTTCACATTTTCAACCAAAAACAGCTAAAATGTAGATGGCACATTAATCAGAAACTTGGGTGGAGGAGGTGGGGCCACAGGCCACAGCTTTTATTTTACAGAGCTTCAATCTGAGAGATGATGCAGAAGCTTCTGACAAACGTTAACACTAATGTGTTAGATTATAGAAATGATAGAAGACATCTCTGAACAGAAGCAGACAAAACTCCAGTAACACAGAGAAACAGGACACAGCAACAGACACAGGCCGAGGGGTTCAACACGCGTGAGGTAACCAGGGAAACACAGCTGGACACAATCAAGACAACGAGACGAGCGGGAAGTAAAACTAAACACAGAGTACAAGATAAAGGTGACAGAGACTTAACGAGTCACAGGAGGCAGGAATTAAATATGAATGACTATGAAGAGAAACCAGGTCGTCAGCAAGAAGAGAGGACTCTGATAACAAGTCTGGACAAGGACGACCAGAACGATGAAGAATTAAAGACTCTAAAGAAAAAAGGAAAAACACCTACACCTCCCCCAGGATGATGTGCCAATAAAAACTGGTTTTATTGTCCTTCACAATAAAAACAAAACTATAAACCGGTGAGTCACAGTGACCTGGGTTTACCTTTTCAGGTGAACTCCGCCCTGCCTGCAGTGGACACCAAGGGCAACAGGACACCAGCTCACATCCAGCTCAAGCTGAAAAAACTGCAGGTCTCTCACTCACACACACACACACACACACACACACACACACACACACACACACACACACACACACACACCTTGTGTTTGAGGGACTGGGATCTGCTTCTGTGCTTCAGCTGCAGGATGAGCGTCTGTCAGTCGTCGACAGAGACAATCACCTCCTGGCCTCCAAACTAGCCGACATCTTCTCCTCCAAAGGCCTCGTGGACCACAGGAACCAGTACCACCTGAGGAGGTAAGGTGTGTTCATGATGAAGCCGTTCACGGGTATCTGGGTTTCCGTACAGCAGCGTGTCTGTGTCATGTTTTCTCTTTTGATTTCTCATCTTTTCCAGTCTGAATGCGAACAAGAGGAAGCACGAGCTTCTGTTGGTCACCCATCAGAATCAGGCCATCTACCAACGAATCACATCTCGCCAGTCAGAGTATCGCCGCCAGCTGTGGTTGGATGACTGGGAGAGGACGGAGCGTCGTCTGGACAACATTTCTCGTTACCCGAGAAAGCCAGCAGACAAACAGGTGAGTTGACGGAGGGAGCTCAGGTGTCCTGATACATCCTGGTGTTCAAAGATGCTGAATGTAAGAACTCTTCACAAAATGCTCTTCAGTGCACACTCAGCACTCCCAGGTTCCCTGGATACTGGAACCCTGTAGATGATGATGATGATCACTGGTGTCTCTGTGTCCACAGAGGCCGAGCAGAAAGGTGAAGTTTGCCGCCGTGGAGAGCAGCGAGCCGTCTGCGAGCTGCAGAGACTCCAACACTGACAGCACCGACTGAGAAACCTCCTGAAACACAAACACAACCGTCTGTCTCCAACCAGACCATCTGTCCTGTCCCATAATAAAAGGGTCCGAGCATGATCACGTTTCTGCCTCTCTTCACAAACTGTGCATGGTCACGTTGTTCCACACAAAGGCTGATTCATTTCAGAGGTTTTACAAAAGTCCATTTCTGTACCTGCACATCCTTCCTACCACTCTACCCCAAAGGGTTAGTGACGGTACCTGCAGGTGGCGCTGTGCACCAAACAGGTTCATCAATGTTCTCTGAGCTTCACTAAAAAGTAAATGTGGAGATGGTACAAAGTATGAAAAACCCTGTTCCTGGTGTTCCTCATATGTGCGAGCGCAACAAGTGGACATCTGGGTCTCACTAGTCTCACTAATTAACATAGCTGCCTTCACGGTTAGCTGATCTGCATTTTGACAAGTTAGGGAACAAAGTCACAATTTGTCTCAAAGTTGTACTAAAGATACTAGTTAACTGTAGGTTAAGTAGTATGTAATCTAAAAGATCAAACTAAAAGAGTAACAAGTTAATCAGCTTAGGGATCTTCACTAATTAACTAGTGGCCTTTCCAGTGAACTACACACTTTGAGCCTTACTTTTCTTGCTACTTTACTGGTAAGTGAAAAAAGAGCTCAACTAGTTCGTTGCTCATCATTTTTACCTTTACTAGTTACCTACTTGGATTTATTTGCTGTAATGAAGTAAAATCTCACCTTTAAAGTCAAAACTCGTAACTAGTGGATACTTTGGTTCTGCCTAATTAATGAGTTAGTTAACCACTTTGAGCCTAACTAGCAGAATTAAAAGGAGCTTCAGTTATTAAGTCAGCTTTTGAGGCTTCACTCACTCATGAGTAGATCATTTAGTATTAAACTAATTTAGCAATGATATTGAACTTAAAGGGGTGAAGGTTAGTTTAGTCAGCCTGCTGACCTTCACTGTTAACTAGCTGCTAGTTTCTGCCCATGATGGACTTGAATGAAATATTTTCATATTTGACTGAAGGAGTCGCTGACTGTAAATGAAAGATGCTGAACTTCGGGTATCCTTCTGTTATTAACCCCGTCACTCTCCTGGAGTGAAGGGGTTCCACTTTTGCACACCTGTGTATGAGCCCATGAACATATGGCGTTATTTTTGTGCCTCTGAGCGCACGTAAAAAAAAAATTGCAGGTGCAAGTGTTGCATTTTGAGGAGAAATTTGAGTGAACAAAAGTCATTGCTGCGTGCAAAAACTGTATTTCAGTGTTTGCTGTTATCCCCGCACACACACATGCGCGCGCACGCACACACACATTCATGCACACACGCACACACACACACACATTCATGCACACACGCACACACACACACACACGCACACACACACAACAGCAGCTCCTCTCGCTCAGCTTTTGAATTTGCGCTCGCTCGCAGTGTGTCGCTCGCGCTCTCAACATTTCTGCCCGTGCGCGCTCAACTCTTTCTCTACACCGTTATATTTGTGCCACAAAACACATAGCAAACACTGAAATACGCAGCAATGAATTTTGTTCACTCAGATTCAGCTTTTCTTCGCTCAAAATAAATTTCTCCTCAAAATGCAACACTTGCACCTGCAAACGTTTTTTTACGTGCGCTCAGAGGCACAAAAATAACGCCATATGAACACAGCCCTGGAGTAATTCATTATAAATTAGGGCACATTTCTGCTGAGGTCATGTATGGACCGGACAACGTCTCAGCTTGTCCCCTGATTTCTCCACTAGGAGGCAGCAGACACTCGTCTCTGCTCAGCGATGAGCAGCGATGGAAATTTCAGAAAGCGCGTCTCTGGAAAAGATTACAGACTCACGCTGGAGCCGCACTGAGCTCACACAGTGATATAATGCAAACCAGGGCGCCTAAGCCTCGTATTTGTTGACTTATTATAAAACATTAATTTGCTCTGTATTTGCTGTCAGACACGTCAGCTGGGTAAAATGGTCTTGCACACACGTCTACACTTTACTGTAAAGGAATGCACGATGATGAGCTGGACCTCTGTGCCCTGACAGATTTGTGTTTTCAGGCTTTAAATAGACGTTATCCATGTAGCAGTTTTCAACTAAAAAGACTTCATCTTATCACACACACACACACACACACACACACACACACACACACACACACACACACACACACACACACACACACACACACACACACACACAGAGAGTGGGAAACCTGGGGTTAATTTATCGAGCTGATAAGCACCTCCATGAGACGTCTCAGCCTCACCGATGATTTTAGGGTGAGCGAAGCCAGATAAGAAACAGATATCCAGGTTAAGCTGAAGCTCTGCGCCGCTGTGAGAGCTTCACCTGTTTGTGGAAAAGCCCTTTAACGCTGTGCGCCTGTCCCGATCCCTGGCTGGACCTGAACCTCTGCGGGCCATCTGGGAACAGTTAACGGCGTCTGTAACCGTAAAGCAGGTCCGGGCAACTCTCCCGGCAACAAAAGCAACATTAAATGATCAGAAATGATTGAGTGACTCTCTCCTTTAAATGTTGAGCTGAAATATTCCTGCCTAAAGATGTGCATGTGCAGGATGATTTCTTGAAAATCCAGCATGGCACTTATTGGAGAGCGGCTGTAGCTTCAGTGTTTTACAGCACTCCACTTTATTAAGATCAGAAGCAGCAGCACTCAGACCTGCTTCATCACATCTCGGGCCTGATGTTCCCCAGAGGAGCAGCAGAGTCGCTGTTCTCACGGTTACACCGAGGCAGTAAAAGGAGCCGCTGGGTAAAGGTCAGAGAGATGTTTGCACGCCCGAGACCACGATTCATATTCCACAATCTGATCTGCGGTTAGGAAATGAAAGCACTTTAAGTAAAGTTATGGAAAGAAGGCGGTTTTGTCTAAATGCTGATAAAGTCCCATTCTTCTGGATTAAATCGGACCACAGTCTTTCCCTGACGTTAACCTCGGCTGACAGTGTAAAACCACGACCATGAAAACGTTAAAAATGGGCCTTTCGCGTGGGAAGCTGCTCTCTGTCCACGTCCTGGCCTTTGCAGGGCCGTTAATAGGATTTTTAGAGTGGTGGGGCGTGCAGGAGGGAACCTAGAACTGGTCGTGGGTGGAGGAAGGGATAAGGGGGTCCGTGTGAAATCAGAAACATCTCTCAGACATGTTTCTGATTCTGTTTCAGCAGTTTTAATTGCAGTGTTATTTTAATTTATAATCTACATAGTAACATAATAATAACAACAACATAATGACAGTTTAATGTCTAACCTGTATCGCTTTTATTTTATTTATCTTTTTAGCTTCAAATAGTTGTACAGCACTTTGTTTGAAAGCGCTTTAAAAATAAAGTTGTTGCTATTATTATTATCATTATTATTATCATTGTTGTTATTATTATTATTATTATTATTATTATTATTATTATTGTTATTAACTGCATTCCTTGAATTCAGCGTCTTTCCTTCTTGAGCTACAAAAAGGGTGAAAATTTCCCAAATTTCCCTACTTTTCACTTTCATCTCTGACAAAAACCAAAAACAGTCAGATCGTCAGCATGCCGGATTCATCCCCTCTGGAAGAGAGGGTAGACTTCAGCCGTCCTGGATTTGGAGAAAATGTTGAGCCGTTTATCAAAATTGGCAGATTGTCGGGAACGCTGCCTTGAATTTTAATGCAGAGCAGCCGGGCCTCCAACCAGCAGCCAGCACTGTTTAAGGAGCCCACAGAAGGAGTATCAGGAGGACCCTGGGTTGCAAAAGTACACGAGACACTGGACCGCTCCTCTTCTGTTACAGCAGTCGACGTGATAATGATGAGATATTACTAACAGGGTCGTTCCATCACAGGTCAACACGGGACGATTTACATGCAGATTTTATGGTACAAAGTTTGAACATATATGATGATTTTTTATATTTATTTATTTTAAAAGAAGAAGGACTGTCCAACTGACTTTCAGGCCACATTAAAATGTCTCAGAAAGATAAAATCCTGATGTTTTCACTGGTCTTTGTTACCATCCAAACGAATCAGTACAGTTTGGGACAGATACATTACAAAATGTCTGAGTCTTGGCTAATTTCTCTGTTATAATCAGTGTGCCATATGGAAACTCCAGATGTCAGTTCTGTTCAGATCAGACTATCTACTGATATTTTAGTTTGTCAGATAAAACGTCATATTTGCTCAATCCAGCATGAAAGCTGAATGAAAACAGCATTTTCTTTATTTTGAGACTAAGAATTTCATGTTATATATAAAATTGTAATTGAATATTGTCACTGGTTGATTTTTGCAGTGAGATTTGTGTTTGTATTAGTGTGTGCTCACATATCGGGCTTTACAGGACTGCATTCATTTTGTTCATATTTTAGTTCAATTCAGTGTTATTCACACAGCGCCAAATCACAACAACAGTCGCCTCAAGGTGCTTTATACTGTAAGGTCGACCCTAAAAATATACATACAGAGAAAACCCAGCAATCATATGACCCCCTATGAACAACACTTTGGTGACAGTGAAGGAAAAACTCCCTTTTAACAGGAAGAAACCTCCAGCAGGACCAGGCTCAGGGAGGGGCGGGGCCATCTGCTGTGATTGGTTGGGGTGAGAGAAGGACAATGGGATTTACAATACTATCTATCTGTTAATAGGAAAATTGTACTTAGTAGTCAGTATAATCTTTTAGTGATATAAGTTTGCATATGGTAGAATGCTGCATGTAATCATTTGTGTGTAGAAGTATACAGTTGGTGGCATATTGAAAGAATGTCTCATCCTAGGGGGCCTGTAACACTTCAAGGTGTTTTAGCGTCCACCCCCACATCCTGGGAGCATGGGGAGAGGTTGTACCTTGTTTTATTGTTTTAACGTAGCTATGTCTGTTATAGTCTAAGTGCCTTTTGTTTAGATGAACTGCTGGACTTCTTCACTGTGTTATCTAGGATGAACCATCTAGGGTGAGGGGGAGACTACCCTCTTTATGACCAAGGATGTACCTTTTGTGCTTTCATGTTATACGACCCTTTGATCAGCAGGACCCCACACACACACACACACACACACACACACACACACACACACACACACACACACACACACACACACACACACACACACACACACACACACTGAAGTATAAATAAAGACCGGGGCAGTCCTCAGCGCGAGCCTCAGTTTGGAGGCCGCCCTTGCTAGCAAGAAGTTCTATGTGTTTCTCTTCTCTGAGTCTTTACTGAAGAAGTGTTTTAGAGTATTTTCTTAACATTATCTATCTATCTATCTATCTATCTATCTATCTATCTATCTATCTATCTATCTATCTATCTATCTATCTATCTATCTATCTATCTATCTATCTATCTATCTATCTATCTATCTATCTATAAATATACATTCATCCTTTCAATCTTTCTACCATAAAACTTTTATCCAATCAGAGATGTTTGAGGAAAGTGTTCTGGAAATGCCGCCGACTGCTCTGCACCGCCGTGTCCACCTCCATGTTTTGTTGGATCAGCCATCTTCACACATACACGGTGTTTTATTTGTTTATTACAGTTTTCTCACATCACTATTAACATTTGCACAGCAGTTTGTGTATTTCTCAAAACTGGTGCAAACTGGAAAACGGCCTGGGACATCAGTGGTTGCTCTCTGTCAGTGCGATTTCTTCCACGCCTTCTGCCTTTGGCCAGACTGAAACCACCTCAACAATGTATATGAATGTGTGCAGTGGTGCTCTGGCTTCCAGCTCCACACTTTACAGAGAGAAATGTAAGAACGTTTCCTGTGTAACATAATGCATTTTGTATGTTCTGTGAGTATATACACTGAATTGCCATTGTACTGCATGAAACTACACAGAGTAAAGCAGATTACAGCAGAGAATTGTTTGAAAGCAACTGATATACGTCCAAGAGCATTTGCAGTTTGTTCAGAGGAAGGCGACACTATGATGCTCACAAATGACTAAATGTTGTGGAGGTTGCACTAATGGTTTTGAGAGTTTTCATTCTGATCTGAGAACAGCACCAAAGCGACTGAGAAAAACTGTCACTTACATATAAATCATGCGTGGTCTCCATAGAGTGCCGGTTCCACGGAGGCCGAGGTTCCACGGAGGCCGAGGTTCCACGCAGGCCAAGGTTCCACAGAGGCCGAAGTTCCACGGAGGCCGAGGGTCCACGGAGGCCGAGGTTCCACGCAGGCCGAGGTTCCACAGAGGCCGAGGTTCCACGGAAGCCGAGGTTCCACAGAGGCCGAAGTTCCACAGAGGCCGAGGGTCCACGGAGGCCGAGGGTCCACGGAGGCCGAGGTTCCACGGAAGCCGAGGGTCCACGGAGGCCGAGGGTCCACGGAGGCCGAGGTTCCACAGAGGCCGAGGTTCCACGGAGGCCGAGGGTCCACGGAGGCCAAGGTTCCACAGAGGCCGAAGTTCCACAGAGGCCGAGGTTCCACGGAGGCCGAGGGTCCACGGAGGCCGAGGGTCCACGGAGGCCGAGGGTCCACATCAGCGTTTCCTCGGTGTTTCCTGTTCCATCCTTCTGTGTCAGCTCCCTCAGGTTAAGTTCATCCATGTGTCTGTTCACCAGTTTAGTTATGGTTCTCACTTCCTGTTTTATTTTGATAGTTACTTGTCACTGTTGTTTTGCATTTATTGTGACTTCCCTTGTGTGATCACCTGTGTCCCCCCTCATTCGTCCTGTGCCGTCTTGCTTCTGTTCTTTGTCTCCATGTGTTTACAATCAGTTCTCTTGCTGGACGTCTGTCTTTTAATTTCCTCCTTGTGGACTTTGTGTGTTCTGGACTTTTCTTTGCCTTTAATGAAGTTAGTTTCCTGTTTTACACCCACCTACATCTACACTAAATCTGAATGTCATGACATTGTGTTAAATGCACCTGAGCAATGAGAGGAGGCGAGTGTGCAGCTGTTACAGCACCATCCACTCCCGAGGACCAAGAGATGGTCTCACCTGTGACCTGAGGAGGGCCCAACACTCCCAGCACCTTCATCACATGTGAGAACAGCTGATTAACAATGGTCATGTCTGCTCCATGGAGTCAGATCAGTGTTAACCTTCTTCCATTCCCCCCCGATGTCAGGTATGACTTATTTTGCTAAAGCTGCAGTCTGACCTGATTGGATGGCTGTCAGTAAATTTCAGTGAGAGGAGCCAATCATGACCAAGTTGGTCTGGAATTAGACTGTTAGAATACAGACTACTTTATTCTACTGGAGCAAAATCTATCATTTTATTCTAATTAATAAACAAAAAACAACATACTTACTGGATGCACTGTTTTCCATTTAATGTAAGATGCTTAAGAGCTTTGAGTGAAGTTGAACTGTGATGGTTAGCATTCAGTAAACTACACTGATCTCCGTTTCAACGTGTTCTCTGTAAGTACACATTCCTGTCTGATTACTGAAGAGAGAAAAACCTGATGATCAAAAACAGGTTGAAGGTGCATCAAACATTCAAGCAGGTGTTTGATTCATGATGCGGGTGCGCTCGAAAGCAGAAAACCACAGACGGGGACGTAAGTGTAACCAGAGAGGTCGAAACAGACCAGAATAACATGAAGCTCTGACACGAGAACCACCAACAGGGTGACAAATACAGACTGAAAACACCACAGCGCTCTGAGATCATTTCATCCACAGAAATAACCACAGAGCAGACTCATAACTCTGCCACCGAGCCTTTAAACCGAGCTCTTTAATTTCCTCACTCCCAGTAACCTCAGCTAAGTACTGGAAAAATACAACTTTGTACAACACGTCCATGACAGAGGACACAAACACAACATGACAACTGTCCAGCAGACTGTTTTACCCAGAAACGAGTCTTTCTGACAGACACGTGACAGGCTGCAGGTCTCTGTCACTGAGACTCAGAACCCTGAAAACAGTATGTTGGTGTCTGATGCAACGACCGTGAGCCCTCTTCCTCACTCTTGGTCTCTGCAGCTTTGATGAGCAGCTCAGGGTGTAACTGCAGCCCACGGGCTCACGGGGGCTCCGACATGAGCCGTCTGAATGCCCCAGGAAAGAATCGCTCTCAGGCCGGCTCGGTTTCAGTGCGGATGTTCAGGTGATTTCAGGAAATGCGTTTGGACCGGGACACGGTTAAAGAGACACTCGGTCCTTTTTGTATCAGACATCCACCTCTACCTGAGCTGAAAGCTTAAAATCTTCCTCTCTGCCGCCTCATGTCACATAAATTATGATGGGTTATAAAATAACACTGACGCAAAAAGAACTGAAAATTCTCCATCTTTCACTTCAGATTTGATTCCTGCTGTGTGATAGAAATAATTGTACGATCCTCAGGGAAATATAAATATAAGCTTTGTTTGCTTTTCCTGCAGCGAGAGCTGAAGCTAACAGAGGCTGAGTGAAAGTGAACCAGGACATAATCGGTGTCACGCAGGGAGCCGCGCTCGCTGACCGACCCTCGGCTGCTCGTCCATCTGTTTCGCTTTAATTCTGCTGCTTTCACTCCCAGTTTCCACTTGTTTTTCCAGACAGAGTGACAGCAGCATGCCGCCGTCCAGCTCGCTGCACGCCAGCATCTTTTTATTGATGGGGAGGGAGCGTCTGTGAGTGTGAGCGTGTATGATTAACAGAGTGGAAAGTGTGCTGACACAGTCACACTGTGGAGTTTCGTCCCATCCAAGGACAATAAGCTCAGCTTCAGGTTCAACATGTGGAAGTAAACTTCCTGTCACGGGCCAGATGAATAATTCCTCAAACTTAAACTTTATTTATACAGCGTCAAATCACAACAACATCACCTCGAGGCGCTTTGTGTTGTACGGTAGACCCTACAATAACACATACAGAGGAAACTCAACAATCACATGGCCCCTGTGAGCAAGTAGGAACAAACACGTTTACATCCTGATACACAAACCTCTTAATTTCTCCCTGAACGAGGGAGGATGTTTGTATTACTCACGTGTTTAATCGTATTAACGTGTAAAGTTTGCAGTATTAGCTGATACCGTATCACTTCTATCCCACTCGTGGTCACTTCTCGCTCCAAACAAATACGTAACGCGGTCACGCTCACAATCCTAAAATTATGTTACGTCCAAAACCAACAGGCGGCGTCATGGTGACTATGTCCATCTTTTATATACAGTTTTTGGAGCCTGGAGTGGGCGTGAGAGGAACTGCAGGCTTTGTGTAGCTTTTTTTGTTAGCAGGTTTGAAACAAAACAATTCAAAATGATCAAGTGCGCTTATGGACACGTGTACTTACAGATGTATTTAAAACTGCACCGCTCTGTGGTTGGATGCACTTCCTGACTGTTTATCCATTATCCCGGTGCTCCCGGGGAGTTTTGGGCAGATGTTCACATCTGGGCTTCAGCACCGTGTGGAATCACAGACTCACATGGAGGCATTTCCTGTTTGTGCAGCGACTGAGACATTAAAGCTCCTGCTGTGAAAAGAAAAGGTGACCTTTAAGAGGCTCTTTAAAAAATCAGACACATGAGGCAGGAGGAGGTGCATTTACTCCTCCTCCTCCTCTCTTCTTCACACATCAGAGCAGCAGAGCCGGGACTCACTCACTCACACTCTGTTTATTTCTCTCTCAGACGCACTCATGGATTATCACCACCTTCTGCTGCTGTGGACCTACAGCTTCCTGCCAGGTGAGCGATGCAACAGGTAACACAGAGCAGGTCAGAGAGGTCACATCAGACAGGTGCTGCTGATGGTCCACCAGCAAGATGAGGACTTTGAGTCCAGGTCCAAAATCTGGATAGAAAGCTTTTGGATGTGGACTGTTTCCTCTCTGAAACTGCAGACAGGCTGCAGCTCCTTCAACATTTGGACTTTTCTTTCTCTTCCCAAAATTCATTTCGCTCTGGTTTGTTAAAAGTTCTTAGATCCTGACATTTATCAGCCTCTGTCAGACTTTCTAACATTTTCGAGAGACGGTGAGCCTTCGTGAGCATGAGTGCACACAGATCCTTTTTGTTTAGTGCAGGTGTTCAGATTAGTTTAACATGAAGCCTTCTGCGGTCCCGAAGAGACCCGCATGCGCAGATGAGGCAAAACAAGGACGTCACATGCAGCTCTCCGACGGCAGGCTTGTGTTTTGCTGCTGAGGCGCAGCAGAGAGTTCCCAGATGAGAAGGAAGATTTTAAATTGGAGTAATGGCTGCTTCAGACACTCAGGTGTGTGGAGAGCAGTGTGCAAAAGTGGATGTAGCCGGCCGACTGCGGTTTCTGGCTCAAGCTCCTTAATGCGAAATTCAAACTTCAATAGAGTTGGTGTGAAGTTTGTGTGTCAGGCTGCAAACATGTTTATTTCTGCTGTAACGTTTTAACCCTCTCCATGCAGACGTTGCAGATTTGCAACAGTTAAAAACTAACAACCTGATCACCCCACATACATATTTTATGAGTTTTTTTACTCAGAAGTACCACTGCAGGACTTGGTTGTGCATTAGCAACAAAAAACTTAATTTGAGCCTGAGAGGGTTAACACAGAAGTCTATGGGGACTGACTCACTGCTGCCTCTGCTGGACGTCAGAGGAACTGCAGAGTCTTTAAAGATCGAGGTCTCAGAGAGGATGTTCAAGAGGTTTATGTTGGTTTTGCATTTAACTTGGTGAAGACAGGGAGCACTGAAGCTTCACCAACAACTTTCAGACTAAACTGGAATATTCCAAAATCCATTAAAAAGGTGCCATGCTTATTTATCATGGTAAAAAATGACCTGATGGTACTACAAGGCAAGAATTCCCAGGTAGAAAGACCCAAATGAAACCCTGGTGTTTCAGTCCAGGCTGGGCAGTCCATCAGGGAAAGCGGGAGTGTGAGGAAACAAACGTACAAAGTAGGAAAAGAAAACTGAGCGAGCAGGAAGCAGCATCCCTGCTGTGCAGAGCGATCAGCTGACCACCTGTGTGGGAAAACAACAAAGGCAGGAAGCTGAGCGCAGTAAGATGTAAACGGAGTAACTTCAAAATAAAACAGGAAATAACAGGAACATCATTTGATTTTGTGACATCTGTTGGAAAGCATGCGAGGCCGTGTTGGCGCTGCTGATGTCTCCATCCTCTGCAGCACTGCGGTGTAGGATTACAGACTGGCCCTCCTCAGTCCCAGCGGACGGTCGCAGGAACCATTTTTCCTGATTTCTTCTGTTTAAACTGTTTCCTCACACTGAAGCCGTCCCTCTCCTCTTTATTGCATCAGTGCAGTTTGGTGTGATGGCTGGAGGATCAGGCTGTTGTCCCCGGAGGTTCGGCGGTCTGCAGGGCGATGAGGTTTTCTGCAGGATGTCAGAGGATAAAACGATTTAACAGCACGCCGTGGCTTTTAGGCAGATCGTTACGCTCTCGCTGTTGTTGCTGCTCCTCAGTTTGTGGTTGGTTGCACCAAACAGGAAGTCATTAGTTACCACACCCTCCTCGACAGGTGCTCTGAGAACTCGTTCCTGTGCTGTTTGAATCTGATTTCACCTCATCTGCAAACCGATTAACCTGCCGCTCAGAGCTGTCTCTACACCAGCGTTCTAATGTTCCACGTGTCTGAGCGAACACACAAACTCCCTGAGCGTCCCGTGGACCACTGTGAGCGCCAGCAGACGTGTGCACTGTGGTCACGCCACCATCCAAGTTACATGTTTACTAAAGTAATCAAATTACAGCATTTATGTTAGACGACTTTTAATTAACTGCTTCAGCCCACTTACAATGAGAATGTAAACAATCTTGTTCATGTGCAGCATGTTAACACTATTGGAAGCAAAAATAACTTGAACTCCAATAAAGCTCTGACTGTATTGTGAGTCTGTGGTCTGGGAGAGAGTCTGTAACTCTGTCTGCAACATACAGTAAATAATGACCAATGTTGGGTAATTAATTATTTAGTTACTTCTTCAAAAAGTAACTGAGTTTTGCAAACAACAAAGTTTTGCAGCTGTTTACCTAAAAATGCAGCCAAGGTGTTTTTTAAACAAACATTTCAAACTATTTACAGAACAATCAGCTGTTCTGCATCAAATCTGATGCCACAAAAATTATTTGTGTCACAAAAAATAATTCCTGTCCACTATGAGATGAAGGAGAACAACAGCTGATACCTGCAGGCCTGACAGCAGCAGATGTGTCACTGCTGTAACACCTGTAACACTCAGCAGGCGCCTCATTGTTCTGACACACAACAACACTACTGACTACACTACACACTGACTACACACTAACTACACACTAACTACACTCTAACTACACACTAACTACACACTAACTACACACTAACTACACTCTAACTACACACTGACTACACACTGACTACACACTAACTACACACTAACTACACTCTAACTACACACTAACTACACACTGACTACACACTGACTACACACTAACTACACACTAACTACACACTAACTACACACTGACTACACACTAACTACACTCTAACTACACACTGACTACACACTGACTACACACTAACTACACACTAACTACACTCTAACTACACACTAACTACACACTAACTACACTCTAACTACACACTAACTACACACTAACTACACACTAACTACACTCTAACTACACACTAACTACACACTAACTACACACTAACTACACTCTAACTACACACTAACTACACACTAACTACACACTAACTACACACTAACTACACTCTAACTACACTCTAACTACACTCTAACTACACACTAACTACACTCTAACTACACTCTAACTACACTCTAACTACACACTGACTACACACTGACTACACACTAACTACACACTAACTACACTCTAACTACACACTAACTACACACTAACTACACACTAACTACACTCTAACTACACACTAACTACACACTAACTACACACTAACTACACTCTAACTACACTCTAACTACACACTAACTACACACTAACTACACTCTAACTACACTCTAACTACACTCTAACTACACACTAACTACACACTAACTACACTCTAACTACACTCTAACTACACTCTAACTACACACTAACTACACACTAACTACACTCTAACTACACTCTAACTACACACTAACTACACACTAACTACACTCTAACTACACACTAACTACACTCTAACTACACACTAACTACACACTAACTACACACTGACTACACACTAACTACACTCTAACTACACACTAACTACACACTAACTACACTCTAACTACACACTAACTACACACTAACTACACACTGACTAAACACTAACTACACTCTAACTACACACTAACTACACTCTAACTACACACTAACTACACACTAACTACACTCTAACTACACACTAACTACACACTAACTACACTCTAACTACACACTAACTACACACTAACTACACACTAACTACACACTAACTACACACTAACTACACACTAACTACACACTAACTACACACTAACTACACTCTAACTACACACTAACTACACACTAACTACACTCTAACTACACTCTAACTACACACTAACTACACACTAACTACACTCTAACTACACACTAACTACACACTAACTACACTCTAACTACACACTAACTACACACTAACTACACTCTAACTACACACTAACTACACACTAACTACACTCTAACTACACACTAACTACACTCTAACTACACTCTAACTACACACTAACTACACTCTAACTACACTCTAACTACACACTAACTACACACTAACTACACACTGACTACACACTAACTACACACTAACTACACACTAACTACACTCTAACTACACACTAACTACACACTGACTACACACTGACTACACACTAACTACACACTAACTACACACTGACTACACACTAACTACACACTAACTACACACTGACTACACACTAACTACACTCTCACTACACACTGACTACACACTAACTACACACTAACTACACACTGACTACACACTGACTACACACTAACTACACACTAACTACACACTGACTACACACTGACTACACACTAACTACACACTGACTACACACTAACTACACTCTGACTACACACTGACTACACACTAACTACACACTGACTACACACTAACTACACACTAACTACACACTGACTACACACTAACTACACTCTAACTACACACTGACTACACACTGACTACACACTAACTACACACTAACTACACTCTAACTACACACTAACTACACACTAACTACACTCTAACTACACTCTAACTACACACTAACTACACACTAACTACACTCTAACTACACTCTAACTACACTCTAACTACACACTCACTACACACTAACTACACTCTAACTACACTCTAACTACACACTAACTACACACTAACTACACTCTAACTACACACTAACTACACTCTAACTACACACTAACTACACACTAACTACACACTCACTAAACACTAACTAAACACTAACTACACACTAACTACACACTAACTACACTCTAACTACACACTAACTACACACTAACTACACACTCACTAAACACTAACTAAACACTAACTACACACTAACTACACTCTAACTACACACTCACTAAACACTAACTACACACTAACTACACTCTAACTACACACTAACTACACTCTAACTACACACTCACTAAACACTAACTAAACACTAACTACACACTAACTACACACTCACTAAACACTAACTACACACTAACTACACTCTAACTACACACTAACTACACACTAACTACACACTAACTACACTCTAACTACACACTAACTACACACTAACTACACTCTAACTACACACTAACTACACACTAACTACACTCTAACTACACACTAACTACACTCTAACTACACACTAACTACACACTAACTACACTCTAACTACACACTAACTACACACTAACTACACTCTAACTACACACTAACTACACTCTAACTACACTCTAACTACACACTAACTACACTCTAACTACACTCACTACACACTAACTACACTCTAACTACACACTCACTACACACTAACTACACACTAACTACACTCTAACTACACACTAACTACACACTAACTACACACTAACTACACACTAACTACACTCTAACTACACACTAACTACACACTAACTACACAAGATTTGTGCTAAACGTCTCAAATCTCTCACATCTCAAACACGCCGTCACTCCTAAAACTTCCTCCTCCCTAAACAACTAAAGGTCATGTTGCCATATCATTTTTTGATTGGTCAACATGGTACATTTTTCCACCAATAGGAAAGGGCAGGGGGAGGGGTTTGGTGTTGTTTTTGCTCACAGGCTTTCGAGCGTTTTCCTTATAAAACGCCGTTTTTACCGTTTCTTCCTGCAGTAAATATAAACAACGACAGTATTCAGGAAGGAAACAAACATTGCAGATATTTTATCATAACTCTGGTTTTACGCGGCCGATCAACACAATTTAAAAACTGGTATAAAGTCCACACTTTGTCCGTCAGTTGTTCCGTCTGTCCTGCTCACATCTCCAATGGTTGTACACGTTGGCATTAACGTGGCTTCACTCCACATCAGCTGCTTTGCTAAAACACCGCACCGCACATAAGGACGCTGTCAGAGCCTGTAAACCACGCTGATTGGATACGAATGCGAATCGCATCATTGGCTGGACTGTGGGATAAGGCGGCATCGTTCTGATCCCACACGGGAGCAGCCAGTCACTGACTAACACTGCAGAACAGAATTGTTAAAGTTTAATTTTAATTTCAGTGCAGGTCAGATTTTTTTTGTGCGCATCGCAGATTTTCTGTGCCAGCAGTGGGCAGCTTAGAGGGAGCACTGCTCTACACCCACCTCCAGCCACAGTAACCAAACAAACTGAAAGTTGAAAAGCTTCTCGTGTTTCTGCTGGTTTTGGCGTTTTACAGAAACCACAGACATGCAGCGTGCTGCTGTGATTTTGTCTGCTTCAGGCACAGAACAGCCTGAAACTCTTCTGATACATAGAAAACTTTTATATAACTAAAGAAAGCGGAGATATTAACGGCGCAGCCAGCTCTGGGAGCAGCTCGGCCTGCTCTGGATGATGATCAGCATGATCTTTGATACGTGTCGTCTTATGTAAGCAGAAACTTTGAAGCAAACTGGAAAAAGTGATGTTTTTGAAGATATTTAAAAACAGACAAAGGTCTGATAGAACGTCTCGGACGAAGATAGTGAAGTGTTTGTGGAGCTCGTGGTGCTGTTTGTGTATTTTGGAGATATCTGTAGAGTAAACTCAGTGCACTTTTTAAATGACGATTTCATTCATTAAGTGATCAAATCTACCTGCCCTGTGTGCAAAAGTAACTGCCCCCTACACCTGGTAACTCATTGTTCCAGCCTCAGCAGTGAGAACTGCAGTCCAGTGTTGCGATGCCTTCAGTGGGTCTTTCACGTCACTGTGGAGGATTGTTTGAATTCGGACCAATGGAGGGTTTTCCAGCATGAACGCTCATTTAATACTGGCTGCTCCAAAACGTCATTTTGTTGTTTGAGCCAATCAGAGGTGGACATGCATTTCTGCTCATTGTCCTGCTGCCTTCAGGGCTTTCTGGTAGAGAGCAGAACTCACGGTTTCCTCGCTTACAGCGAGTCGTCCTGAAGCTGGAGAGCAGCCCAGACCATCACACCTCCACCGTGTGACGTTCTCTTTATGAAATGCTGTTAGTTTGATGCAGGAAGCGGCACAGATGGGCTTTGGCAGCTCATCGAGCAGTGATCATGAAACGCTCCCGTCTTTGAACTGTTCTAAAAAAAGTGGAGATTTCTGTGGAAACAGGAACAAAACTAATCTCACAGCTGATACTCAATCTGGATTCTAATCTGCCTTCAATTATGAGACGCACATAGAAAAACCTGTCACTGACCACAGGTCGGGAGGATCGTCCACATCAGCGACCGTCAGACCCGGATCGATCCCTGCCCGGATTCCTGGCCCAGCTCAAACAGGGGCAGATTCCTCTGAGCCACGAGCAAACAAACACGACTCTTCTGGCTTCCAGCGTCTTTCACTTTTGTCCTCAGCAGCCAAACTCATCACCACTGCTGGCCAACGATCCCGGCAGCGTGCCCAGTTTTCCAATCGCGCCACAGCTGGGAGAAGCAAACCGGAGTGCTCAGGAAATACTTCAGCAGCATACGGACAAAAAGCAAATGGTCAAAAGGTCACACTGAGATCAAAAGGTTGTGAATGAATGCCATATGCATTTTAAACCTGGTGAATGACATATCAGCCAATCAGATGATCCCGTAACCAGAAACGCTCTCAGTGAGAAAGCTGAGAGCTGATTACGTCATCGGAGCAGGAGAAAAGACACAAAACCAACCAGTGATGACATCAGATCCACCACGGCATGGATGAGTTATGGGATTAGATCAAAATAACAGGACAGGACCAACTGTATGTACACGCTGGGGTCTGAGCAGGCAACAGGGACAATCAGGAAGTAAAAGGCACACAAAGAGATGAGACTACCAAATGGTCTGTATTTGTATAGCTTTATTAGTCCCTAAGGACCCCAAAGCGCTTTGCATATCCAGTCATCCACACATTCACACACAGGTGATGGCAGCTACAGTAGCCACAGCTACTCTGGGGCACCGACAGAGGCGAGGCTGCCGGACACTGGCGCCACCGGGCCCTCTGACCACCACCAGTAGGCAACGGGTGAAGTGTCTCGCCCAAGGACACAACGACCGAGACTGTCCAAGCCGGGGCTCGAACCGGCAACCTTCAGATTACAAGGCGAACTCCCAACTCTTGAGCCACGATCACCCCGGCGGTCGTGGCGACAGAGGGAGACAGAGGGAGACAGAGGGAGACGAAACTAAAATAACGAAAACTAAAATAACAATAAAACGCTCCGTAACACTTTAAGATACGGCCCACGACTAAAGGCAGAATTCCCCTGTGATTAAAAGGAATGTCAGTGTATTATAATTATGATAATATATATATATGTGTAAGTATTATATGTTTACCTGCAAACACTTAAAGGCAGGAACACGCGTCAGGTTTTTACAGGAAAGGAAACACAAATGATAAATTAAGTAAATTTAAGTACAGCACAAGTCATTTTTAGCAGTGTGAAAATAGTATTTCCCATTTTCTGCTGGAGGTTTCTTCCTATTAAGAGGGAGTTTTTCCTTCCCACTGTCTCCAGAGTACTGCTCATAGGGGTCATATGATTGTTGGGTTTTTCCTTGCAACATGAAGCACCTTGAAGTGATTGTTGCTGTGATTTGGTGATACGTGAATAAAGTCTGGACTGCAGAGATACCGTCTACGTCAGCAGCTTGATGATGTTAGGTTGATAGCACAGCTTCTGAGAGCAATAGCAGCCTGCGTTACAGCTGCTTTCACTTTGTTGGGCCGTTCCCAGCTCACGTGGCTGCAGGACTCACTGTGGACTGGTTTTAATGGGTGGTGAATAAAAACAAACCTTTTTCTGTCTTTCAGATCTTCAGCTCTGTTTCAACTTTGACACGAAGAACTTCAAGATCTTCGCTGGGTCTAAAGAAGCTCAGTTCGGGTACACGGTGCAGCAGCACGAGGCGGGAGGACAGCAGTGGTGAGAATCCCGGCGTCGCGTCCCGAACCCGTTCTTATAGATTCCTTGGTTTACTTTAACCCACCTGTTCATGAACTGTTTCAGGGTCCAAGTAGCTCCGAGACTCCACTGAGAGTCCAATGGTTACAGCAAAGTTTAACCCGCTGGCGTTAGCAGGATGGCACACGGCTGACAGGTGCAGTCAGGTGTAGGCTGAAGTGAAAAGATGGCAGCAGCTTACAAAACCAAGCCTTAAACCTGCATTACTGTAACAGCCAGCAGGGGGCGACACCTGTAAAGTCTGACTGAAGGAGGTTTATGTGAAGATGAGCCTGCAGGGCTCAGTGAAGTCTTCCCTCGTGAGTTTCAGGCCTGAATTAAACGTGATGTCCGTTTTGACGCAGGCGAGGACTCAGGGCGGGGCCACATCTCTCGGTTTCTTGCTCGTCGTGTCCGGCCGGCGATGTCGAAGCGCTCCATCTCGAGGCTTCCAACACGTTCAAAACTGGAGAGAGTTCTAGGAAAATGTTCTCGTCTCCTCGGGGAGGCTCAGCTCAAGCTGAACATCTCCTCCAGGTGAGGACAGAATAGATGGTGTCTGCGTGTCTGCGTGTCTGGTTGAGGATGAAAGATAATGGCGGGGTGCTGGGATTTACTGGAGGCCGCGGCCCGTCTGAAGCCAGCAGGTTTGTATGTTCTGGGCCATGGAGCTGAAATACCT
Organism: Rhamphochromis sp. 'chilingali'; assembly: GCF_963969265.1. Taxonomy (NCBI): domain Eukaryota; kingdom Metazoa; phylum Chordata; class Actinopteri; order Cichliformes; family Cichlidae; genus Rhamphochromis; species Rhamphochromis sp. 'chilingali'. The sequence goes on from NC_137930.1 coordinate 1,320,408, forward strand.
TCGACTTGGAACGCCGCTCGTCTGTTTCCGTCCTCCCTCTGCAGCGTGGCCGTGAATTATGTCGAGATGTCAAGATCATGTTAGGATGACACATTTTCCACCAACGAGACTGAAACGTGGAACATTTCTCTGCAGAGCATGTGGACATTATTTATAGTTCTTACTGCTGAAAATCCAGATTTCATAACGCAGGTCGTCACTCTCGCGCTCTCGTGCAAACACTTGTTCCTGTACAGTTTGTCCTTGGCTCCCCGCTCAGTCTGCTCTCCCATCCTTCATCTTTATATTTTCAGCCTTCGTGGACTCTCAGCGGGCCTTCAGAGGAGATGAGGTGTGTTAAAGTGGGATGAAAGAAGACGACTTTAGAAAGAAATATGAAAATACGAAGAAGCTTCAGAATAAAAACGAGATATTAGGAACACTGAGAAACTGATCAAGTCTTGGTGACAAAAACTCTGCACAGAGCTGTGGGAAAGTATCTGATATCAGACAAAGGAAACCACAAAACCAATGATTTCATTCATTAAGGGAACAAAGTGATCAAACCTACCTGCCCTGTGTGCAAAAGTAACTGCCCCTACACCTGGTAACTGGTTGTTCCACCAGCAGAAACAGCAGTGCTGTGTTTGTGATGCCTTCAGTGAGTCTTTCACGTCACTGTGGAGAAACTTTGGTCGACTCATCTTTGGAGGATTGTTTGAATTCAGACATGTTGGAGGTTTTTCCAGGATGAACAGCTGTTTAAGGTCCACTCCGAGACCTTCATTTGGATCATTGTCCTGCTGCCTGAGTGCTCTTGAGCTTCATGGCATGAACTGATGGGAGGACATCCTCCTGGAGCAGCAGAGCAGCCCAGACCACCACCATGTCTGCTGCTGCCGTGATGGCGTCTCATCAGATGTGACGGGGCTCAAACCCTCTCTGGGATCATCCAGATGTTTTCTGGCAGATGTGAGATGAGCCTTGAACTCTCACGGAGGTCATTTTTGCCCCGTGTTTTTCTCATTGTTGAATCATGACCTCTGACCTTAACCGAGCAGAGTCGATGTTGTTCTGCGGCCTCTGGATGAGCCGTTGAAGCCGCTCCTGTGAAGGTTCAGCTCTGCTCCAGTTTTCCTCCACGTGTGGATAACGGCTCTCGCTGTGGTTCGCTGCACTCCCAAAGCCTGTAACCTTTCAGACTGATGACGTCGCTGACTTTGGTTCTTTAGATCTTGGCATGATGCGCTGCTGTTTGAAATCTTTTAAATAAAGTTCAGAATCAGTGGAAAGAATGAAACGTTTGGCAGCGTCAGCGAGTGTTTGTTCGTCACCTGGGAATCAGAAGGGCAGAAAATGAAACAGCAGAAACCTGTGAGCACTTAGTTAATTATCAGGAGGTTACGCTGTTGTTTTCCTCTCAGCCTCTGTCTGCGGTTGCAGGTGAGATTGTCCAACAGTTTTTTTGTTATCTGGAAACTCTTTCAGCCGTGACGCATACCTCGCGATCCTCCAGGATTACAGAATCGCTCTTCCTTTTGAAGTCTCAGGTAAACAAGTGGAAAGTATTTGCATTTGTCTTGCGAGCAGTCTCTCCTGCATCTGGAGGCGGAGCGCCGGATCTGGAAACTATGTGTTGTGGTTTGTTATTCCCCAGCCTCCCTCTGTGAAGCCCATCACGCCGCTCGCCACCGTGTGTGCGTGTGTGTGTGCGTGTTGTAAAGGGGATCTGACACGGTAATTCAGCAGGATTGTTTTTCTGCACGGTGATATCTGCATTTCAGGTGTTTGACTTCTAAGCAGACACTCGGCACAGAGGCATAATCCTCGCCTTCTGTCTTCCCAGTTATCCTCAATATTCCTGAGTTCATGGGAGAATTCTTTGTACCAATAAACCGTCAGGCTCTGCGACTGCCGCCTGCTTCCTGTTTCAGCCGCGATCAGTCGTCTTTCTCATTCCTGCTCTGTACATTGATGAGGTTTAAAGTCCTGTTTGTTCAGGCTAATAAAAAGATTGCGGTACTCCTTTTCATAGAAATGACAATTATTATTTTGGTTTCATGAAGCTCCAGATGTTTTCAGTGGGTGGCTGTCTGCAGCTGGACGCGGTCCACTGAAATAGTGAATGGACGCTTTATACTACATGTCTCATTCACACAAGCACTTCCTCTACACCTGCGTACTTTCTATCTAACACTCACACTCCAATGGACTCATCGGGAGTACCTGAGCTTCACAAACACATTAGCGTGCAGACTGGAGCAGCCAGGGATCGAACCGTCAACCTTCAGGCTAACAGATGATCATCTGGTCTGCTTCCTGATCTACAGGCAGCCCAATATAAAGGAAATGGGAAAGACTTTCTGTCAAACAGATGTTGTATGGATAGATCTCAGGGATGCTGCTCTGACCTGAATGCTGACCATTTCACCTTCTCTGCTGGAGGTCGGTCACACAAGAGCGAGGCTTTGGTCAGAGGTTGTCCTTTGAACGTATTCGTGTAGCAGCATAAACACGTCAGATTATTTTGGGAGAAAAGGCTGTAGGAACCCCGGAGCGTTCCTCTCCTCTGTGGACGGCTCAGCTGGAGCGCTCTCGAAGCTCAGCGTGGGTCGGTCGCAATTGTGTTAGGTCGCATGCAGCGGGTACCCACAGGAGTGAACTGTCCACATGCAGGGTTGAGACAATAATGGATTGGATTTATATAGCGCTTTTCAAGGCACCCAAAGCGCTTTACAATGCCACTATTCATTCACTCTCACATTCACACACTGGTGGAGGCAGCTACGGTTGAGCCACAGCTGCCCTGGGGCAGACTGACAGAGGCGAGGCCGCCATATCGCGCCATCGGCCCCTCTGGCCAATGACCATGAAGAGAAGCTGTGGTCTCCTCACTAGCAGCTCCATGTTCCTCAGTGCCTCGCTCACTGCGCAGAGAGCTGCCATGAGAGTGAGGACGAGCCCGCTTTGATCATGAAGCTGTTTTCATCGTTTTAAAGTGGCTTCATTAGTTTGACTCTTCCTTTAAACGTCTCTAAGACGAATGATCCCCGATATCGATTTCGGTGGATTGTGTGAAACCTTTCAAATATGTTGAAGCAGAAACTGTTTGCTGATAAAGGTCAGCTGAGTCTGTAACATTAGAGGAAATGTCCTCATGCATCTCTTATCGACTCTATTTGTCCTGCGTGTCCTGGTTTGGATATTTATCTGGTTTTGTTTAACCGTGTGCAACACGAGTTTCACTTTTTCCTCATCATAGTCCCAAAGCGCATAAATCGCAGTGTAATCAGAGATTGGTCATCCCTGTTTCCCCTTCTTTGTTCTGCATTAATCTGATCTGCAGTCTGTGATTCCCTCGAAGTACGAGTGAGGACTGATTACTCACTCACGATTGGTTCAGGTGCTGCGTCTGCAAAACTGCAACACAATCGAGTGTCGCTCCACTTAGACAGCAGATGTGTTGCTCATCAGGTTGTTGAAAGTAACAGAGAGCAAACATCTGCCTCGGTTACATCTGTGAGAGCGACGGCTCAGAGTCGCCGCCGAAGGACCTGTGGTGACCTCAGTTACATCTGAGGTCAAACCTCCCGCTGTGCGTTTCCTCAGCCAGGATTCAAGCTGCTGTCCGTGTGTGTGTGTGTGTGTGTGTGTGTGTGTGTGTGTGTGTGTGTGTGTGCACCATCAGGCCGAGCTGCTACCAGAGGCTCTGACTTGCGTTCCTTCAGTAACAGCCAGCTGTAAGACATCTACTCTAATGAAGCTAAATGTGAAAGAGCAACAAAAGGTGCTGCAGGAGACGAGCAGATGCAGGCAAAAATAAAAACAAGTTCATCACAAATCCAAAATAAAATCGCAGGAACTGATTATTATTTAATTTTTTTTGTATTTAAATAATTAATTATTAAGGAAAATGAGCTTAGTATGAATCTCTACCATGCCACGTACACTTTATTTGACCACACTCGATTAAATTCAATGTTTTAAGCAGTGAAAGTTTGTTACTTTTAACAAAATTTACATGTAATTAAATTATCTATGTTGGGCAGGACAGGATGTACACAGGCTGTTACCAAAATAAAACAGGAAGTGACGAATGGAGAACTCGAGGAGAAAGACAACGCTAAGAAACACAAGCGATGGCCTAAAAGTGGCATCACCAAGTAAAGATATTGGAATAAATGAACACTTGTTTTCATATAAACTGATCATAAAAGCTGTGACGTGAGGTCATCGTCATCGGGGAACGAGTGGCATCGAAAGAAGAAGAGATGCTGGAGGCATGGCTGACGCTGTCTTCCACACAGGCTGGTTTGGGCTCTTCGGCGGTGGTCAGCTGGGATGTTTGTGCAGGAACAAGGCTGAGGTCATAAAAGCAATCAAACCTGTGAGAGGAAAGCTTTGGTTGACTTGTAATCGGATTACTCCAGAAAGTCTGCAACACTGTAATTGTCTGATAGAAGATCACCACTTTTAACTCCAGCAGCGTCTACGCCGGTAGATTTATCAGGCTTCACCTTCGAGCTGTTGGTTTCGGGGAAAACATCCCGGAGATCATCAATTAAATGACAAAGAGTCCCGTAAAGCAGCAGCAGAAGAGCCCGTGCAGTTTGAAGTTTCACCGAAAGCTAAACAACATCACCTGCTCAGGAAGTGATCAGCATGGCGGGATGATGTCAGAGGCTCGGAGGCGTGCTTCTGTCTGCAGGATGTGAACCCGGGCCGCCTGCGTTCTGGGATGTGGTTTGTCAGCCCTGCTTTTCCGCCGTTTGATGTGGACAGGAGACACTTTAGCAGATTGAGGGTTAGCGCTCTGCCGCAGCAGCTCCTCTGGTATGTGAGTCAGCCCTCTTCCCAGAACCGCCACTGAGGCCACATGTGGTGGCGTTTACGCCGGTTAACACTAATGACCCGCCTGCTGAGTGTAACTGTGGCAGCAGGATCTGTGTCTAACATGACCGCTGCCACGAGGACTGACCTCTGAGGAGGGGAAGTGAAAAAGTTTCTGTACGTGCAGAAAAATACCAAGAAGGTCTGTGATTTAAACGCAGCTCATACTGGGCCAGAACCCAACCAAGAGCACTCCAATGAAAGGATTAACAGACCACAAAACATAACGTTTTCATATCAGACACACACTGTAGGCTGTTGTAGCTCTGAGTGGAGTGGAGGCTGTGAGTGATGGTGCAGAAACCTCCTGTTCTGTCTTTCACAGCTCCTGAACGCTCGGGCTAATCCTAGCAAACCCTCCTCTTTGCTTTGAGCCTGGACAAAGACAATGACATAATGCTTCAGGTTACACACACTTAAGTTCAGTTGGTGACATAATACAGCTCGCAACTAAGGGTGTAATAATATATTTTATTTAGAATTATAAGGTCATTATATTTACCCACAAATACTTAAAAGTCATGAGCTTTGTGAGCTGTATTATAAAGTGTACGTGCAGCAGTCCAACAGCTCGGCTTTGGACATCTAACCATATAAAACCAGTCCGATACGGCGTTCGAGCCTCAAAGACGAGTCCCTCTTTTTCTAGAATTCGTGACTTTTGCATTATAAATAAAGTTTGTGATTCAAACTGTGTGCGTGGTTGCAGGTTGCTGGTTGGAGCTCCCTTTGAGTCCACGGGGAAGAAGCAGACTGGCGATGTGTACCGATGCCCGCTGGACAGCAAGAACTCTGCAAACTGCAGCCGACTCAACCTGGGTGAGCAGCAGTGCATGAATATTGATGATCAGGTGCTTTCAGGTGTGTAAACTGTCACAGAGGTCAGAGTAAAACCTGCAGGGGGAAGGTCGTGGACCTCATGGTGAAGACATTTTCACCATGGTGTCATCGCCTTGGCCTCAGGTTTCATGTCGGTTTGTTGCCACCTCAGGCTCACTGCTTTGTCGGCCCTTTAAAGTGGAAATGCTGCTGCATGTAGGAATGCTTCCGTTAGATGTTTCAGACAGCAGGAACTGCTACAGGAAGGAAGATTCAGGACTTTCACAGGAAAACACACTAAAACATTCAACTTAAAATCACAAAGCATCTGCTCTGGCTGTGATCAGGGAGACTCACTCTGAACAACGTGTCTGAGAGGAAGGACAAGATGAGGCTGGGAATGACGCTGACCTCCAACCCCAAAGACAGCAGCTTTGTGGTGAGTCCCACCGAAAGAGTTCATCACGATAAAGTCACCGCCAGAATCAAAGCTAAGGTAGAGGCCTCTAAGAACAGAGCAGAGGGAAGTGAAAACAAACAGTCACCATTGTTTTAACTGCTCAGCACTTATAGATTTTACAACATACTTGTAGTAAAAATGGTCAAAAAATGGTAAACGACTCATATTTACATAGAACTTTGAGTACTTAGTACTCTCTTACTCCAAAGCTTAGTCAACCTTTCCCTAAAGTGCTTTTCACCTAACATTTACAGTCAAGGAAACTTTAACATGCAGGCTAGAGGAGCTGAGGATCGAACCCATAACCTTCTGATTAGTAGACAACCCGCTCTACCTCCTGAGCCACTAAAAAGCACCAACAGCACAAACACCGTGCAGAGCTTCTGCTGTTGTCACTGGTTTTGTTTTATTTCATGTGTTTCTGCACGTCACACCAAGTCATTAAGCTTTGATTTTCTTCCTTCCTCTTGTGTTTGTCCACTCGGTGTGTGTGCTGCCTCAGACCTGCGGTCCGCTCTGGTCTCACGAATGTGGAAGTTCCCTGTACAGCACTGGGATCTGCTCCAGAGTCGGCCGAAACTTCAAGCTGTCCAACACCATCGCACCTGCCCTGCAGAGTAATCAGCACACTTCCATCCACCTATCCGTCCATCTGTCCATCCAGTTTCTAACGTTCCTTTACAATCTTGTAGGGTGTGAGACGTTCATGGACATTGTGATTGTTCTGGATGGTTCCAACTCCATCTACCCCTGGTATGAAGTTCAAGACTTCCTCATAAACATCCTGCACAAGTTCTACATCGGACCAGGTCAGACACAGGTTAGTTTATCTCTTGATCAGAACCAGATAAAGTGAGCATCCTGCCCTATCTGCACACAAAGACTGTAGTGCTTTTAACCCTCTGAGGTCTGAGTCATCATCAGTGCCCGGCTCTAAACCCCACACAGTCAGAATATGCAATTCTTGTTTTAATTATATTGTCATGCCAAGTTTTTCCAGTCCGGGAACAAGGAACACCAAAACTATTCACATTTTCCCCAAAAAGTCAATTTTGACCTTCTCCGAAATGTTGGGTTACCACTGATCTTAGATCTGAGAGTTCATCTGTTCATAGTTTGAAGGTGACAGGTGCTGCATGAGTGGTTTATTGTTCATGTGGACAGAGCTGTATTTTGGCTGCAGGTGGGAGTCATTCAGTACGGCTCTTCGGTTGTCCACGAGTTCACACTGGATGAGTATCAGACGGTGGAGGACGTAGTGGACGCTGCCAGGCGCATCGACCAAAGAGGTGGTGAGGAAACGAGGACGGCATTGGGAATCAACGTGGCCCGGTACGACACCAAATTATGACCCCAAACAAAAATGTGCTGGGCCCACACAAACTTACCCTTAAATAGTTATTGGTCTGATACCATTACCCACCTACTCTGAGCAACCCTGAGAGTTCCAGTCATTTACTCATGTTGGGAAAATGGATTGAACCAAAGTTTCCTAGTGTATAATTTACTAAACCTACCAAAATTAAACCAGTCAGAACATTAATTACTTCCATATGGCAAAGTATAAAAGTTCTCAAACATGAACCCACAGATGAAGCATCTCCAGCATTTTTCAGCCAAAGCAAGTTTTTCTTTCCCCATCAGCTCCTGGAGGCCGTAGCTCCTGTTTCTTTTTCTTGGCCTCGTAGCTAAAGGCCAAGGATTTCCAAAAGATGTTTGAGTCTCTCTGAGACGACTACCAAGAAAAGTCCAAAGCAAGCTCTGGATGAAAACTAACAAAGTGCCTTCACAGAGGACTTAGATAGAGATAATGTTAGCAACCAAGCTACACCAGCAGGTACATGAAGCAGCTAGCTAAGATTAGCCAGAACAAGCGTTCAGAGCTTTGAATCTTCTGAACTTCATCCGATGTTCCTGTGCAGATCCGAGGCGTTCCAGCGCGGCAGCCGGCCGGGAGCTCAGAAGGTGATGATTGTGATTACAGACGGTGAATCACATGACAGTCCTCACCTGGTGCAGGCCGTCACAGACAGCGAGAGAGACAACATCACCATGTATGCCATCGCTGTGAGTCTTAGCCCCAGACCCCCCACCCCCACCCATCGAACTCTGTTTCTATTGGTTGTTTCTGGACTTACGAAGCGCTGACTAACATCCTGTTTCCTCTGCATCTCCTGCAGGTTCTGGGTTATTACAACCGCCGGGGAATCAACCCCGAAGCCTTTCTAAAGGAAATCAAGTTTATTGCCAGTGACCCTGATGAGATGCACTTCTTCAACGTGACAGATGAATCTGCGCTGAAGGACATTGTGGACGCCCTGGGAGAGAGGATTTTCTCTCTGGAAGGTCAGCTAACATTTATCCTGTTAAACTGTAGTATTTACAGAAAAGCGGAATCCATCGTACTAACGAGCATTTCACAATTAACTCTGAAAAGTATTATCTAATGATATTCATTAAAGTGTAACAGGAGGACTGGAGGGTCTGGAGGGAAAAGTTAAGTCGTCTTTGTTGTTTGTCCGGTTTGCAGGAACCAGCAGTCAGGGTCGAGGGTTCGGTCTGCAGATGGCTCAGGCCGGTTTCTCCTCACATTTAGTCAAAGTGAGTGACTCACAGCTGCATTCTTACACAGTGGTAGTGATGTGTGATAAATGAAGCGCTTTCAAAAGCTTCCACAAATCTGTCTATGATAGGAAAATGGTTTTCCTGTTGACCCACTCTGTTACATTCAACACGCAGAGCACTGAGTGCAGAAACAGGTGCAGGTACATATTTGTCACACTGATGTGTTTCAGATCATCAAACAAATGCTAACAGTAGAAATACGAAGTAACACACGACTTAGTGATGGGATATTTGGACGGCACATGGTTTTTATTGACTGAGAAAATCAAAGGACAAGTATTACTTTTTAAGTGATAGAAGTTTAACTTGGATAAAGCGATACAAGAATTTGTGAAGTAAAATGGAAAAGAAGATCTGTGGATTTTCCATTTTAGGATTAGATTTCAAAGATCTGTCCACTCTGGACAGAAAAAATAATAACTTCCATTAAATTACTGCTGAAAAACATCTTCATCTACTTTTTCTGCATAAAAAGGGACTTGGCAAAGTATCAATTATTCAATTTCCTCAAGTTTTCTTCACTAAAGCTGAACCCAGAAAGAAGACAGGAGCAGAGCGGCGGTTTTGCCAACAGAAACTTAAATGCTGGTATCGGTATCGTCCTCGAACATCCATCACCAGCCTGGTTCTGGTCCTGACAAATATCTAAAGCTGCAGGATGAGAAGCTTCGAGAAATATTTCTGTTGTTTCTCATCCAGGGAAAATCGTATCCCAGCGTCAGGGAGTGAAAATGTGAGGTGGAAACTGTGTGTGTGTAACAGAGAACAGATGGTTTTCCTGAACGTAAAGCTGCAGGCACGAACTCATTGGAGAATAGATGCAAATCTGCACACACACACACACACACACACACACACACACACACACACACACACACACACACACACACACACACACACACACACACACACTGACTGCACACAGACAAATATGCAAAGTGTTTCTGCTCTTAAGTTTTGGGATTAAAAAGGTAAAATGAGGTAGACTGATGAGGAAAACAGGCATCATAGCATCATCTCTGCCTGCAGGAAAACCATCCTCAGCTCCTTCCTGCAGGTTTACTCATGCAGGGCTCAGCAGCTCAGGTCCTGCAGGCGGGACACTTTGTGGCGCTGGCACCGCCAAAAATTTGGTCACTCACTGCCGTCCTCGACTTTCTGTCCCGGAGAGACGATGACTCAAAGATTTAAAAACGTTCATATCTGGACTTTACGACGGCCTGGCTGCTCACACGTGTGTTGAGACAGTTCAACTGAGTTTAAGGACAATTCAGAAACCATTTCAGTTCCAACATTGCCAGCAGGTTTTTTCATCGTGGGGTCTTCAGGTTTGCAGCTCAGAGCTCAATAAGTTTCCCTGTGTAACATCTTGTCACTTGTGAACTGTTTAGGGCCTACGTCCTCATACACGCCCTTATATGGTCTTTCTATCCAGTTCTTCTCAAGATGGAAATCATATAAAACTGCAAGGTTTCATTTAGAAACCGACATTTCCCAGAGTTTTCTTTTCAAATAACAGTTGTTTAACGTGTCTAAAATACAACCTAACTAACCCAGGCGTTTCACCAGCCACCTGATGATGTTACTGTCCTATCAAAAGTACTCAAGTACAGTACAGGAGTCACGAGCAGTGTTGGTCAAGTTACTTGAAAAAAGTAATCAGTAACTAATTACTGATTACTTCCCCAAAAAGGTAATCCTGTTACTTTACTGATTACTTATTTTCAAAAGTAATTAATTACTTAGTTACTTAGTTACTTTTTAAAAACACGATTTACAACCTGAAGAGGTGATAGAGCGATAGATCTTTCAGCCCAATTCTACTTTTTCTGCATAATCCATCATACAAAATGTAATCAAATGGAAAAGTCTCTTTTTAAATTTGTTTTATTAGTTTTAATCTTTTAACTTTATGCATCAAGCAAAAATTTAATTATCTGCAACATTCTCTGACTGGAAGAAATTAGTTTAACAGTTAAACCTATTTTCTGCACATTCCAGCACATAAAATAAAATATTTTTTGTGTTTACACTCAGTCTTTCAAATAGATGCAAGTAAAACACAGCAGAAAATAAATAAAGTCAAAGACTCAGCGGTCCTGTTGCTCTATTTTCACCTGTAAAGCAGGAGTTGGGTAGGCGGAGGTTTACCCTGGTGCAGGTGTGCCGCGGTCAGTGGAAGAATCCGCGAGTTTCTCTGTGAGTTTCCCATTACGTCGTAGCTACTCGGTGCTTGTTGGAAGTTTAGGGGTTTTTTTTGCTGTAAAAAGAAGTTTTCTTCCCACGCACAGCGGACACTAATGTTTTTGTCACTCTTTATGGAATCAAACTCAAAGTAAGGTCAGTACTTCCACGCTTTAAACGCTGCACGCTCATACTCTCTCTGCACTCGATATATGATCCATTGTTGATCTGCACACAGCTGTTGTCACGAACGTCGCACTCGCTTACGTCACTGTCGTGAGACATTCTCGCAAAAAATCACGGTTTTAGTAACGCAGTAATGCAGCGTTCCTACGGGAAAGTAACGGTAATCTAATTACCGTTTTTGCAATAGTAATCCCTTACTTTACTCGTTACTTGAAAAAAGTAATCGGATTACGCGTTACTGCCCATCTCTGGTCACGAGTGACTAAAGGGCCTTTAATGGGGAAGTGCAGTGCCAAAATCAGTCAGGGCCAACTCAGACCTCCCAGATGGGACTCTGTGCTTTTCCCAAAGGTTTGGTCATTCAATGCTGTCCGATGACTCAGTAACAACTTTAATATCTGGACATACAGTCAGGGTTAGAGTGGGTACCTAGAGTTTCTAGGGTCGCCTCTGGGAGTCCTCAAACATAGTGGGTGGTAGTGCCTTCCCTTTAAATCCATGTTTTCCTTTAGGATGGTGTTCTTCTCGGAGCGGTGGGCGCCTATGACTGGAATGGTGCCGTGCTGAAAGAAAGCAAACACGGGAAAGTTGTTCCACCGAAATCATCCTACCAGGATGAGTTTCCAGAGGAGCTGAAGAACCATGCAGCCTATCTGGGTAATATTGATATAAAGTGTACAACATGATATGTGATATACCAGCCTGTAGTCTGTGGGTCTTCAGAAGGAATGGTGAGCACAGGGGTTGTATAGCTGCGATACATGAGATCACTCTAAGGCTATGCCCTCTATGATGTCATACAGATTCAGTAGTAGAAATAAAACATGATAAACTGACTGTTTAGAGCAGTCTAAAGTGTGTGTTTGGCCCATTCTGGTCACATTACTAGAAACTTTAGTCAGGTTTAATGGGAACATCCCCCTTTGGAACAGGAAACATATGACAGGAAATAAGAAAATGCAGAGTCGGTCTACTTTAAGCTTTCTTACCTTGGAAGAATCCGAGGAAATAGGTCTAACAAAATGGAACGGTCAATGTGTGCAAGTCAAACGAATCAGTTTTTCATCTTCTTTCAGGCTACTCGGTGGGTTCACTCATTTCATCCCGCGGCTCTCAGCTTTATGTAGCTGGAGCTCCAAGATTCAACCACACTGGAAAGGTGATCATATTCACCCTGAAGAACAGTGGAGACCTGACCATCTGGCATGCACTGCTGGGAGAGCAGGTGTGTTTTAATCCACTGTGACCATATTTGAATGAATCAAACCTGGTGGACATTCAGGTATCTCTTCCTTGGTGTAATATCTTGTTTAGTTTCTATGGTTTATTTGTGTTTTTGTCTAGATTGGGTCATACTTTGGCAGTGAGTTGCTATCGATGGACATTGACAGTGACGGACAGACTGATGTCCTCCTGGTGGCAGCACCCATGTACTACAGCCATGGCTGGGAGAGAGGCAAGGTTTACATCTACTCTGTTACACCGCAGGTATAAAAACCACGTACTGCTACAAAGGAGCAACCAATTTCTCTGTAACTGTCATTATAGCAGAAGAAGTTGTCACAAGATGATAACCCCACACAAGAGTCATGGACAAATTATGAGACAAAAGGTCCTGTGCACAGATTGGTAAAAGTACCTCAACCCCCACTGACAGCTTTATCTAGTTTTATCTCTTCAGGCTCTCAAAAAAGAAGGCAGGCAGACTTCTTTAGGCTCAAACCTAAAGGTGTCCAGCTGTCTTCTTTTTCAAGCTCTTAAAACTAGCATGACCTGGATGACTGAGAGCCACAGAGGTTCAACTAGTGGTCAGTTTGCTGGTTTTCGTGATTATTTTGAGTTTCTCTCTCCTGATTGGTTTCTGTGTCGTTTTGAATGTTTTTCACTTGTTTTAAAACGGTGAAAAAGAGTTGCAGAATTATCTGTCGCTTTGTGATTGTTTGTGTGACTGACCTTCCATCACCTAATGTGAACTATGTCTGTGAAGGTTCTCAGTCATCCAGGTCATCGTAGTCAAAGGAGCTTGCAAAGAAAAGCGTCTGGACTTCTTTAAGTTACTTGTAGACGTTTCACCTCTCATCCGAGAAGCTTCTTCAGTTCTAAGGTCAAATGGTGGAGAGTCCCAGATATAAACCTAGTGGGAGTGGGACCTCTACATTGGAGAGACCAAACAGCCACTTCACAAGCGCATGGCACAACACAGAAGAGCCACCTCCACAGGACAAGACTCAGCAGTCCATCTGCATCTTAAGGATAAAGGTCACTCTTTCGAGGATGCCAATGTTCACATGTTGGACAGAGAGGACAGATGGTTTGAAAGAGGAGTGAAAGAAGCATCTATGTCCACTGTGAGCGACCATCTTTGAAAAGAGGCGGGGTTTACGACACCAACTCTCTGCCATCTATAATCCAGTTTTGAGATCCCTTCCCAGACGCCTTAACGCCCACTCACATCCTGGGCCATCTGACCTCAGGAATTCGCATGATAAGGTGGGGCCAGGTTTCATAATGAGCTCACCCGAAACTCTGGCTGATTGGGACCCACACCCAGTTTCACACCTTGGCTCAGGCGATTAGAGGATCATCAGGGGGTCCTTTTGTCCCTCTGTGGGGGGAAACTCCCACTAGGTTTATATCTGGGACTCTCCACCATTTGACCTTAGAACTGAAGAAGCTTCTCGGATGAGAGGTGAAACGTCTTCAAGCAACTTAAAGAAGTCCAGACGCTTTTCTTTGCAAGCTCCTTTGGCCAAATGTGAACTATGACTTCAAACAAAGCCTTGTTCATGCCCCATCTGTGTGCTGTTAGGCCTGTTCAGTAATCTGTCCACGACTGGATTGAAATTACTTTTTTAAATGAAACCTTGATTAAAAAAGAACAAAACCTGAACCAAAGAATGTTTTGTTTCTGTCCAGACGTCGTTTGTCCTGCAGGGGGTGCTGGAAGTGTCTGACCACTCCCAAAACTCCCGTCTGGGCTCAGCGTTGGCTCAGGTACCTGACATGAATGGAGACGGGTTCAAAGAGCTTGTTGTGGGAGCACCACTGGAGGATGACCACCAGGGGGCAGTCTACGTCTTCCATGGCAAAGACAAAACCATCCAGCTTCAGTACAGACAGGTAACCAGTCCAGATGCTAAGGGACCTTAGCTGGAAGAGATAATGCAGCATCAGAGAACCCAGAGAGTTTTAATCTTCTCTCGCTTTGCTTCTCCAGCGTCTGTCTGCGGCTGGTTTTTCTGCAGGTCTTCAGTATTTTGGCCAAAGCCTTCATGGCGTCTTGGACATCAATGCAGACGGACTTGTCGACCTCGCAGTGGGAGCGCTGGGAGCTGCTGTCATTGTCTGGTCAGAGCCTCATTCATAAACTGACAGATGATTTGACCCTGTAAGGCTGGAAAAACGAATCAAATCGGCGTTCTTTCTAAAGGCCAGCAGGGGGCGACTCCTCTGAAGTCTGGCTGTAGCAGTTTATGAGAAAATGAGCCTCCAGCTCACTTAAATACTGACCTAAACACTTGTGATGAGTTTAAGCTTTAATGACTGTGTTCAAAGCATCTTCAACACAACATGATGTCTGTTCAGTAAACAAGGGTCAGAAAGCAGGGGATAATTTAGGGCGTGGCTAACTTGTGTTTGACAAGTCACCTCCCAATAGGTGTTTTTTCCTTCTGAAAAACTCAGGCCCTCAGATTGAGCCTGTATGAGGTTGTTGCAGTTACAGCAACCAGACTCACGATGAGTCACCACCACCTATGAGGGATCAATGTGGTCCATAGGAAACTATAGACAGATAGACTCTTCCTATCAGATTGGAGCGCATTGCACTCACTGAGGAGTCTTTGTGAAACCAAACCCTAGTTTAAGTACATCCAGTAAAACCGAGTTATGCGGGACCTGACTCTCCACAGTTTGGAACTCCAATACACACAAACACTCATAATAAGAATGCTTCATCCCTGCAGGTCACGTGGTGTGGTGCAGATTCAGGCTAAACTAACCTTTGAACCCGAGAAGGTCAACATCTTTAACAAGGACTGCCAGCGAGGAGGGAAGGAGGTCACCTGCATGTCCGTGATCGTCTGTCTGAGTCTGGACTTCAGGACAAAGACCAGGACGAAGACCAGGAAAGATGTTGGTAGGAGTACACAAACATGTCTGCTTATTCACCTGCGTGGGATCTGATCACCACACTGAAAGGTCCTGCCTCAGGTTCAGGCACGTTTTCCTCAGAAATGACATTTAAATCAATCTCAAATGAGCTTTTGAATCAAATCAAAAAACTGGATCCACACATAGAGTTCAAAGATCCAGAAACATTATTATCACTTTGACACCTCTGATTGAAGGAGAGGTCAGAGGTCAAATGTGACATATTTCAAATGCAGTGGTACTTTCTATATGTTGACAACACACAGCACAGTTGTAATGATTATAGTTTCTAAGTTCTGAGGATTTTTGTTAACTTTCCACTGACAAATCATGAAGGCGACCTTGAAGATCTCGGTGGATGGAAGTCAAAGTTTAATGGATTGTTGACATGACCCCGCTCTACACCTCGACACCACTAGTTCCCTCACCGGAGGTAACTATGGTGCATCATCTTATCTCTGGAACCTGGCCCAGAGGAGATGCAGCACCCATCTGAGAGGAAAATGTACATCCTAGGACTTGTGCCTAGAGACCTGAGCCTAGCAGCAAAGCTGGACGAGGTCCAGGGGTGAAGGAGAAGATGACTTTGAACGGGAGGTTGGCGTGATTCTGTCTTTAGTGTTTGTTATGAGTTACAAATCGCTTCCTTCTGTTACATCTGGCAGCATTCACACTTTCCTGGAAATGAGGTCGGCCGCTAACAAAAGCCAAATTTGTGTCCGAAGGAAAAAGGTAGCAGCTAATCTGCTGTTGTGATGTCACAGTATGAGATCATCCTGGAATAGCTCATCCAGTCTCTCTCTGAACCGGCCGAGTTTACGTGTCATTCAAAAGAAGAGAAATATGAATTCTTCTTCTTCTGCTAACAGCTGTGCAGTGTTGCAGCTGAGTGGACGCAGCTGTTTTCTGTCTGTGTGGAGGGAAGCTTGTCGTGGTCGCAGAGGCCCGCGCTGTTGTCGTGTCTCTGTGTAACCAGCTCCAGATGTTTGGGCCGGCTGCATGGAAACCTCCCTAACATGCTAACGCCAGCCAGCTGTTTAACTGTGTCGCTGCTTCTCTCTCCGTCACCTCAGACCTTCTTCACGTCTCCCTCTCCTCGAGCTCCTTATTGCCCACCCGCCTCCCTAAGCGTCCAGCCTGGATTGGACGTTTACAGAAACACGAACACGAGCGTGGCTCAACAGATCGAAGATCTGAGCCACAGGCTGAACCTCTGTTTGATTGGACCAAATATCGACCCGTTTTTGTCAGTGTGGACGTGGCGTTTCTGACACCAGCTGAGCAGCAGCTTACCTCGGCTCTCCGTGCTCTCATAAATCAAACTCAGTTGTTAAACAGATGAACACGAGCTCTGCAGTTACACTGTAGGCTGCTGCATCCAGCAACTAATAAGGACGCAGGAAATGCGTCACTTCATTACTGTAGATCAAGCACTAAGAAGTAGTTGCTGTATTTTACGCGTGCGTTGCTATTATGAAAGTTTCTAAAGGCTCTCAGACTGAAGAACAGTTTGGCTGCATGCCGTTTCAGACATTAGCTGCACACGGAGATGAAGAACACACACCGGCAACGTGTTTGTGAAAGCTCACGAAGGTCCAGATAACGGACTGACACCAGCTGCATTGTCAACATATTTATTTATTAGGATCTGCTTTAGTTTAGCCTGAAAGCACGACGAGTCCCGGACATAAAAACAAACATCAGCACAGCACTGAAACTTCAGTAATACAACCACATCCGAGTTCAACCTTCACAGGTATTGTTTTGATGACTTAATGAAGAACCTGAATCAGACCCAGGATCAGGGAGAGGCAGCTACCTGCTAGTTTGCAGGATCCAGATTCTTACTCTGGATGGCATTACCTTGGCCTCCAGTAACGCTGTGAGGAACCTTGGAGTCATTTTTGACCAGGACATGTCCTTCAACGCACATATTAAACAAATATGTAAGACTGCGTTCTTCCATTTGTGCAACATCTCTAAAGTTGGAAATATCCTGTCTCAGAGTGACGCTGAAAAACTAGTTCATGCATTTATTACTTCCAGGCTGGACGACTGTAATTCATTATTATCAGGAAGTCCAAAAAACTCGCTGAAAAGCCTTCAGCTAATCCAAAATGCTGCAGCAAGAGTCCTGACAGGGACTAGAAAGAGAGAGCAGATTTCTCCTGTTTTGGCTTCCTGTTAAATCCAGGATTCAAAATCCTGCTCCTCACATACAAGGTCTTAAATAATCAGGCCCCATCTTATCTTAATGACCTTGTAGTACCATATCACCCTATCAGAGCACTTCGCTCTCGCTCTGCAGGCCTACTTGTTGTTCCTAGAGTATTTAAAAGTAGAATGGGAGGCAGAGCCTTCAGTTTTCAGGCCCCTCTTCTGTGGAACCAGCTTCCAGTTTGGATTCAGGAGACAGACACTATCTCTACTTTCAAGATTAGGCTTCAAACTTTCCTTTTTGCTAAAGCATATAGTTAGGGCTGGACCAGGTGACCCCCTCTTGTCCCTCCCAATGTGTTTATATTACACAATTTCTTTTATTTTTCATGGTCACTATGTGTTCTCTTCTGCCCCTCCCTAATCTTGAGTTCTCCCTCCCCAGTGTTGCTAAGTGGTGACCATTGATAAGCATCTGACTGTTGTGGTTTTCTCCCTAACACTGTAGGTTCTTTACTTTCATATAAAGTACCTTTGAGGCGACTGCTGAATGAATATTACAGTGTACAGTTCCCTCTTTACAGGAAGCTGTAAAGCTGGTACTTGATTATGTTGTGAAACAATAGTCGGTGGACTTGTTTCTAATTTATTCCAAAACATTTTTGGAAGCATAAGTGGAGCAGTTCGGACTAACGACTACAAAAGATGACATCACTTCCTTTCATATCCTCTGAAGGACCTGTAAAAGTCTGCTTGTATTTACAGTCTCATTGTGCCACATTAAGCCTCTGTTTCAGCTCACATTTTCCTTCTCCTCCTCCTCTTCAGCGGTCTGGTACAGTCTGCTGTTGGATGAGAGGCGTTTCCCTCCCCGGGCAGTGCTGGACGAATCGGATCGACAGCAGCCCCGAAGTTTGTTTCTCCAGACAGGAAGTCAGATATGCAAACGCCTTGGCTTCTCCGTCCAGGTCAGAAACAGCCCGGGCACAATCACGGTCAAATGATTCCCATTATGTGTGAGTCCTTAAACACGAAAATGTAATACGACAAACAGGAGACGACAGATTACGGGCGTCCCATAGTTGTCGTCCTGGAGACAGGATTGCAGAACCCAGATGAGGGGCCGGTGTTGGACCCGGACTGGCAGAGCACCCAAAGAACCGAGGTGAGAGCTTCGAACACGGGTTTGAACTGCCTGATTAGCTTCAGAGCAGAGAAATTTTTTTTGCACAGGACACTTTTTATAAAGTGAAAAAAGGTAAGAAAGAAGTTGTTGTTCAGAGCAGACCAGAGTCAGCTTCTCTGAGATGTATTTTCTGATGGGAAGATGATAATCTGAAAGCTTTGGATTTACTGGTCAATCTTAAACCCGCCCTTGTGGTCACGATCTGGGTAACAGCCTGAAGTATGAGGTCAGCTCCTCTGAGTTTCCTCTGAAAGGTGAAGAGTTCAGACATCCTGACGGAGCTCGAAGTTGGCTCCAACTTTATGTCAAGAGGAGCCAGTTCAGGGACGTTGGGCAACTAATCAGGCTCTTCCCTGGAGGGCGGGGTACACTTAGAATTGCTATATATATATATATTAGGGGTGCAACGATACACAAAATTCACGGTTCGGTTCGGTTTGATACTTTGGTGTCACGGTTCGATATTTTTCCGATACAAAAAAAATGTTCATGCCTTTTTAATTTGTCATTTATTAAAATTATAAATATATATTTTAACTCAAAAGTACAGTTTTTAAATTTAACCCTAACCCTTGTGCGTGTTTTTTTATTTTGACAGCGAATGCGCACCTGCGGACCACTTATGTGCAGCCCTGGTTATTTAGCTCGTCATATTGCAGCCACAGAAATTCTTTTGTCCATGAAACCATAAAGCTGCACTTTCTTTTTGCCTTATAGTCTGATTTGTCATAACTTCTCCGTTTTGTGGTAAGCTTTTCTTTGGCTGTCACTTCTTCACCCTGACCTGTCTTATTTGGCTCAGCAGAACTAAAATATATATCCTGCTGCTTTTACACTCACTCACATAAGCTCAGCGATTCTCTGCGCGATCAACCTCTCACATGTTTAAGCTGCGGGAGATTTCACTTGTCATGTTTGCATAGTAAGCTAACGATTAATAAGACGATGTCAGAGGAATTGGTGCACAAATTATCATCACTCACAGATCAGTGCTGTCGCTCTCTATACACAGTTCGCACGATTGCAAAGTGAAAGCAAAAAAACAAGCGCAAATTCAAACGCGATTTCAATATGTCACATATTGACAGTGGCTCATCGATGCCAATGACATAATTACCCAGCTACATTTCTGAAAGAATGCAAAAGCATTGACATATATTTTTCCTACAATAGCCCGACGGGCAGGGAAGAGATAGATTTTGGTAGCCCGACTGAAAAAATCGCTAGCTCCAGGACGTCGGGCTAGCGATTTTGCGAGCCCTGTATCTGATTGAGGAATCACTCATCTTTGGAAAAGAGAGTTTATTACAGAGAAATGTCTCTTTCCAAAATAAAAGCTATACTATCCGCTTCTTCTGGGCTATATTCTCAGCAGCATAAGGAGAATCCTGTGCTAACAGCTGTCTAAATGACTCGGCTAAAGTTAGTAGCATGCTTGTTGTTTTTGTCTTTGCACTAGGATGATGTCGGCGTAAATGTGCAGTCATATTCGTTGTGTTCCCACTAGTGCTTTCAGGTTAATCTCGTTGAAATGACCTTAACGCCACAACACGGCAAATCTCCGTTAACGAGCTACCGCCGATCGCCCCGTGCATGGGGCTAGACAGCCAACACGTTAACGAGCTAACTGCGCTAACACACTAGTTCCCACCCATGTAATTGAGCATTGCATGGCACATCCAACATACTGTTTTACTTTAGTCCATGACTCGCTTACCTTCAGGGTCATACGTCACATGAAAACCAAAATAATTCCAAACGCCAGATCTGAATGAGAGTGGGGGAGGTCCATGTTGCAAGGAGAGCTTAACTTCTGTCTTGCTAGCTTGCCCTGCGCTCTTCCTTCTGACGATGCTGTCTGTGTTGAGCACTCAGTGGATCTGCGCTCGACAGTGCAGCCTAGGCGGAGTAGTCGAACGCAGATCCACTGAGCGCTCAACACAGACAGCATCGTCAGAAGGAAAGTTGATAAAATAAATTAAAAATGTTGTATTGTTCGATACATATGCGTACCGAACCGAAAGCACTGTATCGAACGGTTCAATATCGATACGAATATCGTTGCACCCCTAATATATATATATATATATATATATATATATATATATATATATATATATATATACACACACACACACACACATACATACGGTAGCTTGCAAAAGTATTCAGCCTTGCAAAAGTATGCGTAATTATTCAATAACTTTATCCCTGACCTGTCTGGTGTCTAAATCCAATCCAGAATCTGTGGCAAGATCTGAAAACTGCTGTTCACAAACGCTGTCCGTCTAATCTGACTGAGCTGGAGCTGTTTTGCAAAGAAGAATGGGCAAAGATTTCAGTCTGTAGATGTGCAAAGCTGGTAGAGACAGACCCTAAAAGACTGGCAGCTGGAACTGCAGCAAAAGCTGGTTCTACAAAGTATTGACTCAGGGGGCTGAATAATTACGCACACCCCACTTTGCAGTTATTTATTTGTAAAAAATGTTTGCAATCATGTATGATTTTCGTTCCACTTCTCACGTGTGCACCACTTTGTGTTGGTCTTTCACCTGGAATTCCAATAAAACTGATTCATGTTTGTGGCTGTAATGTGACAAAATGTGGGAAAGTTCAAGGGGGCCGAATACTTTTGTAAGCCTGTCGTCTGTACTGGAAGTATCTCAGAATTCTCCCTTCAGTGTTTATGTCCTGCAACAAATGGATAAATGCGTTAATCATCTTTTTTCCCCTGTAGATTCACTTCTGGAACGGATGTGAGCAGGAAGACACCTGCGTTCCTGACCTCATCCTCCATAGTCACACGGACCTGATGAGTGCTCAGTGAGTAACCCGGTCTCCACTAAACTAATCCCTCACGTCTATCCGTGTAAATTATTAAGAGACTGGTAATTATTTCTTTGCTTCACCTGTAGGCAGTTCTGCAGGTCAAACCGACGGGCTGCCAGCTCCATCTGCAGCCACCAGGGGGCGCCTGAGAGGCAGCCGTTTGTCGTGGAGTCCGAGCGAAGGAGGATGGTGGTGTTCGCCCGACTGGAGAACCAGGGAGAGAACGCATACGGAGCTGCCATCCACATCTCCACCTCCTCCAACCTGATCTTCTCCAGCCTCTTAGTGAAGGTACTCAAACTTTCTTTTCTCATCCTAAAAAGGTCAAAGTGCATGCTGGATTCATGTTATGCCGCCTCTTCCCTCAGGACCAATCAGATATCCAGATTGAGTGCTCCTCTGAGGACAGACTGGCAACCCAGAGGATCTGCAACATCAGCGCGCCATTCATGAAGTCGCTGTCTCAGGTAGGGCAGAGCTATTTTCATTCAAATTATGATTTTGGGATGAAAAAAGGATCGACCACCTGCAGTTTCCTCATTGGTTATTATTGTTGCCCTGATACAACAGCCCTTTGTTTAGGGTGATGGAGCTTCTTCTTCCTCCTAAATATGTGGACAGGTTTGAACATCACAGATAAACAGGTTATTAGCTCATCATACCGCTGTTATACAGCCAGACTAATAACAGTGATTAAACTGGGCAGAAATATGCTGCCAATGATAGCTGCTGACTAAAATCCTTCATTACCTTAACGAGTGTCCCTGTAAACATGACCGTGATCCCCACCCCTCACTGTGAGGCCCCTCAGGGCTGCTGTGTGAATAAGACTGTGCTGGAGATTATTTCCAGCTTCCTGTTAAAAAGGCTCCGGCTGCTGGTTGGGGGGAGAACACAGCCGGAGGGAAAACGGGTTCAGCCGCAGACGACGACAGGCTGCAGTGGAAAATAAAATAAATAAAAAACAGAAAACAAAGAAGCTTCACACGATGATGTGATGGAGCAGATATTTAACGTTCTGACTAAAATGTTCTAATTAAGGATGTTAGGCCAGGAGAAGGAGACGATTAAATGCTTTTGATCCTGAGAGGATGAATTTGCACCTGCTCCTTTCCTGTCCAGGTAACTTTCAATGTGGAGTTTGAGTTCAGCCGCTACATCTTCCTGGATTACGTACATGTGGTCATGGTAACTACCAGGTAAGACAACTGAACATGTGTAACGTGATGTCACAGAAGTAAATCACGATTATTATTTTCTGTCCTCTGACGAGATTTTATACAACAATATTAAGGAGAACAAAAACTCCATCCTGTGATTCACAGGGTAGGATTGGGGCGATCGGGGTAGGATCGGGGTGATCGGGGCGATCGGGGTAGGATCGGGGCGATCGGGGTGCGATCGGGGTAGGATCGGGGCGATCGGGGTAGGATTGGGGCGATCGGGGTGATCGGGGTAGGATTGGGGCGATCGGGGTAGGGTCAGGGCGATCGGGGTAGGATCGGGGCGATCGGGGTAGGATCAGGGTAGGATCAGGGTGATCGGGGTAGGATCAGGGCGATTGGGGCGATCGGGGCGATTGGGGCGATTGGGGTAGGATCGGGGCGATCGGGGTAGGATCGGGGCGATCGGGGTAGGATCAGGGCGATCGGGGTAGGATCGGGGTAGGATCAGGACGATCGGGGTAGGATCGGAGTAGGATCGGGGCGATCGGGGTAGGATCAGGGCGATCGGGGTAGGATCGGAGTAGGATCGGGGCGATCGGGGTAGGATCGGGGCGATCGGGGTAGGATCAGGGCGATCGGGGTAGGATCGGGGTAGGATCAGGACGATCGGGGTAGGATCGGGGTAGGATCAGGACGATCGGGGTAGGATCGGGGTAGGATCAGGACGATCGGGGTAGGATCGGGGTAGGATCAGGACGATCGGGGTAGGATCAGGGTTATCGGGGTAGGATCAGGGCGATCGGGGCGACCGGGGTAGGATCGGGGCGACCGGGGTAGGATCGGGGCGATCGGGGTAGGATCGGGGTAGGATCGGGGCGATCGGGGTAGGATCTGAGTAGGATCGGGGCGATCGGGGTAGGATCAGGGCGATCGGGGTAGGATCAGGGCGATCGGGGTAGGATCGGGGTAGGATCAGGGCGATCGGGGTAGGATCAGGGCAATCAGGGTGATCGGGGCGACTGGGGTAGGATCGGGGTAGGATTGGGGCGATCGGGGTAGGGCCAGGGCGATCGGGGTAGGATCAGGGTTATCGGGGTAGGATCAGGGCGATCGGGGTGATTGGGGCGATCGGGGTAGGATGAGCTGTTTGACCTCAGAGAGGTAAACTTAGTGGTACCGCTGTGTTCTGGGACCTCCTTGTGTCATGAGTCGCTGTGCGGCAGGAAGGAGTTGGACCCAAAATGCAGGCACTCAGGCACGAGGTTTAAACACGAAGAACTCGGCTTTATTTGCTGGCAGGAAAAAGTCATACAAAAGTAAACTAAACCCACAGAGAGACACAGGGAGATCCACACAGCATGAGGGACGACGCGACACTGACTCAGAGAAACACAGGGTTTAAATACACTGGGAAGTAACGAGGGGAATGAGACACAGAAGGAGGGCACAGCTGGGAGAAATCAGGACTGACGAGACAAGCAAAGCAGGACACATTCACATAAGACACGGACCTTCAAAGTAAAACAGGAAGTATGACACAGAGACGCGAACTTGACACGGTGGAGACAGCAACTAAGAAACACAGAGACATAAACCATAATGCAGAGGACTCTAAGAACCGAAAGCCACAGAGGGAAACTCAAACATGCAGACAGAACAGAGGGGACACAGAGACACATGAAGGGCAGGGGATCGAAACTAGAAACCATAGAATAACTCACACAAGTACGATAATACAAACATCACAAAGAACTAAACATGCTGGGTCAGGAGACCCAGGACCCTGACACCTTGACGTCCGTTGGGGAGAACATCATGAAGAATAGATATGAAATGAGACAGCTGGAGTGGAGGTGGGTTGCAGAGAGGCTGACAGCAGCAGCAGGTGAAAGCAGCCTAAAATATGATTATCAGGGTCCTGAGTAGGAATGTGCGAACCACCACGAGGGACCCGCTTCCGGGTCCCTCGTGGTGGCCGCCTCGTGCTCTCGCTTCAGTATGCCACCCAAGAAAGGCCCAACACCAGAGGAGGTTGAGGACATTAAAACCTCCCTCGGAGCGCTGTGCGGAGACGTGGCCGCAGTCAGGGCACAGCAGGAGCTGCTTCTGGGGCTTCTGGAGGAGGTAAAACAGCTACGCCTCCAAAATGCCGAGAAGGACAGACGGATCATGGATCTCGAGCGGCGGGTGGATGAGCTGGAGCAGTACACCCGTACGAACGACGTGGTCATCAGCGGTATTAAAATCAAGCCGCGCTCGTACGCGCGCGCGGTGGCCGGGAACGTCGGGGAGCCCAGCGACGAGGAGACCCGCTCGGTAGAGCAACAGGTGGCGTCCTTCCTCCAAAGCAAGGGGATAGAGATGGACCTGGAGCACATAGAAGCATGTCACTCACTGCCCAGGAGGAGTGACAGACTGCCGGCCATCATTATGAGATTTGTCAATCGGAAGAACAAGGTCGCACTGCTGAAACAAGGACGCAAACTGAAAGGCACGGACGTTTTCATTAATGAGCATCTGACACGAAAAAACGCAGACATCGCGAGGAAGGCAAGGCAACTGAAGAAGAACGGTAAAATACAACATACATGGGTAACAAACTGTAAGATTTTCATTAAGCTAAACGGGACACCAGAAGAGGCAAAAGTACTGATAGTGAGGAACATGGAGGATCTGGACAAGTATAACTGACACCAATGTATCAATTACACCAGGAAATGACATGGACACGTTGAAATTAGTTCTTCAACAGAAAGTAATTGATCTAGATTGTGAATATAAGGAGCATAATATAATAGATCCAGAAATAGATTCTGAAAGTAACTTTCTCTCTTCTTTTGTTAAAAATTGTAATTATTTCACTCAGGAACAATATGAAAAAGAAATTAACCTAGACGGGAAGCTCTCATTAATTCACTTTAACAGCAGAAGTATGTACTCTAATTTTGATTTCATTAAGGACTATTTGCAACAATTTTCTCGCCCCTTTAGTGTTATAGCCATCACTGAAACTTGGTTCAATGTCGATAAAGGAATAGATTTTTGTTTGAATGGATATGATTTAAAATACATGAATAGATTAAATAAGGCGGGCGGCGGGGTTGCTATATATGTTCATAACTCTATAAAATATAATGTTGTAACAACTATGTCTATGGCTATTGATGGAATTTTGGAATGTTTGACTATTGAGATTATGAATGAAAAAAAGAGAAATGTTATAATAAGTTGTATATATCGGACACCCAGTTCAAGTATTGACACTTTTAATGAATGGATAGAAAAAATGTTGCTTCGGTGAACCAAAAATTACTATTTATCTGTGGTGATTTTAACATTGATTTGCTAAATCCAACAAGGTTAAAAGCCATTGATGACTTTACTGACACAATGTACAGCTTATCACTATATCCAACAATAACAAAGCCAAGCAGAATAACATCACATAGCGCCACTATTATTGACAACATTTTTACTAATGTCATGGATTTCCAAATTAATAGTGGTCTGCTTGTCTGTGATATAACTGACCACTTACCAGTTTTTACTTTGTGTGACTGTGATTTAAAAAAAATAGATACCAAGATCATGATAGCAAAGCGAACAATAAATGAAGAAGCAATTCATGCCTTCAATTTCGATTTAGCACAACAAGATTGGAGTTCGGTGTATGAAGAGTCAGATGTGGACAAGGCTTATGATAATTTTCTAGATATTTTTACTATGTGGTACAATAAACATTGTCCTGTAAACGAACACATGACAAAGAAAAAAAAGATAAAAAGTCCTTGGCTCACAAAAGGAATTATTAATGCTTGCAAAAAGAAAAACAATCTGTATAAACAGTTTATCAAAGTAAAAACAAAAGAAGTGGAACAAAGATATAAAGCATATAGAAATAAATTGACTGATATTATAAGAACGAGCAAACAACTTTATTATAGAAGAAGATTATATGAAAATAAAAACAATATAAAAGGAACTTGGGATGTGTTAAACAACTTAATTAAACAAGGATCTTCTGGAACATCATATCCTGAATATTTTACTGATGCAAATGGTGAAAATCACAACATGAGTAATATTGTCGATGGGTTCAATAAATTCTTCATAAATGTTGGCCCTGAACTAGCAGCGGACATCCCGTGTCATAAAAATGAAAATATCAGTAATATAAAATCAAATCCCTTTTCACTGTTCCTCTCAGCTACAAATGAGCAAGAAGTAATAAATATCACATTAAAATGTAAAAGTAAGTCTTCAATGGATTATCATGACATAAATATGTCTGTAGTTAAACAGGTTATTCTGAATATTGCTAGTCCCTTAACATATATCTGTAATTTATCATTTCAGTCCGGTTGTTTTCCAAAAAAAATGAAAATTGCGAAAGTAATACCACTATATAAAAGTAATGACAAACACAGTTTTACCAATTATAGGCCTATTTCTCTACTGCCTCAATTCTCAAAAATTCTAGAAAAACTTTTTAATTCAAGATTAGAAAAATTCCTTGAAAAACATCAAATAATAAATGTTGGTCAGTATGGTTTCAGAACACAAAGAACCACCTCAATGGCGATAATTGAGGCAGTAGAAGAAATTACTGATACACTGGATAAAAATAAATATGCAGTTGGTATTTTTGTTGACCTCAAAAAGGCCTTCGACACAATCAATCACTCAATTTTACTGGATAAATTGGAAAGATATGGTATTCGAGGGAAAGCTGGTAACTGGATAAAAAGTTACCTAACAGGTCGGGAACAATATGTTAGCATAGGGCATTACCATTCAGAGAAACTTGGTATTACATGTGGTGTTCCCCAAGGGTCAGTGTTGGGACCAAAACTTTTCAATGTATACATAAATGATATTTTTGATGTTTCTCAAGTACTTAAACTCATACTGTTCGCAGATGACACCAACATATTTTTCAGTAGCGATGATTATACTGATCTTGTAATGACCGTAAACAGGGAGCTACAATTAATAAAAAAATGGATGGACATAAATAAATTATCATTAAATATAAATAAAACTAAAGCAATGTTTTTTGGTAATTTAAAATATAATATAGAATTACCAATTATCATTGAAGGTGTACCAATTGATAATGTGAGTGAAAACAAATTTTTGGGAGTTATAATTGATAACAAAATTTCATGGAAACCCCATGTCAGACACATAAAAACCAAAATTTCCAGAAGCCTCGCAGTTTTGAACAAAGTGAAACAATTCCTTGATAAAGATGCACTTCGTACTCTGTACTGTACCCTGGTTCTTCCATATCTTACATATTGTGTGGAAGTGTGGGGAAATACATATAAAAATACAACTAATCCATTAGTCACAGTGCAGAAACGAGCACTGCGTATTATTCACAAGGCTGGTTATCTAGATCATACTCACAAACTCTTTCTTCAGGCAAAGTTACTTAAATTCCAGGATCTGGTTAATTACAATACATCCATAATTTTGTATAAAGCTTTTACTAAACTTTTACCGGCAAATTTACAAACTAGATTTGAAATTCGAGAAAAGGTTTATAATGTGAGAGGCTTTGGAGAATTCAAATTACCCAGAACTCGAACAACCCGTAAAGGCTTTTGTGTGTCTGTATGTGGTGTGAAAATCTGGAACAGTCTGAGTTTACAATTGAAACAATGCAAAAATATTCATAGATTTAAATTTCTCTACAAACAGTTGGTCTGGTCACAGTATACTCAATGATGCTTTTAGTGTGCTCTGTAATGTCTGTCCTCTTACCATTGCTGGTATGGATTCCAAAATAAAAAATAAAAAATAAAGTGTGCGTATGTATGTACATATATGTACTTGTGTGTGTAGATATATATGTATGTATATGTATGTGTGTCTGTTACTTGTAGTTATTACTGCCTGTTACCTGTGGTAATGCAATTTATAATTTATATATTCTGTATTCAGTTATGAAGGCTCTAATTGTTGGTTGCGAGCTGCCGCTTAGATGCTTGTATCTGCCCGGGGCTGTTGATGGGTCTGTATGCAATGATGGGCGTAGCTGCGGGAAGTTTATTGGTTTTTTTTGTTGATGAGTGAGTATAGGGGTGGGATTTAATAAGTTTTCTTCGTCCCACTCCTTTTTCAGGCAAGTTTTGTTTTTTGTTTTGTGTATTTTATGTTCAATATAGGTATTTGTTGTGCCTGAAAATGAATTAAAAAAAAAAAAAAGAGAAGCATGTGGAACACTGGGAATCACTGGAAAGCTGCAGGGAAGCAGTTGCTGACGGAATCAGCTCATCGGGAACAGGTGAGATGAAGAGTGTACATCTGAACCTGACGAGGACGGGCAGACACAGAAAACTGACAACCTAAATATAGCAGGAGAAATGTTTGAGCAGTATATTTTTAACTGACTTGTTATTGTAATGAGTCTTTATCGTATTTATTGTAACATTTATTATATGATATTTTATATAATATTTTATTATATTAATACTATTCTGATTAGGTCGTATTTTAACCGTAGCACAGAGATGTAAGTAACTAGCTAGTTCTTCGTGGTCAATGACAAATAATTATTTAATCCCTGATCCAGTTTCATAAAACATCAGCTGGGAATCTGTGCCGTGTTTATTAAAGAGGAAAGAATGAGGTTATGTGAGTTTTCTGTCCTGACTGCTGCAGGATTAGATTAAAAGTTATGGATGGATTTGCATGAAAGTGTTCCCAGAGGTAGCGAAGTGATTAACTTTTGGAGTCGATTAACATCTGGATCTGGATCCAGGAATTTCCAGAAGGATCATTTATGGCTGCGAGACAGGAGAACATTAGAAACTTCGACAGGAGACCAGGTGAATTCCTACCTGAGCGTGTGTGATGGTGTTTTGGTGATTACTCACAGATGAATCCAGATCCAGGGACTCAGGTATCGCTGTTCAGCTTCATGAAGCAGAAGAAACAACCAGAAAACAGATGATATGATTTAAAGACGGAAACAGTAAAAAAGACGATAAAAACTTGATTTTAAGAAACCCAGTCCATACAGGTTTGGTTTCTAAATGTTTTGTTTAAAGGAGGAAAGAGGAAGTTTGCTCCAAATAAAAGAATCGCTTCCTGTGGGAGGTTTGACTGTGATGGCGAAGGCTCGATGATTGGTGCGACCAAAGAAACACCTGGATGCATCTGATTGGTCAGATGGAGCCAGATGTATGTCATAATTTATGGACACGTGGTGGGACGAGCACGATTCTCTCCTGCTCATCTTGGACAAAGTTTAAACCTTTCATTTATTTTGGTGGTAACACAGCCTGGAGTGTTTGGTTGAGTATTTGTAAGTAAATATAAATAAAATACTTTGAATTATTTGTAATCACAGATTAATTATGCCCTTCGCCGTGGGCTGTATTGTAAAGTGTTACCGTTGAACTTTCAAGCTTTCGTCCTTTTAAGCGTGCTTATCTGTGTGTTACTCAGTGAGGGGGACGAGGGTTACCCGGACGACAACACCAATGACATCTTTCTCCCCCTGAAATACCAAACCGAGCTCCTCTTCACCAGGTGGCTGAAGCTTTTGAGCTTTTTGTGATTTGAAAGTTTAAAAAGTTGCATCTGCGCATTCAGAAGAGTTCACGTGTGTCTGCTTTCTTCCTTCTCTGGACAGAGACCCTCCTCGTTTTGTAATCAGAGCTGACTCCTCCTCCTCTTCGTCCTGGGACCAATCAGACAGCAGCTCTCACACCTTCAACCTCTCCTATTACGTGAGTGAAACAAACTGTGTGCATGTTTGCAGATGTTTGCTCATAAAGACGTTCTGATGCGGTTCTCCCGTGTGTGCAGATCCAGAACCTGGGCCTGTTCTCGGTGCAGGGCGTCCTGTTCGGGGCTGATGTCTGGGCTGTGACCATGAGAGGAAACCAGCTGCTGAACATTACGGACGTCAGCATCGAACAGGTGACGCTGGAAATCTTTGTGCTGTGGTTATCTCTGTTCACCGACGCTGCAGGAACAGATGGCTCGCTTGAATGAGCCTTCCCTGTACTTTCAGGTTTTACCCTTAATGAAGGATTAAATCGATTTAAAATGAAACTCCCGCCTTTGTTGCTGCAAAGCCCTCAGCTTTCACTGTACAGGCATCACTTATTCACTAAACTGTGAGGAGCGTGAGTGACAGCAGCGCCACCTGCCTGTCACATATCTACTGCAAACGGAGGGTTTCTCTTTTTCTGTCCTGTCGCCGTGTTTCTGACTTACTGTGCTCAGCTGCTTTTTTAATGTTTTGGCCCAGATTGGCGAAGCAGCAATTAAAGTTAGAGGTTACCATTATAACGGAGTCCTCCTCT
Organism: Rhamphochromis sp. 'chilingali'; assembly: GCF_963969265.1. Taxonomy (NCBI): domain Eukaryota; kingdom Metazoa; phylum Chordata; class Actinopteri; order Cichliformes; family Cichlidae; genus Rhamphochromis; species Rhamphochromis sp. 'chilingali'. Next base: position 1,351,365 of record NC_137930.1, read on the forward strand.
TCCTCCCAGCAGGCAGCGGGATCCCGCTGCACGCTGCCTCACGTTAGAATGAGCAGTCCTGTCACACCTGAGGATCTGACTCACCTGTCACAGCTGGTAAGGCTGAAGGAGCCTGTTAGAGTCAGGATAACAGTGGAGTTAAACAACAGTGTTTCCCAGAATGTGTGTGTGTGTGTGTGTGTGCGCAGAACCACAGTAACAGCGCGAACATGGAGGTCCGGTGCCAACTGAACCTCCCGCCCTCCCGAGAGGTGAAGGTGACGCTCACAGGAAGCCTTCAGCTCGCTGCTCTGCTCGCCGTGAGTTCCTCCCATCTGTCGTTTTCATAAAGCGAGACAAAGCTCAGGAAACAGGAAGTCCATCAAATTCCCGACTAACCAGAAACAGGCTCAGTTTAGCCGCAGGAGAAAGCACAGGTGGCGCTCACTACCTGTTTAACTCTTTCAGGTGAAGTTCAGGTCTCTGGAGCTGCTGACCGCCGCCTCCATCCAGCTGGAAGCGTCTAGTCCCATTTTCCTCCAGGAGGACCGACCTGTCAGACAGGTGAGCCCATCAGCATCGCTCTCCCATTGGAGGACAGAGGTCACTCTGGGATAAACAGGTTTAACCTCCCAACTCTTTGTGACTGAACCCAGTGGCCTTCTATCAGCTGACCACAACGTTCACGCCAACGTTTTAAATCACCTGATCATCAGCGCTTCACACACACAGAGCGGTGCTGCCACCTGCTGTCAGGAACTATTACACCCTTTTGCTTTACATTAAAAACACATTGAACCACATGGAGTACGGAGGACCAAAGGTGCCAAAATGCAACGAATAAAATATAAAAAGAAACTAGTCCTTAATTATGTCGGAATCTAAATGAAGATAAAACCTTATTTCTGATATTATTTCCTTTTAATTGGTTCCTCTATTTACATCCTGTGTAATTTCTCCAATAATGTACGTCTCTTTAATTTTCTATTTCTGCATATTTTTTCAAATGTATTTTCTTTATTGTATCTTGTTTCATTTTTGCATTTCTTCAAACATTTCTTTGTTACACATGAAGCAACGATCGTGTCTCTGAGTTTACATTTTAAAATGGTGGAAAAGGGAAGAAAACCTCAGAAACACCTGAACTCATCATTTTCAGTCAACATTATTTAAGTTTGACTCCATATTTCTATGTTAAATTATACTCCGTGTTTGAGGACTTCATTAGACCGCCTGACATAAAAACAGAAATCTGTCAAACACTGGTTTCACACACACTCAGGTGGTTTGTGCTGTAACTGCAGATCATTCTGGACCTGAGGAAGGAGGAGGATCACTCCATCCCCATCTGGATCATAGTGGGAAGCTCACTGGGAGGTTTGCTGCTGCTGGCCTTACTGGTCCTCGCTCTGTGGAAGGTAAAAACACACACGGAGCCTCGAACATCATCAGAGTAGTCCTCTGTTCTGAGCTCTGCTCTACAGTGGACGTCTGGATCAAACGGCTCTACTGTCCGTCACAAACCGTAAATCCTTGTTTTCTCTTCAGCTCGGCTTCTTTAACAGACGGAGAAGAAAGGAGGAAGAGGAGCAGCCTGTGGCCAATGGGAAGACGGCACAGGAGCTATAACGTGGCTGACATCACCGCCGCATCATTCCTCGCCGGCCTGCAAAGTCTTAAATTAATGTTCCCGATGAAATTTAACCTTAAAGACACTGAGAAAATCTGACGACCTCACATGGGTCACCTGAACGCATCACGTGCCTCCACCCGTCACTCAGGGACTGCGACCCTCACCTTAAACCCGCCTCTTCGTCCACGCGATGTGCGATTGAAGCTACCCACAGACTGTATATAAAAGACGGAGTCAGCATTAGAAACATCGAAGGGTTAGGATTCTTCAGCGTCGCCGACGTCTGCCTTTCATGTGAGAACTTCACAGGTGTGACGGAGGCCTCGTGACAACGGAGAGCGATGGAGTAAATATTTAAACGGAGGCTGACGGGGCAGAAAGAAAACTACCTAACATTCGTCTGATTTCATCTTCTTAAATTGTAAATATATCCTATTAATTCTTATATATTGTAGCTGATGCACTTTTGTTTAAAAGTCAAACTTGAACTTGTGTAAATATTCACATGTATGACGAATGAGGGCCGAGGCGTCACCGTCGAAGCGGTTTCCGCTCTGCCTGTTAATGTCAGAATAAAGACGAGAAATATAAAAGTCGTGTCCGTCTGTTCGCTCACGTTTACCTTCTTTGTCTGAAATTTGGACTCTTTAATAACCTGAAATGTTGAGATAACCCAAAGATCTGAGATCATTCAAAATTTTCTTTAAATTTTCTGGATAAATCTCAAAAGTTTGAGTAAATATTTTAAAAGTTTGAATCAGAGATCCTGAAATTTCAAGTTCCTCCCGAGTCTGTTTGTTGTACCCATCCATCCGTGTTCTTGTCACTTTGAGATAAATTGAAATTCTAAATTCAGAATCTCAAATTTCGACTTATTTAGACGAAAATTGAAATTTTGAGACGCCCAACTCAAACTTTGAAAAGTAACAGCCTTTACAGGGACGTGTAACTTGACCAGACACATTTATGGCAGTTATTATTATTATTTTTTAATCAAGCTCAGTTTTTCAGATCTGACCAATCAGATCACTGCATTTTCTTACTCGTAGCTCAAACGCACACCGCTACTGAATATAAAACTAGTAAAACAGTCACGTGTGACGCCCGACACACCGCTGGCTGCCGCTCCAGGTCGGTCTGCATCCTCAGGTGTGGTCCCGCCTCTCAGTGCTCGACTGAGTCCTGAAACACGGACCAAAGCTTCGACTCCAGGATCAGTTTTTTATATGTTTTCACAAAACACACCCACACATCTGGAGGTTCTGATCCTTGAAATTTGGGATTGTGTCACGTTCTCCCGCACGTCGATGTGCAATGAAGTTCCGACTTAAACATTTGGAAATCTTATAAAGAAGCAGCTTGAAAGTTTGAAACACCCGACGTTTGAATGATTGCAGAATCGTTTCCAATAACTTTTTTCAGAAATTTACCTTACTCGTGGTTTGCATTTTCCCGCCCAGTGGCAGAAATAAGGCGGCCATCGCAGACACAAGGCTCCTCCTCAGACAGGCTGAAGAGCTCGGCGTTCAGCCGCTCTTCCTCCTCACGTTGAGGTGGTTGCTGGGAACCCCGCAGTCCTGAACCTGGACACTTTACTCATCTGAATTTTGGCAGTTTCAATTTCAAAGACGGAAAAGAAATCAACAACAGGACACAGCAGCTGAGCTCAGACAGAAGACTTTAATTTAACAGCATTCACCCCGCAGGAAGTACCCATCAGCTGACATCTCTTACGTTTTCCTGGCACACTGAGCATCTTTGGCTTCATCTCAGCCACAGAAACCTGCTTTTAATGAAAAAAAGGTCCCACCAGGACACAAACACTCCTGCAATGATAGTTGTAAGAAATTAAAAATGAATTAAACAGAACGAGCTCTGTGGATGGCACAGACTAATGCCCTGTGAGCACATGGGTAATAAAAGCTGGAGTTTTATTAGGAGAGCAAACGCTCTCCAACACCTGATTACAGGACGCCAAACGGTGGCCCAAGAAGAGCCTCGAGAAAGTTTCCACCATGATCGGCTTGTTAAACCTGATGTTTAACGGTCAATTGAGGTGCGAGCGCTCCCAAACAGAGTAAAACAACCCGAACGCTTGGCCGTCCTCCCAAGTGTTATAATAAAGTCTGATGTTAAACACAGGAGGAAACATCAGCAGGAAACTTTTCTAAATCTCACACCATTCCCACCTCAGGTCTACATTTGAACATCATATTATTGCAATAAACATGAGAGCAGGTGAGATTTGGCACCTGTGTGGAAAATAAGAGCGGGCCTCTGCTGGAGCATCCACAGCTTTGCTCTCAAACGTCTCATCCTCACTTTGGACCAAACAGGCCGGGCCTTAGCGAGCATCTAAAGCTCAACGACCTGAGCACAAATGTTCACGAACGTGACGTTTGGGTTAAAGGTGTTTATAAAGTGACAGGCAGCTTCAGTAGGGGAGGGATGTGAGAAGAGTCGGACCTGCTCCCAGATAAATAAAACGCCGCAGCGTCGATATTCAACATCCGGCAGGAATGCAAAAAACGCCCGCAGAGCATCGATCAAAACCTTCATCCTCTAACGTCCCTCCTGGAGGATCCTGCTCCAGATCTGGAAAATTAATCCACCGACTCCAGTCTCACACCGCTAAACGCTAGCACCGAGTAAGATTACCATTTATTTCTCAACCACTCACTTTAACGACGCTGATATTAAAACTTAAAGCCAGAAACGGCCCATCAGACTGGATGCGAGTCGGGATTATCCGGACGTTTTACTTAAAGGCACTGCTGATCCCGGTGAGGTGACGCCTACGATGCAGAAATCTGAAACCTGCACTCAAAACTGATTTCTTTTCCTTGTTTGGTTTCAGATCCAGTTTTAAAATCTTTGATTCTTGCAGCGGGGCGTTCACCAACACGAGAGGCTTTCAACAAACGCCAAAACATTACAGTAAATTCCACGGGCGGTTCTGCAGATCCCCAACGCCTCGGTCAATTTTCAAGTCTGCGAGTGCGCAAGGGTGACGCAGATATGGTCATTAACGCCCAGGCGACGCCGCACCAGCTCCCCACGTGTCAGTCGGAAGGCCGCCGGCAGTCGAGTCCCCCGCCCCCGAAACGCTCGCAGCTTCCCAAGAGTCAGCGTGGAGAAACATCCATCACGGCGAGCTTGAGATGTGCTCGTTATCTAAACCGTAAGAGACCGACTGACGAGCCTTTTGTTGGCTCACTTTTCACATCCTGGTGTCAAAAGTTAGAATAAAATAAAACTTTGTCACGTTATGGCATCAAAGTGTAACTCCTGCTGATTTCTACAACAGCAGGAGAGACGTCGGTTTGAACACTTCAACTGAATCTGGGCTTCAAGACTCAGTTCGACCCTCGGCGGAGGCTTTTTGGCACGTACTTATCCATTAACTAAAAAAAAAAAACTAACTTTATCGGGACATAAAATCTGCATTCAGACAAATCTGATGAAACTCCGTGTAAAGGTCGTCTGTTTTCTTTCTAACACTAAACTTTGACATTTTTTATGCTGTTTCTTTTTAGAATTTCTCAGACAGTGAGAGAAAGTCAAAGCAGCTCATTTGCAGTTATTTTATCAGAAATCTCATTAAAAAAACAACAAAAACAAAACCCGACACAGCTGATGAGAAAAAGGCTGAACGCTGCCCAAATAAATACCCACAACTATAAATAAAAGGGCGTGGAAGGATTCAGAGCAGGAGTGTCCGCACAGTTTCTTTAGAGCCAGAAGAAAAAGTTGAACTCAAACGTGATGAAGCAGACGTCTGAATTCAGCCTCGACCCGCCACAGTCAGGAACAACCCCAATAAAAACTTCTCTCCAATTAAAAAATAATCCTCTGCGCGACGGCTGATTGGTGGTTGAGCTCGGTCGTCCGGCGGCGTCTCTTCAGGCACTCGTTCCTTCGGTCCGATCATTTCTTCTTACACAATCGCGGCGACGTGGCGGCAGCTTCCTGGCAGAGAGGTAAGGCAAAACAGGAAGCTGCCTGGTGCTGCCGAAAAGAAAAAAAAGAATTTTTTTATATAAAAATGCTCAAAAACCGATCTGAGCTGCCAACCTCAGCACCGTGTGAACTGTTAGAAAAACGTTTTTAAAAATCGTCCGGCGTCAGTGGAACTCCACGAACTCTTCGAGCGTTTTGGGGATCTGGTTGCGATACGTGATCTGGTGCTGCCGGACGGCGCGCGCCGCCAGGCACTTGAGGCTCATCTTCATCTGCGTCTTCAGCAGGATCTCGGACACGCCCGTCGTGCTCTTGTCCAGCGGCGTCTTGTTCTGCTTGTTGGTCATATCCGTGTGCGCGCCGGCCTCCACTAGGTTGATGATGATGGCGTGCAGCGTGAGGAAGTCGCTGATGGGCCGGTTGTACTGGACGATGACGTGCAGCGGCGTGTTGCCCTCGTTGTCGATGGCATTGACCTGCGCGCCGCAGTCGATCAGCAGCTTGGTGACCTGCGCGTTGGGGAAGCTGCACACATCGTTGGTGTGGAAGTCATCCACCGGCGTGGTGGAGCTGATGGCGAGGTGGAGCAGCGAGGCGCCCTCGCGTGACCGCGGATCTAGCTGGATCAGGTCGTAGATGTGCTTGTTGATGGCGGCGCGCTGCGCGTCGCTGCAGGTGGTTTTAGTGGAGATGCACGCCAGGTACAGGAAGGTGAAGACGTTGGACTCGTAACTCTCCATGGCCTGTGGCAGCTCGGATTCAGCGGCGGCCTCCACGCGAACCATGCTGCGCTGAATCTCCAGAACGCTGCAACTCAGCACCTGCTCGACAGCGGCGGCTGACACGTGCTCCTTCAGGTGGACCATCTGCGAGAACACCTGGGCAAAGCGCAGCAGGTCCTTGTGCGTGTTGCGGTTTCCTTTCTGCCGCAGGCGGAGGGCGTGCAGCCACAGCTTGATGCACTGTTCAAACTCCATGTTGTCAGCGTAGACGGCGCCACGGTAGATTATCGGATGCGACACGTCGATATTGTCCGAGCCCAGGATCCGCTCTCGGATCATCAGTCCCTCCATGTGCAGGGCGTCGCGGTCCACCCTGATGGCCTCCAGGTCCTGCAGCGTTTGACACTCGCGGCGCCCTCCGTAAGCCTCGACGGCTGGGAACAGTTCCTTGGTGATGTTGTTGTCTGGATCGCGGTAGCGCTCCATCATGGCCGCGTGGAGGTAGTGGTACGTCCTCTGTATGTCGTAGTTCTCCCTGTCGTTGGCGAACGAGGCGCCCAGCAGCTCCAGGGCCTCGATGCGGCTGTGAGGGTCGCAGTCGGCGTGCGCCAGCAGCAGCTCCACCACGTCAGCCTTGCAGCTCTCCGCCGCCACTTTCAGCGGCGTCATGCCGTGCCCGTTCACCACCATGGATGCCTGGCATTGCATCAGCTCTTTGACAATGTCCAGATGTCCTGCCTCAGCTGCAAAGTGCAGCGCGGTGGCCCCGCAGTGGGCCTTGGCGTTGGGGTCCGCCCCCTTCTCCAACAGGAACCTCACCACCTCCGTGTGGCCTTTGTAGGCGGCAATCATCAGACAGGTGTTGTTGAACTTGTTGGTGATGCTGATGTCGGCGTTGTGCTCCACCAGGTAGCGAACGATGTCCAGACGCCCGTCGAAGCAGGCGGCTCGCAGGGGGGTGGAGTTTGTGATGGTGGTGTGGTTGACGTTGGCGTGGTGACTCACCAGAAGACGCACCACCTCGAAGTGTCCTGCGCCGGCTGCACACCACAGCGCCGTGGCACCGTCGATGACGTAGCTGCAGGCCAGAGACAACAAACGTTAACGTGTCATCATCCTCCGGTTAAATGGTCACGATTCAAACAACAACGACAGTAACGACTACAAGAACAATAAAAACAGATTCAACTGTTGGTTGAATTGTAATTTTCAGGAGTTCTGTCCTTCACCCATTCAGTGTTTTCTAAATGAAAGCCGTTTACGTAGAGCAGGTGTCAGTGTCAGTTTACCAAAACTCATGAAAACAGAACAATCTCAGTAAAATTCAAGCTCTCTTTTGTCTGGTTATGAATCAAGCGCGCCCTCTTCCTTTACTGCAGAGAGCACACAGTGGGACTGACTGTGACGTTGATGACTGAGGACCAGAGGACACAGACATGCTTTGAATACATCTGTCGACCTCCACGAGATGTTTGAACCATCAGAGATAAAACGCCGCGGTCTTTGTGCCGTTCCACGGAGACTCTGAACCGTCACGTTTGGATAGCGGCAGCAGACCTGCAGCATGTCGACCCCTCAGGCTGCTCATCTGTTTCCTGACAAACTGCTCATTAAACGAGGAATAATTTAAAAAGCAAACACCTTCTGCTGAGGTAAAGAGCCGCTGAATGAAGCTTTTGGTTTCAATGCTTTTAAAATGAAACAGAAACCTGGTCTTTCCCCGTGATCCGGATTCTCTTATCACTTCATAGGTGCTCTGATTATCTAACCGAGCCTTCAGCCTCATCACGTAAAGCACTGAAGAACATTTAACAGCACGTTTACAGGCAGACCTCGCTGCAGTGAAACAGATCGCTTATATAACGGTAAACATACAGTACCTCATTTTTTTAGAGTATTTGATAGAAACCAGATTATAGTATTCATATATATCCTCTTGATGTGTTCGCATCACCCCTCCCTGACCTGCACTCAATCTACAGCAGGCGGTGCTGGACCAAGGCCAGGAAGATGGTGAAGGACCTCAGCCATCCCAACAACAGACTGTTCTCTCTGCTGAGGTCAGGAAAGCGATTCCGCTCCCTGAAGACCAACACAGAGAGACTGAGGAGGAGCTGCTTCCCGCAGGCGATACGGTCTCTCAATCACACCACCACACAGTACTGACCCACACATACAGTTCTTACACACACACTGGACTTTCTGGACTTTGGTTTTGCACAACACTGGTCACTATATTCTTCATTTCCGGTTAATACTTGTACAGCTGCTGTTATTGTGTATATATTTATTTATATTTACATTTCTTCATACATTCTTATATAGTTCTATATTGTGTATTGTGTATTTTGTTGTACAGTTATTTTATTTTCAACTTTAATTTATATATTTATCTTTATCTTATTCTTCCCAGTTAAATTTACCCTTCATTCTAATTTGTGTTGTACAGTTATTTCATTTTTAACCTTAATTTATATTTTATTCCTTCCTAGTTAAATTTACCCTTTTTAATTTTTCATATTTATTTCCTATCTTATTCATAGCCTTTTCCTTTTTTGTTTTCTTTAGGTCACGAGCAGTTGTCCAAGCATTTCACTACATATCGTACTGTGTATGACTGTGTACGTGACAAATAAAATTTGAATTTGAATCAACTTAGAATTAATCCATTAAAATATACGGTATATATGGTTCGCAGCGTGTGGAAGTGGAATACAGTGGCCGAGATGGAAATCGTCTTTTCACCTGATCACATTTTATGTATGTGATCAGAGACGCCCGCACAGAGTACGACTTATCCCCAAACACCACAAACCGCTGTCAGACCATACTATGACTTTCACACATGTACGCCTTCATCATCCCGCTCTCCTCCTCCTCCAACAACGACAGATCCATTTCAAACAGTTTCACTAATGCAGACTAACAGCAGCTAACAGCTGTAAAATGTAATAATTGTCCTTTTTAAACATCCTCTAAAACTGTTTCCAACAAAAATGTCTTATTAGTTCTCCATCATCATGTCAGACTTTTTCCATTTTTAACCTCTGACCCTTTTTTCACAAATGCACCAGTTTTGTTTCTGTTAACTTCTGTTAAGTTTATTCATTTCCCAAGATTAGTTTGATTGACACTTATTTAGGGCACTATATGAAAGCTGCTGTGGACATAAGCTGGTGCAGCAGGTTAGCAGGTGAGGACCAGTCAAACTACATCAGACGAATTTCTGTAAACTCGGTTTTTCTTTTAACAAACACTTTGAGTTTTGCGTGACCTCTGTCCTGCCTGACTTCATGAAACTGGTGATATCTGAGTAATAAACCTGGCTGTGGAGCGCAGGTAGCCTCGGGTGAGCTCGTACCCGTCAAACCGAACCGTGCCGGTCTGCTCGGTGTCCACCTTGTAGTGGTCCAGGAGGAGCCGGACCACCTTGTCGTGGCCGTTCCGCGCCGCGATGATCAGCGGGGTGGACCTCTGGCCGCTCAGGTGGGTCACGTAGCTCAGCAGGAACTGCGTCTCCGCCTCGGAGTGGTTCAGCAGCAGCGCGGCCAGGGTCAGGACTCGGCCCTCGCTGGCAGCCTTGTACACATACCCGGCCAGAGACTCCATGAGAGCCCGAGAGGAAGCCAGGAGCTCCGCGTTCTTCCAAACTGACAGCGTCCACTCCCCCGGAGCGATCCGCCTCCCATTAAAGAGTCCACACCGGCCCCGGGGGTGACATGAAACGGCTCTGTCCTACCTACAGCCCCGGAGGAAACGTTCAGAGGTCCCGGCTGGTTTGACTATAAGCACTGGACTCTGGGTGTGCGTCTCCGGGCAGCAGCAGAGCGAGTGGACCGGTTAGCTCCGACGGCTAACTGCTAACGTCAGCGAGCGGCTTCCAAAGCGTGTCTGAGGTCAAAGGTCAGATAAATGACACCTCCTGTTGTTGCTGAAAATAAAAACGACGTCCCGCAGCGTCAAACACTCAGAAACAAACAGCTGATTTCAGCGTTCACGGAAGTTTCCGCTTTAAAACACCTCCGACAGGAACGTTCTCCAGCAACTTCTGTTCCCGCCTCTTCTTCTGCTGCTCACCGCGAGAGGGCCCGCACTGCAGCGCCACCCTCTGGTCCGGGTCAATTACTGCATCTGCTCATCAAAACAAAAACCGTCAGGATAATCACGAGATATCCATTTGAATTGGTTTAGTATAAAATAATGACTTTAACTTGAATTTTAAATTAAGATTAAAAAAAAATTATATAGATATTTTTTGCCATTAATTTCCCAAGCTTCAGATTATTTTGAAATTTGTCTAAATATTTCATATATTTCGTAGTTTGTTTTTTAAATTGCCTATAATTTATTATTATTATTATTATTATTATTATTATTATTATTATTATTATTATTATTATTATTTTTCACATTTTTAAAAAGGAAATCTTCCAGTTTTTCTTTTGCTTATTTTAAATTTTTGTGTCAAGTTGTGGTAAATTTGCAATTTTTATATTATTAATTTTTGATATGTGTCATTAATCAATTTCTTTCTTATTAATTGCCATACAGTTTTTTTCTCTAACACTTATTAAAGTGTGAGTGTGGTGTTTTTCTTGAGAGGCCATTAATCCGTTATGTTCTGTACATTCCCTGATTTTATGCTGCATTTCAGGCAGATTCATTTTGAGACTGTTTGACTGCTTAAAAAATGTAGTTGTGATTATGTGGTTTCAAAGTTTGGGTTTTTTACTTTCACTCGGCAGGTGAAAAGATGAGCTATAGCTGTACTGTCCCAGTCAGCCTGATGTCACCTGAAAGCAGTTCAAACTACAAAGTGCTGACTTTCAGCAGAGCAAGCTCAGTCTGAGCTCTGCTCAGTCAGATGCTGCAGGTTCATTTTTTCCTTTTCAGTAAAATGAAAACATGTTTTTGAGGTTTTTATCTCTTTACACTGAACTCCAGGACCATAAGCTCTGAGATCAGCTCATCTAAACCAGATTAATCTAATAAAAACTGGGAGGGGGGTTTGTGCAGATTAATGCTAATCTGCTGACAGATTAACCTGATGGATGGACTTCCTGTAGAAGCTCTGTGTTTGTGCTGGTGAAATCATTTGCTTTGATTTATTTCAGATGAAGAGAAACCGTTTCTGGAGCACCGGTGCTCGCTGTGGGACTGACACCTCGGTGGGAATGAAAAGGACAATAACGCAGAGAATATGACTTTACGGACAGACACGAAGACGTCCACGAGGAAGAGAGAGAACCCAGCTCTGTGTGCAGCAGCTTTCATGTGCAGGTTTGTGCAGTTCAATTTCTCATAATTCCCACCCATAATCAGTTATTCACCTTTAATTAATGTCACAGCTTTGGACCAATGATTAAAAGACATCTGCAGACGCCTCTACAGAAACATCTAATTTATTTATTTACTAATTAATTCATGAGATTAGATGAAAATTTTAACCTCTAAACTGTGCCATCCATCCTTGCATCCATCTATTCGTCCATGTCCTTGAGTTCTCCTCAGGGCTCATAAAAGTATTCCAGATTCAGCTCAGGGCCTCCTGTTAGTCCGACTTTCCTGAAAACACCTCATGATAAAGAAACGCTGCTGTAGTAAATGAAAGAAATATCTATCAGCACAACTCTAAAACGTGTGAGAAATAAACTACATTTTTAACTGTGCCTCATGATGAAAATAATAAACTTCTTCGATTGTGAAAAAACAGGAACTTCTGTTAGTTGATTGTTTGTTTCTGTAAAACTTGTAAAAAATGTTTAAAACCAACACTTACATCTGCTTTAACACATCCAGAGCTGTTCATTTGACCAGATTTGGGTCTTTGCTGGGCCACTTTTGGCCCCCAGACCTTTTGTTTGACACCCCTGGCCCAGAGAAAGGTGGCCCCTCCTCCCCAGTCCTGGCTCCAGGGTCAGGGCACTTGATTTCTTCTGTGTGGCCCTCTGGGCCCTCATCCAGGACCAGTTTACCTCAGGAGCCCGCTCCACATCCATAACTCAGCTCCTGAGATCAGTCCAGCGTGTGCGCCCAGACGAGGGCTCTGTGAGATTTCAGACAGGTCTGAATATCAATTTAACTTCAATGGAAGACAAGCTCTTTTTATTCATACGACCCATTCTCTTAAACTAGTCAGTATAAGCTCGTATAAGTCTGAGAGTCAGAGTCCACTGCAGCCTCCCTTCAAACAGGCTCTGTGCTGTTGTTTCAGACCTCCTGACGTCCGTAACCTGTGAAGGCTGGAGACATTTTTCACCTTTTGCAATCACCGAGCTCCCATTTTCCCGTCTTCCTGTTTCAGCTGCTTCTATGTTTTTTCTGTGTTAACGGTGCGTTTACGTTCCTCCGCTCGTCTCTGTGTCCTGCAGCCGCTCGGCCGGTTCCACGCAGGTGGAGGCGGTTCTGCCGAGGCCCCGCTTCCACCTAGACCTCTGGCTCAGCTTCACCTTCCAGAATTGGATCCTGGATGTTGGCCGTCCTGTCGTCATGGTAACAAAACGATGACTAGCGCTTAATTTCGGGACTTTCTATTTTCACCCAGAGGGAGCCTAACAGGACATTCAGCATCTGTTTTGTTCTGCTGCTGAAACATGATCGCTTTCAGTCGTCGCTATATTTTCATTAAGATGCCACCTCGCTCATCTGCATTGGAATAATAATAATAATTATTATAATAATAAAGCATTAGTGGAATAATGTTGGGAAAACCTAACCATGAAGTGTCTTGTTTTTGGCAGCTCGTCCTCCCTGCCGATTGGCTCCCTCTGCAGCATCCTGGGGTTGCAGACTATCTGCACTTCCTGTACAACGTCACGGCTCCGCTCATACTTCTCAAAGTAACTGTGACGCGCCTCAGGCTATCCCACATGACGAACTCCTTTGGTGTCGATTTTCTGAGTTTTAATTGACTTTGCTCCGTCTCAGATGCTTGAACGCAGCCCCTGGATGCTCCCGGGCCTCGCCGTCCGCCTTGGCATCATCGCCGTTTCCATGGGAACCACCCTTCACTTGGTGGCAGACTCCATCACGAGACGCCTGCTGCTGATTGGTTACCAGCTGCACCTGCCTGTTAGAGAGAATCCAATAATGAGGAACCTCAAACCTTCGGCCCTGGTAGGTGCTGCACTCGAAAGACCGAATAACAAACAGTGAGAGGACCCCGGACCGTGAACGGTGGGAAAATATACATCTGAGCTCAGGAGGGGGTCCTTGAGCTGAGATCCTTCTGTAAGAACCGAACCGCTCCTCCTCCTCCTCATCCTCCCTCGGTGTGAGTCAGATTTAGTGAAACTGAAGCTGAACACTTGTTCTCCTGATACAGAGTTCAGCTCGTCCCCATTACAATCTGAACTGAATGCACAACAACACAGTGAGAATTTAAAGGACTCCAGGTCTGTTTCTGACACATTGATTCTGATCCTTCAGTCTAAGCTGGTGAGTGAAGTGTGGTTCAGAGAAAGTAGAATGTAAGAAACCTCCACTGATCTTCATACAGAAGGCAGCAGAAATCTGACAGCTGACACCAAAACCTTCCAGATGGACGAACAGCGCCGCAGACCCGAGGACACATGTGAATCTGAACTTGGGGAAACAGTTGAATGACTGATGCATCATCTGCTATTTGAGAAATAAAACAAATAAATGAATAAAATTGATTCGTGTTCATAAAGTTTTTGTGTTTTTCAGGTCGACGTCTTTGAGCTGCTGTTTCACTACGATGACACTGTTGGTCACATGATGTGGTAAGAAGAGAAAAAGCTGTTGTGTTGTGTTAAGCGATGACTCCACATGCGGACAAAAATGTATAATTATAATTAAGCACAAGTACAGAAAAATGTTGCAAAACAGACAAAAACAAATGCAGCTTTAAATTCAAAGGAAAAGCGATTTTTCAACAAAAGAGCAGACGATGTCGATGTTTGACATTTATTCTTGTAACGAGGATCGTTTTCCTCCTTAGGTACGTCCCTTTCTTCCTCGTCCTCGTGCTCTTCTTCAATGGTTGTTTCAGTCGCAGGGAGCAGGAGGAGAGGATGCCACCGTCAGCGTGGATGCTACTCGCTCCAAACGCTGCCTACTACTGGTCAGTCTGCTTTACTACAACATCCTCTGCACATGCTCTGTCCGTGCTTAAAGTTCAGTCCCTGCAAATATCTGAGGGAAGAACAAAACTTACTTTTAGGTTTTACTGATACTAATTTAGCTCATAAACAGCATGTGAAGGGCTGGAGGTGGGTTGCAAAGCAGCTTACAGACGTGCAGCAACGTTAATCCAGAGTTTTAAAGAAAAAGAGCAACTTGGAATAATAATTGCCAGTTTTGATGAAATGCGTCCGTCTGCCCTGTGAGAGCCAAGACATCGAAAACACATCATCAACGCTTCGTCATCATCAGGTGACGTCTTCAGTCTCAGCTGACTGCAGCTTTCCAACCTTAGAAACAGGACATTTGCATAATGACTGAAACCAGCCCACTGAAGGAACAATGGGCTGTGAGGTCACTTCCTTGATCAATAATATGCAAACTGTCTTGACCACCAATCAATGGCCAGCATTGTAAGATGGTGACAGATGTACCCTTAGGCCCCCTCCTCCATTCAGAGATGGTCTCTACCCTTTTCACATAAATGGCCTCCTTGACTCCGCCTTCAAACCAGCGTTCCTCCCTGTCCAGGATGTTACATCCTCATCATTGAAGGCGTGGCCACTGGCCTGTAGGTGTGAATAGTCTGCAGGTACATGTTTCAACACCAAGAGGTCACCTGGATGAGTGACGGACCGTTTCTCCCACTGAAAACTGGACGTAGCGTCTTCAGTGGGCTTTCTGGGATTTCCTTACCTGGATGACTGAGCATCAAATAAGCTGTTATTTTCATCTCAGAGGAACATTAACCACAGAGTTTTCTATTTAAACCCAAAGTAGCTAACAGATGGAGGCACCAAGTGAAACCTGTGTTGGCTGAAAGTAGTAATTAAAGTCCAGCAGCAGGTACATAAATCTGCATTTAGTCTGCAGTGAGAGGTTTGTGTATTGTGTGAGAGTCAGACGTGCAGAGGCTCATTCTCGACTTTACTCCAGGACATTTCCATATTTTTGAGACACTCACTCACACAGCCAGCCAGGCAGAACAAAATTAAATTCATTCATAATTAAGAAGATCTAAAGAGCTCAGGGGTCAGGTGGCTCCCAGCAGCAGAAACAACGAACACAACGGAGAAGCTTTGAAGTTACAGAGCATGAAATATTCTCCCAGTATACAATCACAGCGGCACACACACAGTTTAGACGCGTGGACGTGAAAAATATACAGAATGAATTTTGACTAGTGCGTGAGTATAAAATAAAAGCATGTTTTTATTTTTAGTTTAAGACGCCATATTTGCTTCTTTATGGACAAAAATGACCTTTGTGGTGGCCGAGTTGGACTGAAGCTAAGTGATAAAATAATATTATCATTTTTTAAATATTTGTTTTAATCACAGGTCACAGCTGAAGTCACAGATAATCGTGGATATTTTGAGTTTTAATAAAGAAATATCAGTAATTAGAACTCTTATAAGTTAAATCTTCATTATGTTGAATTTCGGACATTTGAAAGTTTTGCTTTAATCTGCTGGCTGTCCTCCCACCAGGTAACAGCTGAACTCACCTGTAAATAGTTGAAGAACAATACCCGACCACCTGAGGCTGTGTGTGTGTGTGTGTGTGATCACCTCCAGCTGTTAGTAATAATTGATTAGCTGCTTCTCAGGTGTTGCTGACTTCCTGGTTTATGCAGTGAGGACAGAATTCAAGAAGCGAGTGAAGGTCGACTCAGACCTTTAAATACCAAACGAGTGTTTTACTTTGTGCTTCTGCTGGTTGCAGTTTTTAAACCTTTGCTCGTTCTCTGCTGTTAAATTAAAGCAACTTTTTCAGTTCACTGCTCCCTTCAACATAAACGCATCAAACAGGTGAATGGCTGTTTTCACACACAAACCTAAAATTCATCATTTTTCTGACACACAAATAGTGAAAGCCTCAGACCTCTGAGTGTGACGGAGACAAAGTGCGTTCTGCAGCTGGATAGCAAAAGGTTGCTGGCGGATGCAGGAAGTTTCAAACGATTGTGATTCACTGTAACTACGGTGACCAACCGTCCTCTTTTTTTGCACTCGTTGACTTGTAAAAGCCTATATGACCTTTTTTATGTCACCATTCATTAACCGTACAGAGAAAGCATAGTTTAAATATGAAACAGTGTTATTAAAGTTCTTCATGGCTGGTCCAAGTGTCCTATTTATTGAAAATCAAAATACGGTCACCTTACTGAAACACACACGGTGGAAAACTGCCCGATGTGCACTTATGTTGCACTCTGGTCAGTTAGAATTACACTGAAACTGAGTGGAAAACACATTTTTAACATGGCAGGAAGTTTCCTCACACTCACCTATAGAAAAACAGCTTCAAAACGAACCGACTGGCTCCTCCCCTGAAATGATCCCTGAAGCGGCTTGGTCTGCTTACACCAGTGGACGTTTGCAGGGCGACTTCACCCACCGGCCACCTGATGGAGCCACTGAGCTGATTGGTTATGCTTCTCTTTGTCCCTGGCGACAGGTATTTAATCACAGAAGGACAGACCTTCATCCTCTTCACCTTCACCTTCTTCGCCATGACCACTACAGTGATGCATCAGAGGAGGCGGGGCTTGTTTCTCAACAGTGATGGGCTTTTCATGTTCTACAGGTAAAAAAAAAAAGAGAAAACGCAGCGAATGAGCAAACTGGGAAACATAAATAATTATGTTTTCAGGTTTTTAGTCGACCAACATTAAAGGTTCAAGGTTAAGTTGGTAATACACCGACTCATTCAGGCTCTCAGGATCAATAATAGTTAAAACAACATCTCACATCATTAACGCAGACGGCTCGTTTTCACTGTCCTCCACCCTTTTCTTCTCCATCTGTGGGCCCAAAGCTCCGCTCACACAGGCGACTGTTTGGTGACACGCTGGGGAAAATGAGCATTTCATAACTGCTTGTTGAGTGGTTGCTGCCTTCCTGCAAACTCCTACATAAGACGTCCTTTGTTTGACTCTGTGCTGATAGTTTCTCTGCAGCTCTGATCCTGGTGGCGATCTGGGTGGCCTGTCTGTGGAACGACAGCATCCTGAGGACGACAGTCCCCGGACTGATCTACATCCCACGGCCCTGCACCGTCTACACGCTCCACCTCCACCAGATGAGCCACATATGACGGAGTTAGAAGGAGAAGAATGAGGATCTGTCGCAGAATCACAGGAACGCCATGATGAAACTGTTTATGGTTTTCACTGGATATTAGAAATACAGCCTCACAGCATCCACACTTTTCCACCTGTTTATTACTGGGATACAAAAACTGAAAGCAGCTCACAAACCACCAAAAATATTCATTCTCCTCAGCTCACGCTCAAGGATTTTCCCTAAGAAACATGAAAAATGCAGCTGAAATATATAAAATCAAATATTAGTTTAAATATGCGTGGATATATATGTGAATAAAACTGAACCAAGTAAATGTATCTGAATACCCAAAGTCTCAGTTCTCAGATCTTTTAATTTAACCTTCTTTTTAATTTAATTTGGAGGAGTTATGCCTCAAAAACATCCTCAATGTATTAAATTCAGCAGCGTGCTCTAATACAACCTCAGTTCATGTAGAGAGAGGCTTCAGGCTCAGAGTATGGTTTATACGAGCACACCGCGATAAGAGCTCCGATAAAGACGAAGAACAACGTCACAGCGATGTGTTGTATCAGAGTTATTTCTTGTTAAATCATATTTCTCATTCAGTTCAGTTTTATTTATACAAATCACAACAACAGTCGCCTCAAGGAGCTTTATACTGTAAGGTCGACCCTACAATAACACATACAGAGGAAACCCAACAATCATATGAGCCCCTATGAGCAGCACTTTGGCGACAGTGGGAAGGAAAAACTCCCTTTTAACAGGAAGAAACCTCCAGCAGAACCAGGCTCAGGGAGGGGCGGGGCCATCTGCTGTGATTGGTTGGGGTGAGAGAAGGAAGACAGGATAAAGACATGCTGTGGAAGAGAGACAGAGGTTAATAGCAGATATGATTCAATGCAGAGAGGTCTGTTAACACATAGTGAGTGAGAAAGGTGACTGGAAAGGAAAAACTCAGTGCATCATGGGAATCCCCCGGCAGCCTACGTCTATTGCAGCATAACTAAGGGAGGATTCAGGGTCACCTGGTCCAGCCCTAACTATATGCTTTAGCAAAAAGGAAAGTTTGAAGCCTAATCTTGAAAGTAGAGATAGTGTCTGTCTCCTGAATCCAAACTGGAAGCTGGTTCCACAGAAGAGGGGCCTGAAAACTGAAGGCTCTGCCTCCCATTCTACTTTTAAATAACCTACAGTGAGCGATTCACCGAGTCTGTCTTTAGACAGAAGAATTCACAGGTTTCCAACTAAACAGCATTTTACAGATTTAAGATAAAAAAAAATATGTGTAGCTCTAGAAATAATATTAACCTTTAATCCTTTTCTGCTCCTGTGCATCGACTCTCTGAGAGTATCTGCTCCATCTAATGAAAACTGAATTTTGTTTCAAATAATTGTTGATTTTGCAGCAGTTTTTAGGCGTTCAGGAGTCCTCCAGTGTTGACTGTTCACCTCTGACCCTGGTCACGTGGGTCAGAGGTGAACAGAGGTGTGTAGGAGGCTTTCAGCTGCTCGTATGTGCAGCATGTGTGATATTAAATATATATGCTTTCAAACATAAACGCGACACCTCAGCAGCAGAGGGATGAGCCTGGCTGTCCCAGCCAGCATCCGCCGTCCGCTCCCGTTACATTCCTCATCTTTCAGAGCGTGGATCAGTTTTCCTGAGCGCTGACAGCCGGCTGCTTCGTCACAACAGCAGACACAATGGTGAGATAACGTCCCCGCTGAAGCTTCACGCTGTCGTCCAGATTTCTGTTAATGCTGTTCCTGCTTTCATTCCAGGCAAAGTTCCTGACTCAGGATCAGATTAACGGTAAGATGCTGACACGTGTGCCTTTGCTGTCCTGACACAGCTGTTTACTGCTGGAACTTAAACTGATGCATTCAGATGACGAAGCGTTGACCGTGATGGTCTCTGTGCAGCAGGAAGGACAGGTTATTATTTCAGCCACAGGCAGCAGGACTTTAATCAGACAGAAGAGTCTTGTGTGGCCGCTGCGGCACAAAGCAGCGCTTGTTCCAGTTCAGCTGACCTCCCTGACCCGCTAACGCGATCAGACAGCGAGGGTCCGAGCGCAGTGTTTGCTAATGAGGAGGTATTGCATCCAAACACTGATTTTCAGTCTGCTTGTGTTTGGTGGTTTCTCATCTTCCAGTCTGTTAAACTGCCGTCAGGGCTTCCCACGGGACACAAGTTTATTCTGACACAGGCGAACATGCACAGATGCAGCTTTTATTCACTCATTTTACAATCAGTTTAGTGTTTTCAGCAAACTTAGTGTCTGCGTGGATGACAGTCGAATCAGCTGGGAAGAGTCATTAAAAGATCGTGAGATTTCCCTGATGTTCCAAACACAACAATGGAAAGGGAAGAAGTGGCTTTTCTTGTTTGAGTTGTTAAAATCATTAAAATGTCTTTAAGTGTCAAACAGTTTGACAGGATGGAAGAGTGGACTGGAAATATCTCAGCTGAGGTCACAGGATGTGTTCTCGATGTGCATCCAGCCTGTGAAACACCAAAAGTCCCAAGAGCTCCATCTCAGACTCTGCAGACCTCAGTTAGCAGGTTAAAGGTTAAAATCTGTGACAGTGCAGCTAGAAACAGACTGAACAAACAAGACTCGTCTCTCTAAAAAGAACAAGGCAGCACGTTTTAGTTTTTCAAAGCCTAAAATCCTGCTCCTCACATACAAGGTCTTAAATAATCAGGCCCCATCTTATCTTAATGACCTTGTAGTACCATATCACCCTATTAGAGCGCTTCGCTCTCGCTCTGCAGGCCTACTTGTTGTTCCTAGAGTATTTAAAAGTAGAATGGGAGGCAGAGCCTTCAGTTTTCAGGCCCCTCTTCTGTGGAACCAGCTTCCAGTTTGGATTCAGGAGACAGACACTATCTCTACTTTCAAGATTAGGCTTCAAACTTTCCTTTTTGCTAAAGCATATAGTTAGGGCTGGACCAGGTGACCCTGAATCCTCCCTTAGTTATGCTGCAATAGACGTAGGCTGCCGGGGGATTCCCATGATGCATTGAGTTTTTCCTTTCCAGTCACCTTTCTCACTCACTATGTATTAACAGACCTCTCTGCATTGAATCATATCTGTTATTAACCTCTGTCTCTCTTCCACAGCATGTCTTTATCCTGTCTTCCTTCTCTCACCCCAACCAATCACAGCAGATGGCCCCGCCCCTCCCTGAGCCTGGTTCTGCTGGAGGTTTCTTCCTGTTAAAAGGGAGTTTTTCCTTCCCACTGTCGCCAAAGTGCTGCTCATAGGGGCTCATATGA
Source organism: Rhamphochromis sp. 'chilingali' (assembly GCF_963969265.1). NCBI lineage: Eukaryota > Metazoa > Chordata > Actinopteri > Cichliformes > Cichlidae > Rhamphochromis > Rhamphochromis sp. 'chilingali'. The sequence goes on from NC_137930.1 coordinate 1,372,162, forward strand.
TTGTTGGGTTTCCTCTGTATGTGTTATTGTAGGGTCGACCTTACAGTATAAAGCTCCTTGAGGCGACTGTTGTTGTGATTTGTATAAATAAAACTGAACTGAATGAGAAATATGATTTAACAAGAAATAACTCTGATACAACACATCGCTGTGATGTTGTTCTTCATCTTGATCTTCGCCTTGAGGTGACTGTTGTTGGCACTATATGAATAAAATTGAATTGAATCAAAGCTGCATGTAAACAAAGAACAAGACTTCAGCAGCTTGAAGAAACCAAAGACCTCATACAGCCGTCAGCACGGTGGAGGAGGGACGATGATCTGAGTGGACCATGAGCTCCTCTGTAGAGTCAGTGTGAGGCCGTGTGTCCCACAGCTGAAGCTTGGACCAAACCGGCTCATCAACAGGACAAAGATCCCAGCACAGCAGCAGGTCTGCAACAGAACGACTGAAGAAGGAAAGAATGGAGCTGCTGCAGAGCTCAGAGAGCTGTGCATGAGCGGATGTTGCAAACCTCAATGAGGCGACGCAACTAAAACTCCTCCACAGTGATGAGGCAGATAAAGACATCACTGCACGTTATTGGTGCTAAAACAGGTTCTTCGGCTGGAGTGAATGCAGAGTCCTGTGAAGCACGGCTGTGTATTACATAGTATGTACAGTGGCTTGCAAAAGTATTCGGCCCCCTTGAACTTTTCCACATTTTGTCACATTACAGCCACAAACATGAATCAATGTTATTGGAATTCCAGGTGAAAGACCAACACAAAGTGGTGCACACGTGAGAAATGGAACACAAATCATACATTTTGTACAAATAAATAACTGCAAAGTGGGGCTACCTCACAGCCACACTCTTTGTGGGCAAGTTCAAGGGGGCCGAATACTTTTGCATCCACTGTAGTATGTGAACAGATGTAACCTTGGTACAGAAAGATAAAGGCGCCTTTGAGGCTCATTTGCAGCAGATGGGACGGGCACGCGTGTCCGATCGGTCTCGCTGCCTCTGGAGGAGCTGTGAGTGAAGTTTAACACGTTTGTCTCAGGAGTGAAGGCTGAAGTTGCTCTTTAGTTTCCTTTGCACCTTGTTAGCATCATCCACCTTCTCCCAGCAGGTGACGCACTCAGGCTGAGACCTGCTGACATCACTGATCCTGCTCTGTCCACATGACAAAGCAACAATGTGGACTCCCGCACATGTGTATAACGTGTTCATGTGTCCGCAGAGTTTAAGGAGTGTTTCTCGCTGTACGACCGCCAGCGGAAAGGCAAGATCGAAGCCAAGGAGCTGATAACAGTGATGCGATGCCTTGGGTCGAGCCCCACCCCCTCCGAGGTCCAGCGCCACCTCCTGAGCCACAACATGGGTAGAGTATTCCCGAAATCATCCTTCCGACTCCTTATTTCTGATTTCTGAGGTGACGCAGTAATAACTCAAATCAGGGAAAGTGCTGAAATGAAACAGTTCAGCTCACCAGCCCACGAGCAGCGCAGCTATTTCAGTGAGCAAACCAAGCATTTATCACCTCATGTGATCTTAATGGCTCCATTTGTGTTTATCAAACCTGACCTGCTTGCTTTGTCCCCTGTGTTGCCTTCATCTTCCTCACCGCACCAACGGAGTCAAAAACATGTGAAAAGTTGTCGGAGACGCAGATGATTGATTCTCTCGGCCTCCACTTTCCCCCGTATGCTCACGAGAGGCTGTGGAGGTCCTGGAGGAGAGTGTTACTGTTTGGATAATGTTCACCTTATTTTCCAAAGACTGGAGACCCCGGGGCAGATCCCTGAGATCAGGTCTCTCAGCTGGGTCAGGTGGAGGACGTGGCAGAGGAATGAGACCCTGATATGCAAGATTGGGCTGGTATTTCCATCATGTTTGACAGAAGGGGCTGAGATAAATAATCCAATGTGGACAGATTAATGGATTTACCTGAAGATAAAGATTTTAATATCCTGAGATCAAGAAAAAGTTATTCAGTCATTGTTGTAAGAAGACAGCAAGCCTGAACGAAGCTCCTGTTTCCATGTCAGCGCCCCTGAACCTTAGATTTCCTGGAAAGCTGCGAAAGTTTGAGGAGTAATTTTAAATTTGCTGTAGTTTTGATATTTGTGTCTGTTTCCATAAAGGAGGTGATATTTGTTTTTCCTTGTTTCTCTCATACACACTGAGATCAGCCTGGAGGAAGCTGTGTGTGTTCTGGTTAATTAACTGCATATCGTCAGCAGCTACCTCACAGCCACACTCTTTACATTTGCTTTTATTGCTTTAGTGTTTGCTCATTTCATATACACTGTGTGGTACTTTCTCCCCCGCCCTTCCCTTCTCCTGCAGTGGCCTCATTTCTTTGTGCCAGTAAAAGCAGATCTCTGTTTTCTTTCTGCTCACAGGCCGGGAAGGAGAGCTGGACTTCTCCACCTTCCTGAGCATCATGCACCGGCAGCTCCAGCAGGAGGCGCCAGAGCAGGAGATTTTGGAGGCCATGAGGATGGCTGACAAGGAGCAGAAAGGCTTCATCCTGGCCTCTGAGCTGCGAGCCAAACTCACCGGGCTGGGAGAGAAACTGACAGACAAAGAGGGTGAGTGTCTCCTAAAACCACTCACATTTAACCCTCTCGAGGCAGGCGTTGCAGATTTGCAACAGTTAAAAACTAACAACCCGATTACCCCACATACATGTTTTATGAGTTTTTTTTACTCAGAAGTACCACTGCAGGTATTCTCTTGTGCATTAGCAACAAAAACTTAATTTGAGCCTGAGAGGGTTAATCCAGTCGCCTCAAGGTGCTTTATATTGTAAGGTAGACCCACAATAGTACATAGAGAGATATACCCAACAATGACCCCCTATGAGCAAGCACTTTGGCGACAGTGGGAAGGAAAAACTCCCTTTTAACAGGAAGAAACCTCCAACAGAACCAGGTTCAGGGAGGGGCGGGGCCATCTGCTGTGATATAAGGAAGACAGGACAAAGACATGCTTTTGACAAGTGGAAGTGAATCCTCGTGCACGGTGTTGTTACAGGCAGCAAAGTTACTGCTCATTGAGCTCTGCAGTTTTCAGCATTTCAGACTTTTAATCCATTTCTACACAGAAGTTGGTGACAGTGAAAACAGAGCTCTGCAGCATCACAAACCAACAACTCAGCATTTTGCTTCTTTGTTGCCCACAGATGGCTGAGCGAGATTGTTTCTGTAGACTTTAATACCTGAAGCCTCACATAGCAAGAAGAATGCGTGCTGTTATGCATGTGGAATGAACACGAGGAGTGTAGGAGCCATATGAGTTGTTCCTTTTTTGATTAAGTGGGTTGGTTTAAATGCAATCACTGTACTGGTGCACGGGCGTGGGGCGTGACTCATGGGTGTGTTAGGTGGTAAATGTGGTTGCACTCACCTGTTCACCGCACCTGATGTTGATGAGCAGAAAAGTAGGGTGAGCATGAGGGGAAACCTTCTGTCGACCGCAGCTTGAGTCAGCTTGACTGTAACTTGATGTATGGTTTATGCACTAATTTATGCCACAGGCCGATGTTGTAGTTTGGTGTAGTAATTGGGGGAATTTTTTGTGAGTTGCAGTTATTTTGTTTGTGCAGTCTGTGCATTTGTTTAATAGTTTGATCCCATGTGCTGATTCGTATAGTGGACAGTACCATGTGGAATAAAAGGAGCAAATAGTACAGAAGTGCATCTCATGTGTTTCCTGTTGCGCGTCATCTGTGTCCTCATGTTTAGCCTGCCGCGGCCGTTGGTTGGAGGAGCCGCAATAAGGAGGTTCATAATATTTTGTGTTCTTCTCCACATCCTGCAGGGTTTTGGTTTGCACTTGTCTGACTGGTTCCCATTCTCCACTTTAACTGCTGATAAAAGGTCGTTTAAGGAGCTCCTATCAGAACACGTCATTTCCCCGAGGACGCGTCTAATCCATCTGAATGATTGTGTCGTTTCCAGAGAGAGGGAACACCTTACACTAATCCATCCTTCTTTCTTTCTGTTGCTTTCATCATTACTGAAACAAACTGGCTGCATCTCTGTTTAAATGATTGGCCTGTTAGTAGAACTGCCATGTTTGATCAACACATCCACCAAGTCACTGACGGGTCAAAAAAGTGCAACGCTAAAATGCAATTTAACTTAAAAAAATGCTAATAGTTATTGAAACGTTTAATATAAAAACTACAGAAATGGCTGGTTTAGTTTAAGTTCAGTCAAAAAGCTCATGAAACATGTCGGTCTTATTGGTAATTAAAGTATTTTATGTCATCATTTCTTGATCTAAGTAGCTCTCTGAGGCTCTCTAAAGAGAAGGTTGAGAAGCAGGAAAGAGATTTAAAAATGCTCCCAGTTATTAGAAATGGACGAGTCCACTGTAAGAAGAGTCATGAGTCGTCCAGGACCATTGACCCGACTGAGGAGAGCATGTTTTGTGATACTTCAAATAAAAGAGAAACAAATGAAGCCTGTCCTCATTTAGAAGAATATTACTGCAAAACTATTTTGCACTGAGCACACTGTGCTTTCAAAGAGCCGCCTCTTTGGAAGAAAGCGCTCTGCACGACTAATTAAAGATAGACTTGTTTGGCTGAAACAGACCATCGATGTTTTTAGCGCAGACTAAAGGGGCTGAAATCCAAAAACAACTGTGGAGCCCGATGGAAGAAATGCTCTTTCATATCAAAGAGTGCTTGAAGCTAGCGTGAGGCTATCTGTCCGAAAGTTAAAACAAAAGTCCAACTTTGAAAGTAATAATGATGCTCAGCACGCTAACAAATACACCAAGGAATGGCTCAGAAAGAAGAGATGGAGGTTATGAAACACCAAGAGCCCCAAAATCCCACCGAGGGAAGAAAAAGACATCATAGAAAACCTTCAAATACTTTTTGTAACTGATGAATTTGGAGAACTTCAGCATTTGGCCTGGCTGTGCTGTTACTTTTTTAACAGCATATTACATTAATATTTATTTTTGCTGAATAACGTAGCAGCTTCAGCTTCTCCTGTGGTGGTGTTCAAGCACTCGGCTGTTATCAGTTTCATCTGCGATGCCAAAAAACCCAACACAGGCTGTAAGGCAACATTTATGAACAGATATGACTTTCTATGAAAACTCAATGAAAGGATCTATTACTCAATGTCAAACATATGTTGTGTAGCGCTTTGCAAAAATCTCGAGCCACTCTTCATGTCTTTACATCCATGTAGGTTCACAGTCATTCAGGTCCTGGAGCTGGAAAAAAGAAGGAAACACGACGTCCTTTAGTTTGTGAAGACTTCTTCATAAATGCCACGGCTTTATCGAGAGGCTGTTTGGTGTCTCCAGTGTCTGAGCACTCCTCACTGCACTGCTACACTACGCTGTTTAGTTTGTGTCTGAGTGTGTAGCGTGGTCTGAAGTGCACTGGGATGTTGAGACTCTCCTGAGTTTCTCTGATAAACCTGCTACATCAGGGATGAAGCGTTGTTCTGTTTGTCCTTCTCATCCTCCATAGCTGGTGTCTGATCTTCTTTTTTCTGCATCTTTGCTGATTTGATGAGAGCCACATGTTACACATGCTTCCTTTACGTGTGCGTTCCTTCTTTCTCCCTTCAGGCTTAGAGGGAACATGTTCTGCCTGGTGTTGGGTCCTGTTACTCCAAGTCTGTGTTCCAGAGGGTGATGGGAGTCAGAGAGGAGGTACTGGTCCATGTGTGTGGGCTTCTGTAAACTTCAGTGTTGAGGTTTCCATTGTCCTCAGTGTTCATGGCACTGTTATCTTTGTGTCTTCCCTGGTGTATTTGATGTTTCTATCCAGATTTGATTCCACTTCTTGGGTTTTGATTTTGACCCAGGTGTCGTCCATGTATCGGTATCATCGGCTAGGTGCTGTCCCTTCCTGCATGTAAACGACGGGCGATCGTGGCTCAAGAGTTGGGAGTTCGCCTTGTAATCTGAAGGTTGCCGGTTCGAGTCCCGGCTTGTGAAGCGCTATGCAAATACAGACCATTTACCATTTCAAAGGTTGGACACACCAGGGAGCCCATGGCACATCCATGTTTGTGTCTGTAAAAACCCTCGTTGTGGAGGTGTATCAGGGTGAAGCTGGTTCTGTTTTCTGTCTGCAGTTGTTTCCTGACAGTCTCTGCTGCCTCGGTTGTAGGGATACAAGACTGAGACCACATCAGAGGACACAATGGTTTCATCTGGATCCAGTGCAAGTTTCTGGACCGTGTTGGTAGAGTTGGTGGGGAGCTAGCATGGTGGCGAGGTTCTTGGAAATGTTGTAGGAGGCTAAGTTTATACTGATACCCTGTCACCCGCCGTCATGTGGGACCTGTGAAATTCTCTGTAAAGGGTTTTAATGAGAACTTTATTTAAAGAAATTGGCATCTAATTTCCATCATTTTATTCAGGACAACCTGAATGATCAGAATAAATATGCTTCATTCATGTGACATGAATGCACACACTTATGGCCCTGAAACAGAATATAAAACTAAATATCAGAATTTCCTTCTAATCACAGACAAAAGCTGATGATTGGTTTGCTTTTCTAAAACTGGAGCTGCTGACAGGGAGAAGAATGGATACACACTTTCTACAGGTTTCTATTACATCTGGAACAAATGAGTTAACTGTGATTGACAGCTGTGTCTGTGTTTTCAGTGGACGAGCTGCTGCAGGAGGCGGGTGTTGGAGCAGATGGGCGGGTCCACTGCGAGCAGTTCGCTAAAGTAGCGACACGCTGCCACAGAAAGCACTGACGTCACAACTGACATCCTCTCTGCTGTCGAAACAACGACACTGTGCTCAAGCGTCTCCACGTAGTCAGAGTGTAGATAAAGTCAGACGTTTGGAGGCAGGTCCGTCTTTCACTGCAGCTGCAAACTTTGCATGTGACAAATAAAAGGCTTGACTGGTGAGAAGGAATATTTGCAGCTGGAAGAGCAGCCGCCTTATTTCTATTAGAAGAGAAAGAAAACAAAGGGACCATCTGACGCACAACACACAGTAAAAATAAAACCTTTTGTTCAGAACATGCTGCCTCCTTTGATTATTGTTGCTATACTTCAAGCTTTACTTTAACTTCACATGAACTGGCAGCCAAGTGTCTCATCGTAGAGACCATCACCATCATCATCTCAGGTCGCTGTGTTTGCACAAACTGACATCAGTCAGAGGAGAGTCTGTGTTCCCTCACTCCGGGTGTTCCTGCTCTTACACTGGAACGGAGCAGGAACTGGGATGGGATGGTAAAACTGACACCTTTGACTGGCCCCATTAACTCATTTCATTTCACTTTTATCAGTTTTCCCAATTTATTATAATTTTTTTGTAACTACAAGTTTAAACCCCCCCCCCCCCCACAAAACTCAAAATAGTTTATAATTGGAACAAACAAAGAGTTGATTCGTTGGGGACAAAGAGAGTGAGTCCGCTGCCAGACTGATACCGTCAAACTTACAGATGGTGTGTTCCACATTTTCCACGAGGACCTGGGAGAAAAAACCAAGACGACTGGAAAATAAACGATGACACTTTGGTGATCCGATCTGTCGAGGCGTGGACGCTGAGGGTGTGCTGTGGTATCTGCACCGACAGATGCTTCACCTCCTGTAAGCTGCGAGGTTTTTGTCCAGCACGTCTCACACATGCACGATTGGACTGAGACCCGGGAATCTGGACGCCGCCTTCTAACATCAGCTTTGAGGTTCTTGCTCCCTGACACCTGCAAACAGGAGCCACGATGCAGAGATAACCAGTGCATTCACTTCACCCGTCACTGTATCCACTCTAACAATAAATATAAATGAAACAAAAAAACCCACTGATGTCAGCAGCCTCCACCTGTCCGGAGAGGCTGGCCGACGCAGAGATGGCACCAAACCCCAAATTTCAGTCTGAGAATAACTCAGGAAGAGCTCCAGACCTGAACCAGAGCAGCACGGCTGCTGCTGGATTATGTAAAAGTGAGTGATCAGGTGACACTTGTGCAGAAAAGTCAAGAAGCTGCAAACCGGCTGTCAGGAGAAGTACTGATGAGCAGAGGGACTTTGATTAATATTTTGTAAAGATATCGAGACGTTTAATAGGCCTACATCAAAGAGAGAAGATAAACATCAGCTGTGATCATTTCTCATGTCAGTATCAAATGAAGAGGATGATGAGGCACGAAACAGAAAACCTTTTCATCTTTTCGTGTATTTATTTTTAAAAAGAAAAACTAAATGGAGTCAAGCTGGGAGATTATTCCGCTCAGAGGAAGTTATTCCATTCCATGTCTCTATCCTGGACTGCCCCTGATTTTGTTTTGTTGTAAAGACTTTATCAGTTAATCAGCATCGATTCAGCCAGAGTTTAATAGTCAGAGGAACATCTCTAACAGGGACGTGAAGTCGGCTCTGAATGTGAGAATGTGAGGTCCTGGAAACAGCTGACAGAGAGGACGCCTGTGCAGGGGTCACCGAGGTGTGTTTGTAGCGGCCGGTGTTACTCGGGCTGCCTGTTTGAGTATTTCTGTAACTCCAGCACACAAAGTGAACTTGCCTGATGTTATAACTGCTTATTGGTCTTGACTCATATTTTTGACACTATAAAGTTCTTTTACAGGCACAACGAGCCAAAAAAGACAAGAAACTCAGAGGGAGAAATCAGAGAATATCAGAGCCAGGCAGAAGAAACTGATTTGGATCAGAGAGCAGGGTGTAGCTGAGCTGAGTCGTCTGGCTGCCAGATGCCAGCAGGCTGATGCAGACGGATGAGCGAGGCAGATTACTGAGGATCGGTGTTAAGGAGGTCGAGGGCTGCAGGAAGTGGGTTACAATCAGACAAACAGATCCTTTAATTGGTTATTTGGTCAAAGTGGAGCAGAAGCCGGGGCAGGTACGACTGGCTGCAGGCTGATTGGACGTCAGGTGCTGAGTGAGGGACTGAGCGAGATGGTAATAAGAAGAACACGGCATAAAGATAAAGACGTGATAACAAAGTATTCGAACATAAACCCAACAGTATTTAAACTGTTTTGTCGTACGGTGACCTCAGACAGACGGCAGGTTTCGGCACATTGTTGCTTGTTTTTCCCACATCAGTGTGTTTGTGAACAGGAAGTCCTTCGGGATTTAAATCCTGACAAAGAAAGATTTCTGTGAAAAAAGCAGTGAAACTCAAACACTAGAGGAAGTGCAGCTTTTGCTGCTTTACTTCTGCACCCTGGAGGTTGGTGCTCGGTAATCAAAGGCTAATTCAGCTGTGACACAGTCCCAGACTCGGTGCTCTTTGCAAGGATCCTTCCTTTCTCCACGAGCACCACATCTGCACCACAAACACTGCTTCAATCATCTTCCTCAGGAGAATATTCCACACTAAACCGTCCTGTCATTTCCTGTTAGCAGAGTTTTATGTATGGAAAACCCATCAGGCAGGTTTGGCTGCAGTCGAGACAAACCTGCGTAACCGTCCTCTAGTAATTCACAGTGACATTTCTTGTATAATCGCTGGAGGAGGACACAGGTTTAAAAGCATTGCTCTGTCAGAGTCCTTTGGAGCCGGTTTGTGACGGATGTTTGGATGACGGCGCTCGACTTTCCTTTCCACTCTTCTGTCTCCAGAAGTGCTGGATCTGCATCGTACTGCACGCCTGCTGTTATTCACTCTGACCCACAAATTGTCTGCAGCGGGGCTGAATAACTTTCAGCACTAACGGTCACGTCGAGGCCTCACCGGCCTGCTGTCTCTGCCCTCATTAATACTGATTATCAGACAGTTCACCCACACAGGCGCTCGGCCGCTCTCTGCGCTGCATTCCTCCCTATCGTGTGACGAAGCTCGGCTCATGCTGCAGTCACCGGAGGGCGCAGGTTTGTAGAATCGAGTGGATTTTAAAATCACAGTTGAGTCGAGCTGAAAAGCCAACGCTGTGAGAACATGTTTCAATTGTGTGAATGGATTAAATTCAGTTTTATTTATGGAGGTGAGGGACAGTATGGCTTCTCTTGCTTGTGGTCCTTAAGTAAATTACTGTAGTTAATTAGACGGACTTTTCCCAGCAGATCTGCCCAGATGTCCGTCTTCCATCCACCTGCTCCAGGTGTTTGTGCCCGAGTCTTCCCAGGAGCTTTGCTGTTGGGGCCGTTTGCCCCTGGTTGGATCTACAAAGCCAAATCAGTCCTGGGTGAGGGGCTAGCCTAAGCATAGCTCGCACGAAAGGTGATACTAGTCAGGCATCGAGTGATGCATGAACAAAACTGTGTTTCCCAGCACTTTCAGTTATTTTGGTCTCGGACTGAGTTCCATTTATTTTTGCTGATGTTCACCAGCTGCACAGCTGTCACACTGCAGCAGCACATGGTGCACACAGCTGTGGTCACTCATCGTGGGCATGAATGTCATTTTTTTTAATGATTTCTTTTTCAGGATTCATTTAGATGAGTTGGTTTCCTGGTACCGACCCGACTTTAAGTGTAGTCCATAAACTTTTGAAAAGACCTTCCAGAAGCTTAATGCTAAGCTGCTTTATCCAAAACCAGCTCTGATGTGTGTTTGGGGTCATTGTCCTGCTGGAACACCCGCCTGTGTCCAGCTGCTGATCTGAGGTGTAATTGCAGATTTTGGAGTCCGTCCTCCTTCATCACTCCAGAACCACGGCCCAGAGCGTGATGCTGCCACCGCCATGCGTCACAGCTGCAGTGTTCTCAGGGTTGAAAGCCTCACCTTTGCTCCTCCAATCAGCTCCATCTTTGTCTCGTCTGACCATCAAACTTTTGGCTCGTCCACGTGAGCTCGTTGATTTTGGAGCAGGAACTTCTTTCTTAGTCAGTCCATGGAGATGTGAGACTGGCTTCACTGTGGAAGCGCCACTGTGACGGTGTGACAGTTTGGGTCTTCTTCCTTTCATAAAGTGGCACATCTGAATAACTTGTTCAGAAATGATTCACAGACCTTCACAACTTGTGGAAATGCGCAGTTCATCTTCTTAGAACGACTCCAAGAACCTCAGAGAAGATCCGAGTCCTTCCGACGAGTGCTGTCAAACAAATGCTTTTAATTTAAAGTGTCAACCACGATCACCTACGAGAAGTTAACCGACACCGTAGAACCTTCAGCTCCATTTATTAAAGATGAAAGTGAGTGTTTGTGAATATTTGAGCCTGTTTGTGTCACGGGTCTGGGTCCGTTGGACCCAGTATGTGGAGTTTCATGTTTTTGTTATTCCATGTTTGAGGTTATTATGTTTTGGTTTTAGTTTGCATCAGGGATTGTTTTCTTGTTCTCTTGTTGTGTTTATGATGATGATTATGATGTTTACTATTTGAGTTTCATGTTTAAGGATTTGTTCTCGGTTGTATCTCACGTTTGGTTTAGTTCAGGTTCCATGTGTCATTCTGTCTGTCTCTCAGTGTCAGGTCTGCGTCTTGGTGTGGTGTTCTCATTTCCTGTTTTATTGTGAAGGTCTGGGTCTCATGTGAGTGTGTTCAGTTTTACCTCTGTCTCGTCTTGTTGATCATTCCCAGCTGTGTCCACCACCTGTGTGTAATTCCCCTGTGTTTCTCTGGGTGTATTTAAGTCATGTCCTCCGTCATTGTAGTTGCTGGGCCGTCTGTGTATTCCACCCTGCCTCATCTGTGTTTCTACCATGTCTCACCCGTGTGTTCTCCCTGCTGTCCGCCGTTAGTCTCTTCTGGTCGTTCTCGTTAAGGTTTGTGCTCTGTAGTTTAGTTGATCCCAGTATAGTTTAGTTCTAGCTCCATTTGCCGTTTGTATTTACTTTCATGTTCAATAAACCACCTTTACACCTTCACGACTGCCTGCATTTGGATCCTCCTTCATTTCCTCCACACGGCTCACCTCACTCGCCGTGACAGTTTGCGTTTGACAGCAGAGAAATAAATTCAATTTCTTATACACACTTCTTGTTTTTCATTAAAGATGTATACTGTACAATCATTCCACCCTGGAAAGAGAAAACGTCAAAGAAATCATTCAAAGTAAGAATGTGAAATAAATCCACACAACCTTTAACTCTGCAGCGAGGTCACACAGCAGCAGTCTGCAGGCTTTCACCAGCTTGTCTTCATGAATATTCTCAGCTCTGTATCTGCCGTGGTCACAGAACAGTCCGAACATGGTGTAACAACAGACAACTCGCACATTACATTCATCTGCAAGATTACATGCAAAGAAGAACGCAATACGGAGCCTTCCATCCAGTGACGTCAGCGTGACGCAGCTATTTCCAAATATGACCCAAATATCTGCACAAAACCTCACTGTGTGTGTTACTGTCAGCATGTTTGCACGAGGCACAGGCGGCGTCAGTGCGCTGAAAAGTGTCTGTCAGGTAAGTCGGGGGATCGCATCTTCTGCTCTGTGGCTCCAGAAGCAGCAAATCCTCCTGATAAAGCGCCCCTCCCTCACCTCCCTCACCTCTTCACCTCCCAATTCAATTTAATTTAATTCAATTCAAATTCTTTATTGTCCAACAAGGGGAAATTAGTTTAGCAGCAGGATAAAAGTAAACAGAACAATAATATTAAATAATAATGACAATAATAGTGATAGAAAGTCACAGGACACTTGTTTGCCATTAAGGTGACAGGATGCAGTGGGGATAAAAGAAACCTGGAGTCTTTTAGTCTTCCTTGGAGGTACTCTACAACGGCGGCCGGAAGGCAACAACCAGGGTTTTAATAGTTTTGCAATTTTCATTAGTTTTTATTTTTATTTCGTTTTGACTTCAGATTTTCAATTTTATATCAGTTTTAATTAGTTTTTACCAGTTGTTTGCTAGTTTAGTTTTTATTTTTTTTTTGAATCCTTAGTTTCAGTTTAGTTTTGATTAGTTTCAGTTATAGTTTTAGTCGTGTTTGCAAAAATTAAGTCCAACAAAATCCCAGTTTCATCATATCAGTCATGCTCTTCTGCTCATCCTCGGGTATGTTGCTATTCCAGCTACCATACCCTGCACAGGTCGCCTGTCTGTCGCAGGGCTAACACGCAGAGACAGACAACTCACATTCCCACCTATGGGTTCTTTAAATAAATAAATAAATAAATAAATTAGGGCAGATGAACAACCATTGATACCAGGCAACTATAAAATGTATATCTTGGCCCCAATGAGACTATTAGCTCCTGCAGCACCGGGTGTTCGTAATTTTGGTTCAAGTGAATTGATAAACTCTTTGAAGGCAATTGACTCACACAGTTGTGTAGATGTCCCCGTCCTGTTGTCTCGGGATGCATCACGCTGCCTTGCCTGGGGTTAGCTTCTGTTTCTGGGATGAGGGTTGAGTGTGCTCCCTTACCTTCTCAAGGTAAGCTAGGTTAGCCTTCTTGTGTGAGCTTTTCAAGTGCACTTTAAGGTTTGTGGGATTTTTTCCCTTTAGAAATGTCCCTCATAATTTGTCTCTTTCCACTACAAGACACTTGCTTTATCCAAAACACAGTCATATTCAAAGTAATCCCAAATTGGACTCAGGCGCTTTCTCCCGACTTTTCCTGACATGATTCTGCGCGTGGGCGGAGCAGCAACACAGACGACTCGACTAACGTGCTGCCACCTGCTGGCATAATGAGACACAGCAAGAAAAAATCTGGGAACTAAACTTCATTTTCACCCTCGACTATTGTAGGACACGCACACATCAATGAAAACTAAACACATTTTTGCTATAAATTCAGTTAATTTTAGTTTTGTGAACACTCATTACAGTTTTAGTTAGTTTTCCTTTTTTTGTTTTTATTTTTATTTCCGTTAACGAAAATGTTTTTTCACTTCTACACAGCAAATCCAGCATGTCCAAATTAACACTGTCGGATTTGATTTCAACACTATTAAAGTGTCTATATGGGTCCACACCAGAGAGTGTTAATTTAACTCTTTTTGGAGAGTTGGTACGTTAACTCTGATTTAGTGTTAAACACCAAATCTGTCTGGAGTTGATAATTTAACACTTGGTGTTAAGAGTTTATATATTAACTCTCAAAGAGTATTTTAGTTTAACTACGTAAGAGTTATCTTCTAATTCATTCTAAAAAGCGGGAATTTTACTGTTCTGAACTTCTAGAAATTTCTTTTGGAAATAAACATTTACTAAAAAGATGCAATGGTTTTTGAAAAACATTTATTCTGAACTGTGCACCACAATTTCAAAACATTTTCTGAAAGATGTAACAGTGTACATGTTCTCACTTTCATTAGAATTTTGTTTGTCAAAAGGTCTGACATGGTAAATGCAAATAACAGCGCCCATGTGGTTTATGAGAACGACACACAGAGTGTTTCACTACAGACGCAGGAGGCTGATGACGCGGCTGAAGGAAGACTCTCCGGCTCGGTGATTCTGATTGGTCTCAGAGTGCCGGCGCCGTGATGCGTTCCTGACCTCAGACTGTTCATCCATCATCGGCCTGCAGCAGCTTTGGCGGCCTCAGCAGCAGGATTCAACGCTGCTGACGTGCTGATGAAGCTGAGGGGCGTTAATGCGCTCTGAGGGCATTAAAACGCCGGTGCTGAAGCAGGAACATTAGGCGTGCGGCGTCTGCGCCGGGCTTTACATCAGCGCTGGACTCTCACAGTGTCGTGCACAGTTTGCTCTCCGGCCTGAAAGCAGTACGATGCATAATAATAAATCTTCTCCCACTGATTTATGGATCAGCCGCTGAGCTGATGTTTTCATCGTTTGCATGTGAAATCAGGCGTCTTTCGGCTGTTTTTGACCAGAATGATCAATCTGAGGAAAATTCAGACCTTCGTGTTTTTGCATTAGTCATATGTGAGACTGCATGTTTCCAATATTCGGTTGCGTGTTTGACCTTTTCTGCTCTCAGAGCTTCAGCTCCTGTGGGACTGGCCACCTGCCCGGGCTGAAGACGATCGATGGATGGAAACTGTCCTTCTGTGAAATGCTCCTCTCTGCTCCACCTCTCCTCCCTCCTGTCTTGTAAACATAATATAATCTGCATGTGTCAATCAAATTACCTCCAGATCTCTCATTTTTCATGTGATTATTAAGTTATTCATCCATTTATTTTATAATACTTTATCAATACATATCAGCGATCAGAAAAACAAAATATTAATGCGCTGTCTCGTGATGTGAGAGGTGATGTCACGGGTCTGGATTATGATGAATTATTCTCTGTTGATCAAAGTAGGAAAAGGAGAATAAAATGAGAAGATGTCAGTGAGAAGTAAGACAAATAAAAGTCGTACAAACTCATTTTGTTTTAAACCCAAGGAGTAAAAGCAGGTTTTCAGACGGGTTTTGAAAGTGTCTGATGTGAAGGAGCAGTTTGTTCCACAGTTTAGGATCAGTCCCAGCAAAGACCTGGTCTCTGTGCTTTAATCTGGACCTCAGGAGAGTGCCCGCCCTATTTGACCTGCAGACCTGAGCGATCTTGCAGGAGTGTACCAATTCAAAACATCAGAAAGGTATGAGGGTGCTAACCCGTGCAACGCCTTAAAAACAAATAATTAAATCTTAAAATCAAATGGAAAACTAACTGGCAGCCAGTGTAATGATGCCAGTGTGGGAGATATGTGTTCTTGCTTGCGTGTACCAGTTAGTAACTGTGCTGCAGCATTTTGGACCAGCTGCAGATGGCTAACTGATGGCAGGCTGACACCAGCTGTCCTCAACATGAAGAAGAAGGCTTTCAGGAGCAAAGTGAAGGAGGAGATGAAAGCAGCACAGCGGGAGGTGAAACGCTGCCTGAGGGAAGCAAAGGACACCTACAGGAGGAAGGTGGAGCAGAAGTTGGAGAGGAACAATATGAGGGAGGTCTGGAATGGTGTGAAAACCATCACAGGCCACAACACCAAGAAAAGCACAGTGGGGGGGACTGTGGAGAAGGCAAACGAACTCAACAACTTCTTCAACAGGTTTGACCAGCCCACAACCCCCCCACCCTCACCCTCACCTTCACTACAGAGTCCTCTCCCCACTCTCCTACCTCCCTCGCTTCCCCCCCTTCCTGACACCATGACACCCCCCTCCTCCAATCCCTCTCTCAGCAGCAAGACATCTCCCCCCCTCCCCTCCTCCCAAACATCTCCCAGTGTCACAGTGGATCAGGTCAGGAGGCAACTGAGGAAGCTTCGCCCCAGAAAGGCAGCAGGCCCAGACAAGGTGTGTCCTAGGATGCTAAAGGCGTGTGCTGCTGAACTTGGGGAGCCGCTACAACGAGTCTTCAACCTCAGTCTGCGACTGGGGAGAGTGCCCGCCCTATGGAAGACATCCTGCATCGTCCCGGTCCCTAAAAGGAACCGGCCCAATGAGCTGAATGACTTCCGACCGGTGGCACTGACGTCACATCTTATGAAGACTCTAGAGCGGCTCTTCCTCAACCTCCTCCGACCACAGGTACAACATGCCCAGGACCCACTACAGTTTGCATACAAGGCGGGTGTCGGAGTGGAGGATGCCATCTTGTACCTCCTACACAGAGCCCACTCACACCTGGATGGGGGAAAAGGCACGGTCAGGATCCTGTTTCTTGACTTTTCCAGTGCCTTTAATACCATCCGGCCCTGTATGCTTCAGGAAAAACTGAACAGGATGGAGGTGGACCCCTGCCTGGTGGCTTGGATCTCCGACTACCTCACCGACAGACCACAGTACGTCAGGCTGAAGGACATCACGTCTGACACTGTGGTCAGCAGCACAGGAGCACCACAGGGAACTGTGCTGTCCCCTCTTCTCTTCACCCTGTACACCTCTGACTTCTGCTACAACTCTGAATTATGCCACATTCAGAAGTTTGCAGATGACACGGCCATCATGGGGTGTATCTGGGATGATCAGGAAGAGGAGTACAGAAGTCTGGTGAGGAACTTTGTCGCATGGAGTCACACAAACCACCTGCAACTCAACACCTCAAAGACTAAGGAACTGGTTGTGGACTTCGGGAGGTCCAGAGAAGGTCCACTGCCGGTTCAGATAGAGGGGGAGGAGGTGGAGGTGGTCAACAAGTACAAGTACCTCGGGCTGTGGGTGGACAATAAACTGGACTGGTCATGCAACACAGAGCACCTGTATAAAAAAGCCCAAAGCCGACTGTACTTCCTCAGGAGGCTGAGGTCTTTTAACATCTGCAGGAAGCTCCTGAGGATGTTTTACCAGTCGGTGGTTGCTGGAGTACTTTTCTATGCTGTGGTGTGCTGGGGGAGCAGCACAGCAAAGAAGGACTCATCCAGGCTGGAGAAACTGATCAGGAGGGCTAGCTCTGTGGTCGGCATGAAGCTGGACACTCTGGTGACAGTGGCAGAGAAAAGGACATTAAAGAAACTGCTGGACATTATGAACAATGCTGGGCATCCTCTGCACACGGCCATAAACAACCAGAAGAGTCTGTTCAGTGACAGGTTGCTTCTCCCCAAGACAAGAACTAACAGACTTAAAAACTCCTTTGTCCCACACGCCATCAGACTGTTTAACTCCTCTCTGGAGGGGAGAGGGAGGGGAAACAGGAGGACAAAGGAGGGGGGAACAACTAAGCTGTAGTGCCTCTTCACCTCACTGTACAATACCTTTGTTAATAGTCAACGGTGCAATAGACTCAATACTTGAAATGTGCAATTCACTTGTATTTTTATTTTTATTCCTATTTATTCTATTTATCCCCTTCGTATATTTTATTTATATTGTCTCTGTATTTATATATGTGTGTGTGTGTATAACTCTGTAACTTCTGTCGGTGCTGTGCTTTTTTGGAAATCGAATTTCCCAGAGGAACCCACCCGAGGGATTAATAAAGTTCTATCTTATCTTATCTTATCTTATCTTACCAGAGTAAAGACAGCAGTCGAGGCATGAGCAGCTCTCTCAGAGTCTCTGAAACATGGTTTCACTTTGCAAGTAGCCAAAGATGAAAGAAACTGGACTTGATTACAGCGTTAATCTGTTTATCAAACGTTAGATTAGAGCCAGAGATCACTCCTATGTTCCTCACAAAGGCTTTTTAAAGAAAATACATTTCTAAAGGGCCAAAGTTGCAGTGGTCACAGGGACCAAACACAATCACCTCAGTTTTCTGTTCATTTAAGCTAATAAAGTTTAAATGAACAGCACGGTGGCGCGGTGGTTAGCACTGTTGCCGCACAGCAAGAAGGTCCTGAGTTCAATTCCACCATCAGGCCGGGGTCTTTCTGTGTGGAGTTTGCATGTTCTCCCCGTGTTTGCGTGGGTTCTCTCCGGGTACTCCGGCTTCCTCCCACCGTCCAAAGACATGCAGCTTGTGGGGATAGGTTAATTGGATAATCCAAATTGTCACTAGGTGTGAATGTGCGAGTGAATGGTTGTCTGTCCCTGTGTGTTGGCCCTGCGACAGACTGGCAACCTGTCCAGGACATACCCCGCCTCTCGCCCTGTGACAGCTGGGATAGGCTCCAGCGCCCCCCGTGACCCTGAAAAGGAGAAGCGGAAGCGAATGGATGGAAGTTTAAATGTTCTCTTCTTCCATGTTTTCCAGTATTTGCTTTTCCCGTTCCTGTTTGTAATTTCGTTTCCGTGTTGAGTTACTTGTGTTTGCATCTACATCCTGTCGCCACACAGACGCCCGTCACACAGTCATCGTGGGTCACTGTTGGCTGTTAGCTGCAGGCTAACACCTGCAGACAGGTGTTGTGCTGCGTCGCTGCTGGATACAGAGCTGCTCCCACCTGCCTTCGCAGCATCACCTCCTTCATCATTCGCTTGTTATTTTCTTTGAGTCTTTTAATAATCCTCCTCTGCTCACACAAACCCGTCTGTGCAGTAAAATATGAACATAACAAAGTGCACGAGCCTCTAAACATCTTCTTTATGGCCGACTGACAGACGTGTCTCTGGGAAGCACAACAAAATGTAAGTGAGGATATTACTCAACATACACATCAATGAGAGGGAGAGCCAATCGGCGTGCTGCTGTTTAAGCCTGGTTTTCTGCCGCAGCGCGACAGATTTGTGGATATTTCCCCCTGTTTTTATAACATCGTTAAAACAATGAGTTTATTTTTCAGTTTGACGAGAAAGTGGCGAGCGGGAGTGAATCTGTCACGATGAACATGCTAGAAGCTCTCACAGTCTCTGATTCAGCATCCTGACTTTGTGAAGTCCTTTTCCGCCTCCTCTTCACCCACGCCTTCATCATTTTCCTTCAAAAAACTTCTTATGTCTGTCTTGAAGTGCTTTAGCTGGAAAGCCACCACATCAACCTGACGTGCAGCATCAATGACTGGTGAAGGCTGAGACGTTGCTCTGGGCTACAAAGAAATGAAACATGGTGTTGTAATAATCATTTGGTGCTTTAGAAGTGATTAGGCTCCAGCAGCTGAAAGCACTTTGCAGTGAGGGATGAGCTGAAGCTCAGCAGATGGAGATGGATGAGAGCGCGAGCTTCATGCATCAGCGCGGTGTTAACGAAGCGCTGGTGTTTGTGAATCACTCTGATGAAAGAGCTTCTCCTCGCGCCGTGTTGTGAATATAAAAAGGCATTGAGACGCCCCGTGGAGGGTTTGGATCGCCGAGGTCACCGAGAGGGGGCGGGGTTCAGTTTGCCCAACGGCTCGAGGGAAATGTGACATGTGTTGGGGTGAAGGTAGCGAACCACTTTGGCCGGGGTGGGCGGAGCTCACGTAGAAACATAGAAACAGTAACGTCCTGGAGCTCGCTGCACAAACGTCATCACCATCATTATGTAACAGCACAGTAAGCCAATCAGCTGACATCCTAGCGCTGCACGTCTCAACCATAAAACAAACATTCAAATATCTGTTTCATCATCTGCACTTTATTACCGACACCGAGATTTTACGACATTTTTATACTTTATTTAGAAATACCAATCCATCATTTATGAGGATTTACATCAAGAACAAACAAGTTGTTTAGAAAGTCTGTAGGATTATGACAGAGACGAGCGAGCAGCAGCAGTCACAGGGTAACGTGGAAAGTACTGAAGCTTACTCATTTAAGGCTGAAGAGTTTAGTTGAGCTTTAGTCTAGTTTCTGTTTCTTCTTTGTCTCCTGATTTACGAGTCTTTCCCTGTGCAGTCTGTCATGTGTCGTCATGTAAATGGTAAATGGTCTGTATCTGTACAGAGCTTTACACACCCAGTCATCCACACATTCACACACATGGCAGCTACGTTGTAGCCACAGCCACCCTGGGGCGCACTGACAGAGGCGAGGCTGCCGGACACTGGCGCCACCGGGCCCTCTGACCACCACCAGTAGGCAACGGGTGAAGTGTCTCGCCCAAGGACACAACGACCGAGACTGTCCAAGCCGGGGCTCGAACCGGCAACCTTCCGATTACAAGACGAACTGCCAACTCTTGAGCCACGATCGCCCGGAAGGGACAGCATGTCTACGTTCCACTATATTTCCTGTTTTATTTTGAAAGTCTTGTGTGTCCATGTTCAGTGTGTTTAGTTGTACTTCCCCTGCGGCGTTCAGGTGCATTTGTGTCAGCTGTGTTTCCAGGTGTTTCCACTTCCCTCATCACCCTCGGGTCCTTACCACAAACACACCTGCTACTCAGCCATGACAGTTATCACGCTACTTTAGGCTGCTCGCCTGTGCAAATGCGTCACCTGATAATGCAGGAAATTGTCTCCAGAGTATTTAAGAGTTTCTTTCGTTTACTCAGATAAAGTCAGGTGAACGGTGAAAGCACATCTCTGCAGATTACTGTGTTCATCTTTCCTTTGACCCTGACGAGTCTCTTCGTTCTTGCTGCAGAAAAACATCCCCGCAGCATGATGCTGCCACCACCGTGCTTCCCTGTTGGTGCCGTGATGAGCTCTGCCTGGTTTCCTTCAGACACGGTGCTCGGCATTCAATCTCAGTCTCGTCACACCAGAATTTTGTTTCTCGCGCTCCGAGAGTCCTTCAGGTGGCTCTTGGTAAGCTCCAGGTGGGCTGTCATGTGTTTTTTTTACTGAGGAGTGACTTCCATCTGACCACCCTACCAGACAGGCCTGATTGGTGGAGTACTGCAGAAATGATTGTTCTTCAAGAAGGTTCCCCTCTTTCTAAGGAGCGATGCTGGAGCTCGGTCAGAGTGGCCATCACCTCCCTGACTAAAGCCCTTATCTCTTATCCCCATTCTGGATGACGGAGGCCGCTGTGCTCACTGGGACCTTTTCTGTGCTCGATACAATCCTAAGTCGGAGGTCTACAGAAGTTATGTGCTGTCCTCGCCCTGAGTCTCTTGGTTTCACCAGCTAGACAGCGAGATAACGATGCTCCAATAACCAGACTTATTTTCCTTTTTGCGCTGATTTATTGAAGAATGGCCTCTGACCATTGCCTTCTCTTTGACCATCGTAAAACTGAAAGTACAAAATACTGTATTAGCTAACTAACATTGTAAACTAGCTTGTTACACTCTTACTGCAAGCTAACAAGATAAAACGTTCAAATGTACAAATTATCGTACCATTTTTACACAAAACAAAAGATAATAGTTATTTTATCGACACTCATACTTACAGACATATCTTGTCCAAGGCAACAACATTTTAAGGTCCGTATCAGCTTAGAACGATAACATTACGGTATCACTTTCCGCCATCTTTTATTTCTTCTTCACGTTCTCATTTTTTCCTTTCCCAAAGTAACCGAACCCAAAGCAGCCACTAGAGGGAGCTCTAGGGCAGCTTACAACTATAATATCCGATTTAAGTTATAAAAGGCAGAACAAGTTACCTTCTTCAGCTCTGAGACTTATTTCTTCGAGCTGTCACTAAAGCTCATGATCATCTTTGAGACAGTCGTTCACAGTTCAAAGCTCCTTCTGGCTGGAATCAGAGAACTGTCCACAGGTGAAGCCTGAGACCACCGAGACCAGACCCAGAATGAGAAAGCATCCAGATTCTTTATCTCACTGGTTAGTTTATGTAATCACTAACCTAATGGAGCTCTGCCAATTGTCATCAGGACACTTGCAAAAGAACATTTTGTTCTTGAGATTCAAATGTTCCTGGCAAAATAAATTGTCCGTGTCAGAGGAGGAGTTCAAGTAAAGGCAAAATTTAACACCTTCAGTCACGACTTCTTTAATGATCTCAGCTCCCAAACTACTCACTGTTTAACCACCACTGTTAATCTGTGCTCGATACAATCCTGTGTCGGAGAACTACAGACAGCTCCTTGGACTTCATGGCTTGGTTTGTGCTCCAACATGCAGCTATGGGACCTTATACAGACAAGCCTGTGGCTTCCTAAATCTGTCCAATCAGCCAGATTTAGAAACATCCGACAGATGATCAGTGGAAACAGGATGCACCAAAGCTCATTTCTGAGCATCACGGTCTGTGAAATCTGTCTGGATTCCCTGCATTTCGCACAAACAACAGATGAAGAGCCTTTTGTTTGAGGTAATAGGTGGAGACGAATGTTCAGTCATCTGGAAAAAGTGAGATCGTGAATCACGATTAAAGTGCTTTTCTCATGTCTCTCTGTTCTTGTCCTCTAATCTTCTCAGCTCTTTAGTCACGGACACCTCAGAGTGACTCCACCTGTTCCTCCACCTTTCTGCTTTGATGGCATCCTGTTTACGTTTTCCGTGTTAGCATCCATCCTGTGAAGCGAGCGCTTGGCTGCGTTATCATCAGCTGTCAGCTCACGGCGTCAGCGGGTGTTTGATGTCTGCACCTCGTCAATGCTGATGATGGGACAAACCCACCTTTGTCTGAGGGTTACAGTCAAATCAGTGACTGGATGGAGAGCAGTTTATCTGAATTGACTCAGTGAGGGGCAGATTGCCGGAGAAATGCTGATTAATGTGCCGTTTCCATAACTGCTGCTGAAATTTAAGGCCTCACAGGGCGGTGCGTGACCTCTGATGACCTCTTTGCGAGAGAGAGATCAGTGTTTGTCTGCTGTTTGCTATTATGGGATGAAGTACGCGTAGGAAGGTCACAGGTGAGGCGAGGCTGTTACGTAACATCACCAGTAATGTAATGACCTAAAACAACTCGCTGTGCTTTCCTTCAAACGTTTCATGACACCAGGCGGAAAAACGAATGTAGTAAACTGAGCGTAACTCGCGCTGACACGTCCTGCTCGCCTCTGCGTTCAATCCAAACACAGAAAGCTCCACAGGCCGACCTCATTAAACTCACAGCGCTGCACTCTGTGTTTTCATCGCCTCTGATGATGTGCAGCTGTGCTTTCACACACCACTCGCTCCCTTGCTTTTGGCCTTTTGCAGCTTCATGTGATGAAACATTGATGAAGTCGCCTTCGCAGCTCAAACCGACGAGCAAAGTCCAGCTCGATGGCTCAACCGCTGCTGTGCTGATCTTCGCCCACACCTAAACAGCTTTTTCCCCGTCTGTTAATTTTTTTAATTGCTTGTTTGTTTGTTTATGTGGTTTATTTGTTTATAATCATCAGCATTAATGAGGTGCACAAATCAAACACCCGCTGACGCAGTTCTTCGTTAACCACGTTAATGAAGAACTGCAGAAGTTTCCATCAATTTAATGACATTGTAGCCGTCGCATTGAAATGTAATTATTATGTGATTGCAATGTTCAAAATTTGGTGTTTAATCTGGATTCATGTTGTGTTGTCGCCACCTACTGGTGGGCCTGAGTGTGGCGCTTTGTGGTGCGCATGCTTTGGGGTGAGGCTCAATTAAGCGCACGTGTCACCAGAGACTGAAGGCTCGAGCCAGAAAGAGAATGCTAGCCTGTGCAAAGGGTGGAAATATAGACGATATGGACTACAATTGCTCATGAATGTTCAGTAGAAAGGCGCACACGGTATGTTGGTGCATTTACTTTGTGTGTATGTTTTATTTGAGTTGTAATTTTTGTTCTGCTGATGTAATATCCGTGTTTTTCATTGATCATTTCACCATAGTTTTTCACGGTGTTTGCTGGTGAAAAGAAGATTAAAATACTGGCTGAACATCAGTTGGAGCATGGCCCTTTATTCTACTTCGAACATGAAAAACCTTCAGGAGCAGTTACAGTGAAAAACGTCGCCTGTTATGGAGCGAGCAGCCAGAGCCCTGCACGCCATTCTTCCAAGACGGCAGCCCACGTGGAAGAGTAGACTGTGAGTTCTTACATCAGCGAAACGTTTGAACTGCATAAAGAGATCTAAGAAAAGGCCAAAAAGAAAATTGTATGGTGTAGATATTGTACATTTGTTCATTTATTGAAAGTTTATTACTGTGCTGTTTGATATTTAAGGTAGTGTACTCTGGGTAAGTTTCCTTTTATTGTTCTAAGTTGTTGGTTCAAAACATTGTAATGGAGCAGAGTACACAAGAAACTCATATCCTTGAGCAAATACTTATAGCCTTAGAAGATGAAAAGGCACAGTTAGAAAAGAAATTAGAAACTGAACTTGAAGATGCAGAAAGAGAAGAAGTTGAAGCACGCATAGGAGAAATTTATGGAGACCTTGAAATACACAAAATAGGGCTGCCTCAGCCATCATCTAAACCTGACGCAGAGGTGAGACGGACAGACCGTCAAAGGCAACTAACAGAAAAAATGCGTGAGTTTAAACAGACAGAGATAACAAGCAAAGAAAGAAAGTTTATGTCAACATATTTAAACTTTAAGGCAGAAATTCAGCTCACTAGGTCCAAACTTAAAGAAGAATGTTCTAAAGCAGAATTAGCTGAAATGATCAAGTCAGTAGAAAAATGTGAGTTAGACCTACAGCAAGATTATGTGGCTTTACGTGCACTGACTACACCATCTCAAGATATGAGAAGAAAGATGGATAGCTGTACTTCAGTTTCTGCTGAGATGATGATACTTCTGAAAAGGCGTTACACAGATGTTGACAAAGAGTTTGATGCAGGAGCTGTAAAAGAATCACTCCTTCAGTTACTCCAAAGAGAAGGTGCAGAATCAATTTATGGCTCAACTGTGTCTAGAGCTGGAAGAAATAGCCAGCACAGCCATAGTCAGCAAGGAAGTCATGTATCTGCAAGGAAAGCAGAGGCAGCAGCACGACTGGCATCAAAGCAAGCTGAAATAAACAGAGAAATGGAAATATCTGCCCGGAGAAAGGAGATATTAGCTCAACAAGAGCAATTGAAAATGTTGGAAAATCAAAGAGATCTTGAGGTCATTCAGGCAGAATACAATGTATATGCTGAAGAGGAATCAAAAATGGATGCTGAAATAAGAAATTGTGAAGTAAGGAGTACTTTGTCTTTCAGCCAGCTTCCTAAACCACTTAGCAGTCCCCCATGCACCCAAGTTCCTCAGAGCACTGCACCTCCTCACTCTGAAGGTAAATTCATCCTGACCTCACAAAGTGTTCACGCCCCTCACTATGATACTCAAGTGGTGCCAAAAGAAAGTGAGCTCTCTCTGGTGCAGGCATTAAAAGAGTCCTTAGTAATGTCTAGACTCCCAGTGCCAGAGCCGTTTACATTTACAGGAGACCCACTTAAATTTGTTGAGTGGAGCACTTGCTTTAAGGCGCTTATCGAGACTAGCTGCACAGATTCAGCCCATAAGCTGTTCTACTTGAAGAAGTACATTGGTGGAGAAGCTCTCTGTGTTTTAGAAGGGACATTTTATCGAAGTGACGAGGAAGCTTACAAACAAGCTTGGGATGCTCTGAACAAACGCTATGGACACCCATTTGTAGTTCAAAGAGCCTTTAGGGGAAAACTAAGCAGTTGGCCAAAGATTGGTCCAAAGGAGTCACTTAAATTGAGAGAGTTTAGTGATTTCCTCATTTCTTGTAAGAATGCTATGCCTCACGTCCAAGGCCTCAAGGTTTTAGATGATTGTGAAGAAAATCAAAAAAATTGCTGAAACTTCCTGACTGGGCCACAACCCGCTGGAATCGTTATGTCACAAAATTACTGGATGAAGAAAAGGCATATCCAGGGTTTGCAGAATTTGCGGACTTTGTGGCTGAAGAGGCGCGTATAGCATGTAATCCTGTTTCTTCTCTGTTTGCCTTAAAAAACACATTTGAAAAACCTGAGAAAGAACAAAAACGTCTGAAGGCCAGTGTCCTGGTGACATCAGCAAATGGGTCTAAAGATGTGAAGAACACAACTACAGCTCAGAGCAACAGAAAATCAAAACCCAACCCTTCCTCAACTCAGAACAAACGGAAACTTGAATGTATCTGCTGCAAGCAAAATCATTTTATCTATAAATGTGCAAAGTTTACAGCAATGCCGCTTGAAGAAAAGAAACAGTTTATTAGGGACAACAATATGTGCTTTGCTTGTCTGCGAGTCGGCCACATTTCCAAAAACTGTCGACAGAGAGCAACATGTAATGTCTGCAGACGAAGCCACCCTTCTCCTCTCCATGAAGATCCTCCACTGGGAAATGAACCTGAACCACCATCAGAAGAGGAGAATGCAGCCACCGTATCGTGCAGTGTGAGAGTGGGCAACAATGATTGCACTTCAATGATTGTTCCAGTGTGGCTTTCTTCATCAGCGAAGAATCAAGAGACATTGGTTTATGCTCTGCTAGACACCCAAAGCAGCAACACATTTATTGACCGAGATATTTGTGAAAAGATACAGGCAAGCAGGGAACCAGTGAAGCTAAGGCTGACAACAATGACTGACAGGTGTTCGATTGTACCTAGTCAAAGAGTGGATGGACTGAGGGTAAGAGGGTACAACTCAGAAAAGTACATTGACTTGCCACCAACCTACACTCAAGAGTACATTCCATTGGAGAAACACACTATTCCAACTCGAGAGACAGCAAAAAAGTGGCCCCATCTACTTAGCATTGCAAATGAAATGCCAGATCTCTTGGACTGTCCTATAGCTCTTCTCATCGGTTACGACTGTGCAAGAGCGCTAAAGCCAAGGGAAGTCATACCAGGAAAGGATTATGATCCCTATGCAATAAAAACAGACTTAGGGTGGAGTATCGTGGGAGCCATTAAGCCATGGAAAAGTTCAATGGGAGCAGCAGGGATCTGTCATCGTGTCACAGTAAAGGAGCTGCCATCTGTCACGCCTGCTTCTGTGATTAAAGCACTTGAAAATGACTTTCTGGACACAAACCATAAAGAAGGGAGTGTATCTCAAGAGGACATTCAGTTTCTAGAGATGCTGAATGAGAACATTCACTACAATGAGGAAGGCCATTTAGAAATGCCTCTGCCTTTTAGAGAAAGCCCACAGCTTCCAAATAACAAGCAGCTTGCAATGTTTCGCTTGAAACGTTTAAAAGGAAAAATGGATAAGAACCCAAAGTACAAAGAAGACTACATCAAGTTCATGAATAGTGTCTTTAAAGATGGTGATGCAGAGGAAGCAGATGGCACATCAGGTAGTAACACATGGTACATTCCGCACCATGGCGTGTATCATCCCAGGAAGCCAGAGAAAATTCGAGTTGTTTTCGACTGCTCTGCTAAACACGAAGGCATCTCTTTAAATGACCACCTACTCACAGGCCCAGACTTGATTAATGCTCTGGCAGGGGTTTTGTGCAGATTTCGAGAGCATCAAATAGCAATTATGTGTGATGTGGAAAAAATGTTTCATCGCTTCCATGTCAACCCAGAGGATCGAGACTTCTTAAGGTTTCTGTGGTGGAAGGACGGGAATACAGATACTGAGCCTAAGGAGTATCGCATGCGAGTGCACATTTTTGGAGCGGCATCATCACCGGGATGTGCTAACTATGGCATGAAGTATCTCGCCAGGGAACAAAAAAAGGACTACCCGCTGGCAGCCAGATTCATTCACAAAAACTTTTATGTGGATGACGGGCTAATCAGCATTGATTCAGTCAGGGAAGCCAAGCAGCTGGTCTGTGAAGCACAAGAGGTCTGTGCAAAAGGGAAACTGCGCTTGCACAAATTTGCATGCAACAACAAGGAGGTCATGAGCATTATCCCAGAAACAGAACGAGCCAGCAAGACCAAAGATGTAAACCTGAACTACTCTGTAATTCAAATGCAAAGTGTGCTGGGAGTAAAGTGGAACATAGAGGCTGACGTGTTCTCATTCAGTGTAGCCCTCAAAGAAAGGCCAGCCACACGCCGAGGAATTCTAGCAACAGTTGCTAGTGTGTATGACCCGTTAGGTTTTCTCTCACCCTACATTTTGACAGGAAAACAAGTACTCCAGGAAATGTGCAAACGCGGAGTGGGATGGGATGATCCTATTCCTCCGGCACTAGAGACCAAATGGAAAGCATGGCTCGGTGACTTGGAGAATCTAAAAAGGATTGAAATACCAAGATGCCTTGTTCCTGAGAACTTCGGCAAGGTCAAAAAAATTGAGCTGCATCATTTTTCGGATGCCAGCAGCAGTGGCTATGGACAATGTTCATACATCAGGATTGTTGCTGATAAGAACGTGCATTGTGCACTGGTCATGGGTAAAGCCAGAGTGGCACCCACAAGAATAATCACTATCCCACGCCTTGAGCTCACTGCAGCTGCAGTTTCTGCAGCTGTAAGTAACTTCCTCAGGTCAGAGCTCGAGCGGAAAATTGACGAGGAGTTTTTCTGGACAGATTCTAAAGTGACGCTTGGATACATAAAAAATGATGCTCGTCGCTTTCATGTCTTTGTGGCAAATCGAGTTCAGAAAATAAGAGACTCTACTGATCCGAAGCAATGGTTTTACATTGAATCTGATCAAAATCCAGCTGATCACGCGTCTAGGGGCCTCAAGGTGGCAGATCTGCTAAGCTCGAATTGGCTCACTGGACCTAAATTCCTATGGGAAAGGGAAATTGTCACAAACCAACATTCCCCTGATCTTCTTGTTGGGGACCCAGAAGTAAAGGTCCTGAAAACAAATGCCCTTGAAGAAAACAGCTTTCTTGAGAGGTTCTCAAGATTTTCCAATTGGGATACAGCTCTTAACGTTGTGGCAAGAATTAAAAGACTTGCAAGGAGAGATAACTCAGGACCCATTAGTGTAAAAGAAAGACAAATGGCTGCTTTTGTACTCCTCCAGGCAGCACAGAGGGAAGCCTTTAAAGAAGAGCTCAAATGGTTCAGTCAAAACTCAGCTGGACTACCAAAAACTCATAAAATGTATCAACTTGATCCTATTTTGGTAGACAACCTGCTTAGGGTTGGAGGAAGGTTGAGAAAATCCTCAGCATCATTTGCATTGAATCATCCAGTAATCCTTCCAAAGGAAGGCATTGTCACACAACTCGTTCTTGACCACTGTCACAAGAAAACGCAACACCAAGGCCGAGGCCAAACTCTGAACAAACTCAGGGAAAGTGGCTATTGGATCATAGGTGGCAGTAAGGTAGTGGCCAAATACATTAAAGGGTGTGTCAATTGTAGAAAAGTGCGTGGGCCAGCTGAAGAACAACGCATGGCTGACTTGCCATTTGACAGAGTGGATCCTTCGCCCCCATTCACCTACACTGGAGTTGATGTTTTCGGTCCCTTCTACACGAAACAAGGTCGAAAGGAATGGAAGAGGTATGGCCTATTGTTTACGTGTTTAAGCTCGAGAGCCGCGCACATTGAGATGTTGGAGGATCTCTCCACTGACGCATTTATAAACGCTTTAAGATGCTTCATAGCAATCAGAGGCACAGTCAGACAGATTCGTTCTGACCAAGGGACAAATTTTGTCGGAGCTAAGAACGAGTTCAAGAAGGGTCTGTTGGAATTAGACAAGGAGATGATTTCTACTTATCTAGCTAAAAACCAGTGTGACTTTCAAATGAATGTTCCTGAAGCTAGTCACAGAGGAGGCATTTGGGAACGACAGATCCGCACTGTTAGGAATGTCATGAGTTCTGTCCTAGCCCAAGCCACAGGGAGGTTGGATGACACCTCATTGAGAACTTTCTTCTATGAGGCCATGTCAATTTTGAACCATCGTCCACTCACTACTGATACAATCAACGACCCCAACAGTGCTGAGCCTTTGACGCCTAATCATTTGCTCACAATGAAAGAGTCTGTGCCACTTCCGCCTCCTGGTAGATTTGTAAG
Organism: Rhamphochromis sp. 'chilingali'; assembly: GCF_963969265.1. NCBI lineage: Eukaryota > Metazoa > Chordata > Actinopteri > Cichliformes > Cichlidae > Rhamphochromis > Rhamphochromis sp. 'chilingali'. The sequence continues at coordinate 1,402,072 of NC_137930.1, forward strand.
AGAAGATTTGTACGCCAGGAAGAGGTGGCGGAGGGTGCAATATTTAACAGAGTTGTTCTGGAGCAGGTGGCGCAAGGAATACCTAACCAGCATTAGTTTAAGACAACGATGGCATACTCCTAAACAAAATGTACAGGTTGGAGATGTAGTGATTTTAAAGGAGGACAATATTCCAAGAAATGAGTGGAAATTGGCAAGGGTGGTTGAAGCCAATGAAGATGATGATGGTTTAGTGCGGACGGTTAAGATCCAAATAGGGCAAAAGGATCTGGGAAAGAAAGGTGAACGTTTGAAACAAGTCTCTTTTCTTGAGAGACCAGTTCAGAAACTAGTGGTACTAGTTAAAGGGTCTAAACTACAGTGAAGTAGTACAAGGGTTAAGAACACAAACATAATATGTGATCTATAAGTTTATTTAAGAAGTGTTTTTTTTGTAACATAAGTTGATGTTTGATTGTCAATTTATTAAAAATTACAGGATTTAATTTTGTTTAACACATGTAAATAGAAATCCTTTGTAATTTTGGTGGCAGTGTAGCCGTCGCATTGAAATGTAATTATTATGTGATTGCAATGTTCAAAATTTGGTGTTTAATCTGGATTCATGTTGTGTTGTCGCCACCTACTGGTGGGCCTGAGTGTGGCGCTTTGTGGTGCGCATGCTTTGGGGTGATGCTCAATTAAGCGCACGTGTCACCAGAGACTGAAGGCTCGAGCCAGAAAGAGAATGCTAGCCTGTGCAAAGGGTGGAAATATAGACGATATGGACTACAATTGCTCATGAATGTTCAGTAGAAAGGCGCACACGGTATGTTGGTGCATTTACTTTGTGTGTATGTTTTATTTGAGTTGTAATTTTTGTTCTGCTGATGTAATATCCGTGTTTTTCATTGATCATTTCACCATAGTTTTTCACGGTGTTTGCTGGTGAAAAGAAGATTAAAATACTGGCTGAACATCAGTTGGAGCATGGCCCTTTATTCTACTTCGAACATGAAAAACCTTCAGGAGCAGTTACAGACATTTTAACTCATTTCCACTCAGGATTCAGGGAGAAACAGAAGGACCGCAGCAGTCTGCGAGTTTTTATAGATGTCAGAGACAACAACAAACGTTGTGCAGCCCTTTTATTGATCAGTCCAAGGCTTTCAACACAGTACATCATACAATATTAAAGCAAACAGTTGTTTACAGGGTTTTCAGAATGAAAATGATTTATCAGGCAGAAGAAAGAACGTTCAGCTGGGCGTACCCCAGGGGTCCGTCCTAGGACCGCTAAGAATTCTAGACACAGGTGGTCATTTTAAATCCATTCAAAGATGGGTGTAGCCACCAGCTCCTTGTGATTGACAAGTCATTAGCCAATGAGGATACCTGGGTCGTCCTGATCTTTAATAATCACCAAAACTTACACAATGAACTAAATATTGCATTCAGCAAGACTTCAAACGACTCAGAGACGTGTTTACTGGCGTCAAAGATAAAGTGAGCTGACAGCCGTTTTAAATGGTAGATTTTGCAAACCAAAGGAGTCGCCCCCTGCTGGCCGTTAGAACGAATGCAGGTTTAAGGCACTTCCACACTGTTTCACTCTTTGCTTTATATCAGCTGGACTGTGCAAAAGTGCTACAGAAGCGCTGTGTTAGTACACATGAAAGGGTCTGATTCATAGCAAGGACGACGACGACTGACAATCGTGAGACTCAAATTACTCGTTAAAATACAATCAGCTAAAGTTGCACCAAACACGGCTTCGTCTGATGAGATGATCAGAATTTACAACTGTTCAGAGGACAAAAGTCAGTTTTCTGCAGATATAATTAAACTTTTGACCTTGGATACAAAATATTTGAAAACTACTAACCTATGACATCTCAGCACACCTACATCAATGAGCCCGTCGATCTTACATCTCACATTCAGAAAGTAATGAACGAACCGAAGCTGAGACTGGTTTTTACTGTAGAATCAGGTCCTGCCTTTCTTCTGAGGCAGTGTTATTTGTGTGCATGTGTGTCTTCATTATGTTGGATCGTCGTAAACCTTAACACCCTGAAGGCTGCAAAGACTGCCGTGTTCTTATCTACAAAGCTACTCTCACTCCACGCTGATCTCCATCCGTCAGAAAACTGTGGGAAGTTACCTTCTTCAGCTCTGAGACTTATTTCTTCGAGCTGTCACTAAAGCTCATGATCATCTTTGACACGGTCGTTCACAGTTCAAAGCTCCTTCTGGCTGGAATCAGAAAACTGTCCACAGGTGAAGCCTGAGACCACCGAGACCAGACCCAGAATGAGAAAGCATCCAGATTCTTTATCTCACTGGTTAGTTTATGTAATCACTAACCTAATGGAGCTCTGCCAATTGTCATCAGGACACTTGCAAAAGAACATTTTGTTCTTGAGATTCAAATGTTCCTGGCAAAATAAATTGTCCGTGTCAGAGGAGGAGTTCAAGTAAAGGCAAAATTTAACACCTTCAGTCACGACTTCTTTAATGATCTCAGCTCCCAAACTACTCACTGTTTAACCACCACTGTTAATGATTAGCAGAGCCCGCTCAGTAAGGCCAACAGTTTGGATAAAAATCCACATTTTCGGATGTTAAAATGAAGAATATTTAACAGATCAGCGCGACACTACGTGCCGGCCTCCTGGGAGACGGGCCTGAAATCAGAGCAGGTGGAGGCGGCTCAGACGTCAGTGTTTCAATATGCTGAGAAGTTTAAGCACGAGTTTTTCTTCTTTAAATTATGACACCACCCCAGCTTCTATCTGTAGGAATACATTTACTGCATGTGTTCCTTTTTTAAAACCTCCTCCATGCTTTGGATCTTTGTGGTGGACCGCTTGCTTCATCGGGTCTTCTTTGTTCGTCCCAGTGAATGAATTTCATCCCACTACTGAGTCTCTCTGAGTGTTCTGATCTCAGTTTATAGCTGAGGACGTATAAAACCACAGACATACTCGTCACGGTTCCTGTTTGAGAAGAGCTTCAGTTACTGTGTCAGCAGAATGTGAAGAACTAACGTCTGTGACTTTACCTCCAAACAGCTGTCAGCTGTACTTTGAACAAGAACAAAAGAGAAAGAAAGAAAAAAACAGAAGGTTTGCTGGACTAAAAGAGAAAGTATGAGAGTAGCTTTCTCTCAGAGCACAAAACAATGAACGATCAGAAACTTACATCGTTAGAAATCCTGTCAGTGTCCCAATTTTCACATCGCCCATCCACATTTCACACATTTCCTCTGTTGGAACCTGCAGGCTGTGTGATACTGCAAATTCTGGCTTTGATGCGACACACAGTATGACAGATCCCAGTAGCTCAGTGCTCTCCCTACAGCTGCCTTTATAAGGCAGAGTCATGATTTATGAGCTGGATCGTCATGAATCTGAAAATTCGTAACACAGTGTGAGTTCACACAGTAAAACAGGCCTTTAGGAAGCTTCAGATGTGTTTCATACCGCAGGCTTGGTGATCACTTTTCATTTAAAATCAAATGAACATCAAGTGGCAGTGTTAAAATAAAAAATACTGATCTGATACCAGCGTTGGTATTAGTGCTATAGATACTTGGATCAATCCGCTCACCTCGCTGCTCTGAAGAGAAACTCTGTTCAAATCTGAGATATGAGCTCAAAAGTCACAGCAGTCGTTTCTTCGGGTTCTGTTCACAGCTTTAGTTCATCTGGAAGGTTTTAAACATCTTTTAAAGGAAGTGACAGAAAGCATCTTTGAAGGACAGGTGTGTGTGGACATGAGCAGAAATCTACCTGAAACACATCTGAGTGGGTAAAGTCCAGGAGCGATCATTCAAACACGTTTAAACTAAAGATCCACAGTTAGCCCCATATCAGGTTTGACTCGCATCTGAAACCAGGCGGTGTGTGTGTGTGTGTGTGTGTGTGTGTGTGTGTGTGTGTGTGTGTGTGTGTGTGTGTGTGTGTGTGTGTGTGTAGTAAAGTCTGAGAGCTTCACTGTATTAGAGTTCAGACATCGGGGGTTAAATGCCTGAAACAAAGTGTGGGACTCAGCCCGGCTTTAGAAACACTCGTGTTTTGATCGGCAACATCAATGATCCCAAGCAGACGCCTCACGTTTGATTCTGAAGCTTTCACATGCTTACTGCTTCTCCGGGAAGAGAAGAGTTCACTAACAACAGGTTAAATGAGGCAGCTGAGGTTGTCAGTAACACTGAGCATCATCTCAGTGAGCAGAGGGGCCGAGACAGCAAAGAGCCCAACACGAGCAAATGTTACATTGTAAACAAGCACATTTGGACATCAGGTCACACGCGTCATTTTTATGGTCAATTATAATGAAAATCATTTATTTGAGACTCATGTGTATATGTGAATTTGATTTTCCATATTTACGACCCGATCTTTCTCTGCTTGCTGTGATCTACACGGTTAAATTCATGTCACGTCTGTGCCTTTCTTGTGTATGTTACCTGAAATTAAGCTCCAGATTTTAATGTGATGCGCTTCAGTAAGATTTCTGCTCAGGTCCAAAACCTTCCGCGCATTCACAGCGAACGAGGACTTCTAGGACCGGACGGAGCGAAAACACGGACAGAGAACATGATCCCCGGTTCGGCAGAAAATCTGACGCTTCTAAACTCAGGATCCAGTACCTCCCAGCTCCCGTGGGTTCTGAGAGGAAAACATCCTGAGTACTTTTCCGTGTGGAGAGCAGAGGCTGTGCGCGCTGATGGATCCAGACATCAGGTTTTAATTACTGCTGCCGTCACCGGCAAAGGAAACTATCCACACTATAAAACATATGCGGGGTCACAGAAAGTCCACAGCGCGGTCGTTTATCAGCGTTTCCGACGTTTCCCTGGTTCCTCTCCATGAACACTGCCGAGATGGAGAGAGAGGAACTGCAAGCGCGCGCCTGTGAGTCATGTGAGCGAGCAAGCAGTCAGTGGACCGGACCCCTCCCCTGCCTGTCCGCGGTCACCAAACAGCAACGACACTGATGCCAACACTAATACTTTTATTCTGAAACATGTTTTTAAGGTTTCTTTAGATTTTTTTTTTTACATTCATGTAGTTACAGAACACACAGCAGCCACGAGCGCCAAAAACACTCCACAGAAGAACGCGTGAAGCAGCAGAAGCAGCATGACCCTCACCCGACAACCCCCAGCATCATGTCTGCACAGAGAACTGATCCTGAACACGTCTCAGGACAGAGATGGTTCTGTGCGCTTTTACGCGCCGCCGCGTATTTACGCACGGCCCCGCTCTCTGTCCACGCCACAGCTTCAGACTGTGAGCGTTTATAAATCCCTTTGATGCAAAGTCACAAAAGTCCGGAGCCGCCCGTCGAGCAAAACACGTCACGTCCTCTGCAGCCCGGCGCGGTCCATCCATCTCTTCACCTGCGCATCGCGTCCGTGGCGCACTGGTCCGTGAGCACCGACAGGCGGCAGTTCTCCGTCTCCACGTTGTTCAGCGGGATGGCCACCTGCGTGTCATCCGGCTCCGCCCTTACCGTCCCCGAGAACGGCCGCAGGTGGCACGTGCTCGGCCCCGAGGGAGAGGAGATCCTCCAGAAGAGGTCCTTCATTTTCTTCCGGAACTCCCGGCGCATGAGGCAGTACAGCACCGGGTTCAGGCAGCTGTTGGTGTGCGCGAGGCACACGGTCACCGGGTGCACGTATGTATGCACCATGTAGAAGGTCTTGTCCCAGTTGACCACGTTGAACTTTACCAGCACGCCCCAGAAGGTGATGGCGTGGTTCGGCATCCAGCACACGAAGAACGACAGGACCACGATGGTGACGGACCGCGTGACCCTGGACCTGCGCTTCACCTGGTTGTTGTTCATGCTGCGCAGACGCACGAAGCGCAACAGCAGCAGGTAGCACGCGCTGACGATGAGCATGGGGAACACAAAGGCCACGAGGATCTTCTGCAGGTGGTGCAGCGCGAGCCACGCCTGGCCATCCGGGAAGGCGAGCAGGCACAGGCGCTCGCCGGCAACGCTCTTCACCGTGGAGAAGATCGCCGTGGGCAGGGACGCGAGCGCCGCGGACAGCCATAGCGCGGCGATAACCCACCGCACCGGGCACACACGCCGCCGGGTCCGGTCCTTCAGCGCCGAGGCCACCGACCAGTAGCGCGTGACACTCATAGCCGTGAGGAAAAAGACGCTCGCGTACATGTTCATGACGGTGACTGTCAGCACTATCTTACACATGGCGCTGCCGAACGGCCAGCTGAAGTCCAGCGCAGTGTCCACGGCCCAGAACGGCAGCGTGAGCACGAACTGGAAGTCCGTGACGGCCAGGTTGAGGATGAACAGGTTGATGCTGGAGCGCTTCTTCCGGCCGCCGCGCGCCTTCATCAGGAAGAAGACGAGCAAGTTTCCCAACAGCCCCGCGGCGCACACCAGCGAGTACACTGCCGAGATGAGAATGCGCAGCGCCGGGGAGCCGTCCGCGGGCACGTCGATGTCGTCCAGGCTGCTGAAACGGCTCGTGCCTGCCGAGGAGCGGTTCCACGCGGCGCTCTGGTTCCACGGCTCCGCCATGCCGCCTGTGAGCTTCACGTCCCGCGCGAGGGCACAAGACGGGGTGCCGGCGCGGCGAGCTGCCCGGAGCTCCTCGTGCGCATGGTCCCGACTGCCGCCGAGGGTAGACTGGCGGGCCGTGTGCGCGCAACGCGCTTTAAATGCTGCTGGTGCCCGCGGAGGCGCGTTCCTGATATTTATATGTGAGAGAGCGAGAGAGAGAGAGAGAGAGAGAGAGAGAGAGAGAGAGAGAGAGAGAGAGAGAGAGAGAGGCGCGCTCAGTGTTTTTTAGCTTCCTCCCAAACAAAAACAACAACTAAAAAAAAACAAACAAACTGATGCGCTGTTAGCTGTCAGCAGGTGCACGAGGCTCACGGTGGGGTGACACACACACACACACACACACACACACACACACACACACACACACACACACACACACACACTCTATTGGCAGTATATTATTTTCATCGTCCTGAGTTATTAGTTCTTATTCTGAATGCGTTATGACAGTAAAACCTCGAGAAGAAAATCACTTTAAACTCCTGCTACAGCAGCCAATGAGTTATTTTTGTTTCAAGCTAAGATGAGGCAAAGTTTCACGGAGGTTAAAAAGCTCAGTGAGAGGAAAAAACGTCCATCCAGTCTCCGAGCAGAGACACTGACTTCCTCTCCAGCGCGTCTTCTAGGACGAACATGAAACGCGCAGCTGTCGCCGTCTCTGAGCCGACACTTCTTATGAATCAGATTTAATTCATTAAAGCAGCAGAGCAGCCCAGACCATCACAGCACCACCGCCGCGGCTGCTGCTGGACGCTCTCTTTATGAAACGCTGTTCGTCTGATGCAGATGTGACGAGACTCAAACGGCCTGCAGGTCTTTGCTGTTGGCTGGTCGGTCCTGGGAAGGTTGAGCACATGTTTTCTCCATGTGTGGATAACAGCTCTCAAATATGTCTCTAACCTTTCAGACGGACCGACGTGGTTCCTCCGCTGGTTCTTTAGACAGCTTAGTGTTGGCGTGAAGTCAGTCCTGATGATTTATGACGAACCAGAGAAAGTTTTCCAGACACTCATCCCAGTAACATCTTCATAAATGTCACATTTTCTGCCTTTCAGCATTTCATTTCAAGTCAGATAATTTCAGATAATTTACAAATGACTGCATTCTGTTCTAATTTAAAATTTCAGCTTCCAAACTTTGTCGGCAGAGTTGTACAAACTCGAAATTCATTCATTATTCAGCCTGAATGGATTTGAATAATTATTTGAAACGTTGTTGTTTAAGACGAAGAAGGCGCGTGTTCGATGTGTACATTTTTGCGTAAATTTGTGTTACTGAAATGACTCGATGCCACCCTATCTGTCCATGTGCTCTGCGCTCCAAGTCCTTCCAAACCTGCCCGTTACAGGTCCGATGGTTACTGTAACGGGATGATGCAGGACGTGCTCAGCAGCCAATAAAAGCTGCCATAAATAAACCACTTCCTGGCTTACATGCGGTTAAGTGGCTTACTTACCTGACACATGTTCATCAGTTAATGAATCCACGCATAGATAAGATGAGGGTCCAGCGAGCCAGCTGGCACACAGCAACATTTTCCCATCATGCTCCTGTGATCCAGCTGCTCGGTGCCAGCAGGCTTCATCGATTTCACCCCAGATTGTGGGAGCTTTGCTTCCCCCCCCCCCCCCCCCCCCCACACACAGGAGGATTTAACAGCCCGGCATGAACACTCAGAGGAACGTCACCAGCTCTGCTGCTAGGGATGGGTACTGATAAGATTTTCATGATTCCGATTCCATTTTCGATTCTGTTTAACAATTCGATTCTTTATCGATTCTTTTAAAAAAAAGGAGAACACTAAGGTTGATTAGCTTAGGACTTTGTTTTATATCTTCTCTTTGGACAAGACAGACATTTAGGAGTAACATGGCCTTACAAACCCAACAGTGAGATCTTAAGAGATCCAGCCTACGGCTCTTCAATGGGTGTCATAGGATCCCCAGGAAAAACATTGTAAATGTAAAATAATAAAATAAATATTCTTCTGTAGCAATAACAAAGTATAACATCAATTATTCTGTAGCAATTACACAAGAATATCCAGAAATGTCCCTGCCTACAATTAAACACACTTACTGAAAATCATCTGCTGTGGCAAACGGGTGCAAACCTTTGACCACAAACTGAGTCACTGCTCGGTGACGTTCGTCTATCCTGGCCTGAAAGGAGACGCTGCCGGCAGACTGCAGCGAGAGCTGCCAGCATCTGAGCCAGACTCTGTCTCTCTCATCATGGTCACTAAATGCACAGTAATGGCAGGTTTGTAATAAGGCAGATCGCGCTAACATAATATGCACTGTTAGTTGATTATTTACCTGCCGCATTAACGGGAGAGGACGTGCAAACGTTACCGCTGCTGCTGGGTTGAGATTCACGAGTCCGGAGCGAATTAAAAACACGACATTCATGTAAGGTCATCGCGTGTTTTGTGAGCAAATGCTTTTTTTTTTTTCTTTTTTTTTTTTTTTGGCCTGTCCCGTTTGGCTCTTTTGCATCAGAATTGTTGTCTAAAGGCAAAGAAAGATGCCCAACGGATTTACTTTACCAAACTGACCATCCCAGCCTTGCCGTAATGGTCCATTTGATTCACCTTTTATTGTTTATTTTATTTTCACTTACTGAATACGGGACAGACTTGACTGGGGGAAAGAAGGGGAGAAAGAAAGAGGGAAAGAGAAACAGCTGAGAAGAGGGACGGGGGAGAAGGGCAAAAAACAAAAACCAACAGAATGGGCAGAGAAAAAAAAATGCATATATCAATCACCTGGATCACCTGTTGAGAAAGAAAAAAGAAAACAAGCAGAAGAGAACAAGAGTAATAGAATAAACAACATCACAATGATATATGGGAATATGACAGTAAATACTAAATGTTAAACATTATTGTGCAGCACATAAGATCAACAGAACACAGTGTGCTTTGAGGTAGGAGCCAAAAAGGGTGTAGTTTGTGGGTGTGATCACCCGTGTGTACACCTGTGAGCATGGACGCGCTTGTTTTTTGTTTTTTTAAAAGGTTCCTTCATGTGGGATAAAATTGAGGCAGAGGCAGCCAGAAGGGGACAGAGGGGGGGGGGGGGGGGGGTAGCCTCCTCTGCACCCTGGTGACATACCCCTACTCCAAGGCCCTGCATGTGTGGGTGGTTGTGGTGGAGCGGGAAGAGGGAGGCAGCTGGAGATGGGGAGGGAAGGAAGGGAGGGGCAAGTGACCCCTCCCTGGGGCCAGCTCCCCCGCTGACCCCAGTAGGCACCCCCATACTCCGCGACCCGCCAGGGAAAGGGGGCCCAGGCCCATCCAGACCGGGCCCAGTGCAGCAGCGCCGCCCGGCCCCACAGAGCCCGGGACAGTCCACCCAACCCCACCACAGAGAAAACTGCACCCACCCCACCATCCACTCATCTTCCAGACTACATAAGACAATAAACACCCAGGCTGAGATCTTCCTCCACCTCTCCTGTATCTCCCCCTCCTGCAGAGAGAGTTCCTGAAGAGAGGAAAGCTCCTGCAAGATGTGACAATCTCCCCCACCAGTTGAAGAGCCCCCCAGGTGAGCAAACGCTTTTGCATATTCGTAGTGTTTCCTCCCTTAAATGAAATATCTACTTTGCAAGTATTGCAAGTTGCCATGTTGTCATCCGTTCTCGTAAAGTATAACCAAACTTTTGAGTGTTAGGCGCCGTGTTTCCTGCCAGGTAAATGAGGCTCCGCAACGTGGGGACGTCATTCGGGGCGACTGGAATCGATAAGGGAATCGTTTGCAAAAATGGCAAACAATTCCAAGGAAGTGAAACAGTGGGAACCGGTTCTCAACAAGAACAGGTTTTCGATACCCATCCCTATCTGCTGCAGCTTTATTTCAGTGAAAAATCAAGAGAACAAAACACTGAGCAGGAAATGATAATGCAACAGACAGCCACAACAAAGATGGCCATTGATCGGATTCTCCTTTATCCCATAATGTACGTCATGTTAAAAGAAAAGACTTGAGACCAACTTCTGACTCCAGAGTTGAATCCACGTGTTTACACCCTCGCCCCACAGTGATGATGATGAGATAGCCTTTATTTGTCAGTTGCAGGTCTTTTGCCCACAGCCGAGATGACAGACCTTGCCGACCGTACATACAATACACAAACATCACATTGGGGAGACAGGTCAGGCTAGGTAGCGAGGGAAAAACATCGAAATGTGTAACACAGAAGGATAATACAGGAATGCACAGATACAACACACCATAGCACAATAAACACAGACAGCAACATGGCAAAGAGTTCCAGTGTGTACATCTGATCTGGGACCGCTGCAATCTTTGACTGCGCCTCCAGCTGACCCGATGTCCACATCAGAGGGGAGGTAAGCGTTGGAGGTGGCGTTGGATCCGGGGTAGGGAGGGTGATGCGTCGGTGAGTGCTGTTCATTGAACGGTCACCATTACATGTACACATGATCGTTTCGTTATTCACATTAGCCCGGTGTTCTGGCAAACAGTCCTACTGTACGTAGTTTATGCACATTTCATGTTTCTGTGCGGAAGCATCCAGGCACCAGTTCAGGAGGTTCGTCTCCTCGGGGAGGGTCTGACACAGCCGAGGATGACGTTTATCCGACCGCACAGCCTGGAAGTTTGCAAGTAAGTAAGTATGCATGAACACTGGACCTGCTTCAGTTTACTGTGAAATATGAGCTCTGTAGCTCCCTTTATAGAAGGGGCGGAGCTTCGTGTTTTTCACGAGAAAGTTTATGGAATAACAGAGTCCATTCAGAAGCTTCTTCAGCAGCAATAAGCTGCGGTGATCTGAGGAGCTTGGAAAGAAAAGTGTCCGGACTAAAGGCCACTCACAGCCTGGGTGAGTGGAAATCACATGATAGGGTGGGGCTAGGCTTCAGAGTGGGTTCACCTGAAACCTTGGCTGATTGTGACCCACATGGGGGGGACACTCCCACAGCGTTTTAATCTGGGACCCTCCACCACCGGCTGCACACCTCTGACAACTGAAGAAGCTTCTCGGATGAAACGTTTTCAAGGAAACTTAAAGAAGTCCGGACGCTTTCCTTTCCAAGCTCCTTCCTACAATGACGTGGATGACTGAGAGCCTTCACAGGCCACAGTGATGCTTCGGTTTCTCACCTCACTGTGGAGAAGTTTTAGCTAGACGGCCTCATGTGACTTCAGCTCTTTCATGCAGTTATTCAAAAGCTGTTCTTGTATATGCACGTTTTATTATAGCCCGTAACACTGCCACCTGTTGGTCAGTCATGGAAGTTCAATTCATTTTACTCAAAACGAAGCTATTCCTTAAATGTTTTCATAGCTTCGATCCAGGAAACAGTTGCAGGTAGAAAAACATACTGGTCTCAAGTAACATTTGGGATATTTATTTATATGTAATGGGAAATATGTGCATTTAACAACATGTCCAAACTGTGATTCGTACCCTGACTCTGATTCACACTTAAATATCAGGCTTATCAAGATCAGTTGATATCTGTTAGAATGTAATTAACTATTTTTTATATCATCTCCTTAAAGTGAATAGGTCAAAATTTCACATAATGTTTTATAAAGTCTGTGATGTAGTTTGACCCCCCCCAAAGAAAAATCCAAACAAAAACAACCGAGTTGTCCTTTTTCCTCAAACTGTTTTTTTTGTCACAGCTGCCAATTAAATCTCCTCAGATTGGCTTCCTGGTGTTTTGGAGAGCATATGAAAATGTTCAAATTAAAAATCAGTAATTAGGGATTTGTGCATTTGGATCATTGACTCTGGATTATTAGAGCAGCTCTTCACCCGATGAACCCTGTGTCCCCGTTTTAATGAGGTATCAGCGTGTTCCGCTTGCTTCGCTGCCCACTCGTCTGCTGAACAGGAAGAGTTTAACACTGACACACAAAGCGTGTTCAGTGGGTGTCAGACGCCTCCTGTCCCGCTCTTCAACCTCTGGAATAAATACTGACTCAGGCTGATTTTGCAGTAGGACACGAGGAGATTTCCTCTCAGTCCTTATGTGGAGAACAATCTGGTTGCTTTGTCTTGAGCCCTTTTATAAACAACGAATTTCCACATTTATGGTGGAAGTTCCACTTTCGTTTGTTTTCCTTACAATAGAAACCTGTACATGACCTCACAACAGCTTTGGGATGAACTAGAACAAGGTTTACAGAGAGCCTTCCCAAAGGTGAGGTAGCATGTGATGAGTAAATCATCTTGGGGGCGGGGCTTATGTCCTGACCCAGCAGCTTTTCTACAGTCCGTTCAGCACAACCACATTTGTAGCATGCTTAGCCTTCTTCAAACACCCAGTACAACTACCTGCATGTAGTGCAGGTAAGGGACATCTCTAAACCTGGGTTCTGCTCTGCCTGCAGGCACTCGGCGCCGGCTCCTTTAAATGAGGGTGAATAAAAGGTTAATAAAACACCTCTTATCCCGAAAGACGCCCAAGGCGCAGTTGAAGACTCTGATCCGGGATAAGTGCAACTTTAACGGTCGCTGGCGGGAAGATCAAGCCACTAAAGCAACAAAGGGATGCGATGCTGGACACTGAACAAACAGAGGTTTTAAAAGGCGATCTGCTGCGCCAGGAGGGAATCTAACTGGACGTATTTCAGCTCATTAGTCTGCTGCTGAATTACAAATGAGGAAGGGAGTGTTTTTAAAGCCTGCAGCCTGTGTTGGAGTTTTAAAGTGTCTTCTTATGGCTGTTGACTTTTATTTAGTCTGCTATGGAGCTCCTGTGCTAATAGAAAGGACACTCCCCCTCAGAACAATGCAATTTACAGAGCACACTCTCAGTTTCTTGGCTGCCTGGTTGTTTGGTGCTGCGGAGTGAGGGCAAGAATGCTGCAAATGCAACAGAGAAAGTGGGTTTCTGAACACGTGAGCAAAAACAAGCCTTTAGCATGAACACATGTCACGCTCATTTAAACAGCCTTTGTCTTTAGTTTATATTCCCATCATCTCAAACTGCTGGTTGTAATCAGTTTTCTGGCATTTTCAGTTACCGGAGGCTAAATTCTGAGGAAATTTATTCAGAGATCGACGTGCACAGGGTCAGTGTGGCTCTGCAAGAGCAGCTGAATAAAGAAACCATTCTGTCCACGAAGTCTCATAAAAGACTAATACGGGGTACGTTAGAGGTAATAAAACCAAAGTGAAGTGAAATCAATTGTATGCAAAAGCTTGAGATTTTTTTATATCAAAGTAAGAACTTCTGCAGACGGAGACCCTTGAAGCAAGTTTTATTTCTTAAAGCTTGTGTGAAAGTTTGATCCATCAGAATTGTTTTTTTCTGGATCCAACAAGCATTTGTCAAAATGGGAAGTTACTGACAGCAGGGCCCAAAGTCTCTGCTTCATCAGAAATGCACAGCTTGGACTTTGAGGGCCACTTTAAACAGTTCCCGTTGTTCAAATTTGGAGTCATGAACTTCATTTCACAGTGACAGCGGAGCCATTAAGCCTGCTCTGTGTCAGACTTGTTTATGTCACGAGTGAACTCTCCTGATGATCAGGCTGTTGATGATGATTATGCATACTCATTGCCTTGATTTTTCTGGGGTGCAATACCTACTGAAACATTTCATATTTTATTAACAATTTGTGGTAAATTAACGTTTTTAATTTTGCTTACACACAAAAGAAATGCAACTAAAATCAAATTATGATTTTTCTTATATTTCTGGTACAACACTTAATAGAAACACTGTGTGAGGAGGAAGGAGAGACAGGTAAGCGGAAGTGACGGACAAGGTAAGCGACTCATGTTGTAACTGACGTCAGACGCCGGAGATTTTGGCGGAAAATTAAAGCAAATGGTAGTTTAGATCTGAACAAATTCATTTAAGCTTCAATTTTACCAAATACACTTATCAATTGTCTCATAACTAACAATATTTGTCTAAATAATCTCCAACACCCTGGAGAACAACGGGGAGAGTTTAGAGGCTCTCCAAGATTATATTGATCAGTGCTTTCAGGATCTCGTGATGAAGAAGACCCCGTGTGCATCTTCCCCGGCCAAATCTGAGACGCCGTCGTCGAAAAGACAACGCCCGGCAGATTCCCCCGGCACAACATCGCCAGCCGGCAAAGATATTGCCGACATACTGGAGTCAATCGACAAGCGATTGTCCAGTTTCGACGCAAGGCTGTCCTTGGTGGAGATTCTTCACCGAGAATTTAAATGCTTGCGAGAATCCCTGGAGTACAGCCAGCAGCAGGTGGAAACGCTCGCTGCTGAAAATGCCACGCTAAGGGAGTCGGTGAAATGTCTCACTTAAAATGTTACCCAGCTCAATAGAGAAAATAAAAAAAATAAAAGAAACAGTTATCGATCTACAAGCTCGTAGCATGCGTGATAATCTGGTATTTTCTGGTATTCCAGAAGCCGCTGGAGAGGACGCGGAGACCACGGTAAAAAGCTTCATCAAAACCCACCTGAAGCTGCCGGAGGACACTGTGAAGTGTCTGTCTTCAGGAACTCTCTCTGCAGGAGGGGGAGATACAGGAGAGGTGGAGGAAGATCTCAGCCTGGTCATCTATTGTCTCATGTAGTCTGGAAGATGAGTGGATGGTGGGGTGGGTGCAGTTTCCTCTGTGGTGGGGTTGGGTGGACTGTCCCGGGCTCTGTGGGGCCGGGAGGCGCTGCTGCACTGGGCCCCGGTCTGGATGGGCCTGGGCCCCCTTTCCCTGGCGGGTCGCGGAGTATGGGGGTGCCTACTGGGGTCAGCGGGGGAGCTGGCCCCAGGGAGGAGTCACTTGCTCCTCCCTTCCTTCCCTCCCCATCTCCAGCTGCCTCCCTCCTCCCGCTCCACCACAACCACCCACACATGCAGGACCTTGGAGTAGGGGTATGTCACCAGGGTGCAGAGGAGGCTACCCCCCCCCTTCTGGCTGCCTCTGCCTCAATTTTATCCCACAACTTAGACATTCACATTACTCACACTCTCATTACACATACATATAGGATCTTGGGGGTGGGCACGATACACGGAGTCCAAAGTACCATCAGGGTGTACACCCCACCCCTGGCATCGTTGCCCACCTCTCAATGTTAAATACACTTAGACATTGAGGGCTATCAGGAGGGACCATGCGCTTACCTGCTGCTCCTTGGCAGGTAGCTCCATGCCCTCCTGGGTTTTAAATGCACCTTAGAACACACATGCATCAACACTACAATGAGCGGGTGGAGGGAGGTTTGGAGTCTTCTCCCACCCCCATTCTCTGCGGCCTGCTGGAGCGGGGGGGCTAGGAGGAGGAGTTGGCCGTCCGACTGCGGTCTGGAGTGTGGAGCCTTCCTGCTGCTGCGGAGTCGGGGCGGTCTGCCTCCCCCCACCGCAGGGAAAAGGGTAACACCACCTGGGTCTGGGTGCAGTTCCCCCCTCCAGGGGCAAGGGTACCTAGACCCGGTTTGTAGAGTACGCTTGGGGAGTGTGATCGTGTGTACAGCGTCTCTTTATGTCTGTCTCCACGTTGGTTGAGTGTGGAGTGAGTGCATATGAGAGCATGAGGGTGGGAATGGATGTTTGTATCTGTGTGTGCCTGTATGTCTGTGTCTATATGTCAGGTTGGGTGTCAGACGTCACCTCTCTGGGGACACCTCAGGCCCTCCAAGGTTTGGAGGCCTATCTCCCCCTACCACCACTCCCCCTGCCAGTGGCGGACTCCCTCAGGTGTCGGTGCGTTGGTGGTTCTTTGTGTCCGGGGATGGGCGTCCAGGTACACACCGGCTCACTCCTTGGCGGCCGCTTATGGGGGCCTGGAGCCTGGGGCTCGCTCGGGCCACTTCGGAGGTGGGGTGCCCCCAGCCTCTCGGCCTGGGGCTCGGTCACTCAGGCACAGCTGGCTGCCGGCGGAGCTCACGGGCGCTTCCCTGCAACTCCCCCTGGCTTCTGCTCCGCGGCTGCTGAGTGAGCCCTCATCTGGGACTCTCCTCAGCTCTTACTGGGACAGTGGCGCGGCTGCCCCTCTGTTGGTCTTCCTTGGTCTCTTGTGTTCTGGGGGCCTCTGGATGTCTGGAGTTTTGATCTCCTCCATACCTGCTTCATGCCCTGGAGGACGGGGCTGTAGCCCCCCCACACCCTCTAGCAGATCATTACATGAAGGAACCTTTTAAAAACAAGCGCGTCCATGCTCACAGGTGTACACACGGGTGATCACACCCACAAACTACACCCTTTTTGGCTCCTACCTCAAAGCACACTGTGTTCTGTTGATCTTATGTGCTGCACAATAATGTTTAATATTTAGTATTTACTGTCATATTCCCATATATCATTGTGATGTTGTTTATTCTATTACTCTTGTTCTCTTCTGCTTGCTTTCTTTTTTCTTTCTCAACAGGTGACCCAGGTGATTGATATATGCATTTTTTTTCTCTGCTTATTCTGTTGGTTTTTGTTTTTTGCCCTTCTCCCCCGTCCCTCTTCTCAGCTGTTTTTCTTTTCCTCTCTTTCCCCCAGTCAAGTCTGTCCCGTATCTAGCAAGTGAAAATAATAAATAAAATAAACAATAAAAGGTGAATCAAATGGACCATTATGGCAAGGCTGGGATGGTCAATTTGGTAAAGTAAATCCATTGGGCATCTTTCTTCACCTTTAGACAATAATTCTGATGCAAAAGAGCCAAACGGGACAGGAAAAAACCCCCCAAAACACTATGTATGTAGGTATGATTCAAACAGAATAATTAACAACAAATCCTGTAAATGAGTTAAAATCAGCCCAACTTTTATTTGCAAATGCAAAAAGTCTATCAGCCAACATACTGGACACTGTTCTGCTGAACAACAAACAAATATATTTCCACAGCAGCTTCTGAGATTCTTCACCAACACTTGGCCTCGTCCTGTGATATAGTCAATTGTTCTATCTGCATTTTTTTGTCCTACTCAACTGTCATCCTCTCTATCCAAATTTGAACTTCCTACAATAATTCAGCCATCTTCCATAATTACTAAGTTAAAGTCATTGTGTAAACTTGATCCACTAATCTTACTAAACTCTCACTCCCCTCTCTTGGTCCACTGATTGCCAATACATTCCTCTCTTATATCTGGTTCTGTTCCATCTTCTCTTAAAACTGCAATAATAACCCCAATACTGAAAAAGAATGTTTAGATTGGAAGGTTGTGAACCAATTTCAGGACAATTTCACATCTGCCTTTCTTAGCCAAAGTTCTGGAAAAAATAGTGGCTGCACAGGTTCATCATCGTCTCACTGGAAATAACCTGTATGGACAGTTTTAGTTCAGCTTCCGTTTATTTCACGGTACAGAAACAACTCTAGTAAAAATCACTAATGATCCTCTGCTTGCAGCTGATTCTCCTTGACCTCACAGCTGCTCCCACCGCATCCTTCTCCACAGATAAGCATCTATTGGCATCAGTGGTACAGCACTCGCCTTGTTTACCTCTTATCTCCCAGGCCGCTTACAGTTTGTTCAGTTACTTGTACTGTTATTTTTAATCTCTCACTCACACACACACACACACACACACACACACACACACACGAGTATTTATTCCCATATGGAAAAGATTTATATAAATCTTATAAAGTTTTTATCCGTCTTGTGTGAAACTTGTATGAAAAGCATATAAGAGTGAAAACAGATATAAGACCCCTTGAAAAATTATATAAATGAAACTTGTATGTTTTGGATACTTCCTAAAACAATATATGAAAGTGATGAGAAAGTGGCCACTTTCATGAGTAGATCATAGAAGCCTTATATGATTCACTATATGAAGTAGGCCACATCTGACGAAAGTCTTTTATAAGTTTTTTTCCATATGGGTTGTCTCTAGAGTCAACTACACATTTGTTTTGCATTCAAACACAGGAGCTGGCATGCTGTAATATCTTAAGGATGGCTTGTTTCCAGTCCAGGAATTACTGCCTGAATGACTGTCATGGATTTTTGTGATCCAAAAGTAAGTGCAGAAGAAAGTCTTTAACTTCCCTTGAGTGGACGTGGGTTGGAGATGCAATGAGCTTGAACCTGCAGGTGACCATCTTCACTGAACTCCTGGTGTCCTCCAAGCAAACGATTTCCTTTCCACAACATATTTCTTCTGGATTTGCTACAGAACAGACCTCAAGTTAGACAATCGAGCTGCATTATTGCACTATTACCAAAACAATACTGTAAATTTGATATAAACAATTATACCATCCATTTTCTCCCACTTATCTGCAGCTGGGTCGTGGAGGCTGCCAGCCTGAGCAGAAAACCTCAGACCTTGCTCTTCTAGCTTATCCAGGGGAATTCCAGTGTGTCCTGGTCCTGGGACATGCCCGCAACACCTCATCCAGGAGGCATCCTTCCGAGATGCCCGAACCAGCTCATCTGGCTCCTTTCGATGTGGACGAGTAGCAGTTCTACTCTGAGCCCCTCTTGAATGACTTCACCATGATGGACTGGTACAGCGGCTCATCACTGCAGCTCCAGTCCCAATCCATCCGTCGATCTCTCATTCCCCTCTTGCTCACTTGTGAACAAGACCTTCCTCAACGTAGGGCAGCAACTCATAACTTTTGGTCATTTCCAGCCAGCGTACTGGGACCCACAAACAAAACCAACAGCTGGTAAGGTAAAGATTAGTAATAGTTTCTTTTATTAGGCCCCAGTTGGGGACTGGTACTGGTCTGAACCCATTACTACTGACTATTAAAACTCAAAACCCATTCTTCAGCAGACCAAGCATCCTTTTATTTCATCATAGGAGTCGATCAGACAGGAACAGACAGTGGGTACAATAAAGGTCAAACTGCACCATGTGTCAACTTCAAACCACAAACCGAGGCCACTCCCACTTTCATTACACCTGAACAAATGCTCAAATTACCTAATGACCCTTTACTAAAGTACCTGAGTATTACCTCACCAGAAGAAACAGACAAGAATACTTGGCTGGATCGACAGCTTACACAGCCAGATCTAATAATATGTCCGAGTGTGTGGCCCGCTCCACAGCACACTGTTCACTGTGCCTACCGCATTGGTGTGGCTGTAGCTCAGGAGGTAGAGCAGGTCACCTACTGATAACTGGAAGGTTGGTGGTTCGATCATTGGCTCCTCCAGTCTGCATGTCAAGTATCCTTGGGCAAGACCTCAAGTTGCTCTCCGATGTATTTATCGGAGTATGAATGTGTGTGAATGTTCTTAGAAAGCACTAAGTATAGAGAAAGTGCTTGCGAGAATGGGTGTGAAGCTGGCATGTTGTATACAGTGCTTTGAGTACTCCGGGAGAGTAGAAAAGCGCTATATAAGAATCTTATCATTTTCCACGATGACAGGCCAGGCTTCGACTGCATTTTGCAGCTCCAGATGAAACTGAGCACTGAACAGAATTTCACTCGTCTCGGACGGCAGCCTGTCTGGCATGCTCTCTGCTTTTTAAAGCTACTTCACTCTTTTTTGTTCCTTTTATTTATTCTTTGTTTTCCACTACTTAGTTCATACTTCTTGCACAGTCAAGTAATCTTTTATTCACTTGGAAACGCAGTTCTCCTAAAACTACAACTCCTCTGTGATGACTGCGACGCCATTCTGCTCCTTTGGCTACAGCTGCTGGGACTCAGATGGCATAGCCGCGCTGGCGTTCAGCACGTCATCCCCACGATGATCAAGAGGAACTACCACGGCTGCAGAGCCGGGAAAGCAGGATGACTGGAGAGGAAAAGATTTCGTCCTGCTCTCCTGTCAGTAGTGACTGGTAACGTCAGATTGCTGGTGAATAAGATGGACGAGCTTGCGACGCCAACAAGGACATGAAACACTGCATAAAAAAAGTTCCTGGACCAGGTGTGTGAGAGCAGACTGGGACCCCGGATGTGTGCAATACACACATTGAACTGTTAGCAGTGAGTCTTGAACTGTATTATTTACTGCGAGAGGTTCCCCTTGTCATAATTATCATTGTTTAAATCGCCCAAGGTGAATGACATCATCAGCTCGGTGACAGCAGACCTGAATCGAAGCCCGTTTATGTTTGTGGGTGTAATGTGCGATTTTAACCACACAAATCTACCGTTTTACCTACGTTCAAGCAATAAAACCAGAGACATTAAAACACTGGACGCGCGTCCAAATGGCTCTTTGGGTGTTAAAGGTTGCTGACCCCTGGTTTAGACGCTCTCCACGGTTTCATCAATCAGTGCTTCCAGGACAGAGTGATGATGACCCAGAGCGCATCTTCCACGGCCAAAATTGAGACGCAGTCATCGAAAAGATGTCGCCAGGCAAACTCCCTCGGCACATCATCACCTGCCACTTTACTGACATCCTGGAGTCAATCAACAAGCGATTGTCCAGTTTCAATTCGAGGCTGTCCCTGATGGCACCTTGGGAGAGGCTTACAGTTACAGGAGCTCTGACCAACTTCTGTTCTTTTAAATTATTTAATTTCTTTTCCTTGCTTTTTTCACTTTTTCCATGTAACCTGTCACAAGAATGCTAGCCAGAAACAGCTTGAAGTTATTTCTGTGTTATTTGATCATATACAGACTGTTTAACCCCAGTATGTGGAGAGCAATCTCAAACATCGGCTCCATTGTTTACACCCGGGATCAGCTGTTAGCCCTTAGCAACCAGCTGATTCACCCCAGAGAAAGACCAGAGATCCCCAGGGAGTTACGGCGGAGGAGACGGGGCTGTAGAGCTGGAGCTAAGTGTCAAGAGTGGAAGACACGGTACAAACCATCTGTACCCATGACGCTGTCACCTACCTGCTGCATTGGGGGCTTCTCTCATCTGGAGAGCACCAGGTGCGCTGTTATTTCTCCAGTGCCTTGAATACAATCCAACCTTAAGTGCTAAGGGAGAAGATGCAGGGAGCAGGAGTGGACCATCAGCTGTCCTCGTTGATTATTGACTACCTCACCAGTAGACCCCAGTATGTGAGGCTGTGGGACTGTGTGTCTGAGGTGGTAGTCTGCAGCACGGGGGCCCCACAAGGAACAGTGCTCACCCCTTTCCTCTTCACCCTGTACACTGCAGACAGACCGGTAACCATAGTCAGTTTTCTTCACTCCAGAAAAGAATCCACTTCACTCCCCTTTTTCCTTTCTCTTGCTCTGACACTCTTGCATTAACATTTGCAATTGATTAACAATAGATTATGTCAAATTGCTAATGCAATGTGATGCCATAACAGCTAAAACACAGTCACTCTCTTCTAATACGTTAACTACAATATTCCCAGTTTATTTTTTACATTTTTATCCCCATCTCAGTTTTCTTTCATCCCTCCAGCACACCCTTGTCCTTGTCCCCGGCCCTTCTTTCACTGCATGGATCACCCGTTTCCCTATGCAACCACAAACACATCTCTCTGCAAATGGTAAATGGCCTGTATTTATATAGCGCTTTACTAGCCCCTAAGGACCCCAAAGCGCTTTACATATCCAGTCATCCACCCATTCACACACTGGTGATGGCAGCTACATTGTAGCCACAGGCACCCTTGGAGCGCACTGACAGAGGCGAACAGTAGAGTATTACTTCCTGTTCCAATACACAGTGCTGTTTTTGAGTAGCTTATCTGCATAGCAATTTAATTAAAAACTTCTGTTAACTATAACTTCTGTTTTCATAGTATAATCCTCACGTGTTTCATCCGAAGCACATTTCTGTGTATTCACTACCTAATTTATAGCCAAAGTATTCAGTTACTGTGTCTGTACGCTAGCTTAGCTCATAGCCAACTCGCTAGCAGCATGGCCTCTTCACCTGTCCCTCCTGCACTTTCCTGCTCATTGTGTCAGATGTTTAGTTACTCCTCGGCCTCCTTTAGCAGTAATGATACTTGTAACAAATGTAGCATATTTGCAGCTCTGGAGGCCAGTGGTGGAGCTTAGACAGTTTAGGCCAACATTTTGCTGTGATCTTTAATTTGACTTTCTAGTTATAATATTCATTATTTTATGTTATAATGTAATATGCTGTGCTCCATAAATTGATCCTGCTTTGTTGTCTTTTGTGTTGTTGTAAAGTGTTGGTAGATGTCGTAAAGGGGGTGTGTATTTGCCCACATGTGGGGGCGATGAAAGCTTAGGCAAGTAAGCAGGACGTGGAGCAACAGTTTTCTGACCGTTGCCGTTTATTGTGGTTTCGCTGTAACAAAAGGAACGGAAACGGAGCTCCCACCAGAGGCCTTTGTTTTGTATTTTTCGGTTTCTATGGAACAAATAAATTTTCTCTTTTGTTTTAAACATTTGCCTCATTTTTGCTACCAAAAGGCATACAAGCGATTCAAGAAGAGCACGAGTCAGAATCTTTACGTCCCACAGAAGCGGCGTGGAAGGACCGAGTTTGCCGCTACAGCCAGGATTACTGAATTAGAGACTCTGCTTCCCACCCTTCATTCGCCCGTAGCTAGCCATGTCCCTGTAGCTGGTGCAGCCGAAGATAGCGTAGGCCCCGCTAGCTGTTCCCCGGCAGACCCCAAGCAGCTGGGGAAAGAGGGCGGCTGGGTGACTGTGAGGAGGAAGCATAGTCCTAAACAGAAGCCCCAGGTACACCACCAACCTGTTCATGTGTCTAACCGTTTTTCCCCCACTCGGCGACACACCCGCCGGGGGTCTAACTCTGGTAATTGGAACAATACAGTATCCACATCTGAACCAAAGAGTAAAACAGTGAAATGTGGATTATTAAATATTAGGTCTCTCTCCTCCAAGTCTGTTAGGACATGACTTAATAATTGATCAACAAATTGATTTACTCTGCCTTACAGAAACCTGGTTGCAGCAGGATGATTATGTTAGTTTAAATGAATCAACACCCCCGAGTCATTCTAACTACCAGGGGGGGTGGCAGCAATTTTTCACACCAGCCTATTAATCAACTTGAATTAATCTGATGCTTTTCCTGCAGAAGGAGAGTTTTCCTGCAGAAGGAGAAGGAGAAGTGAGGCAGCAGGTGAGTAAGTGACGGAAGTGACGGACAAGGTAAGCGACTCATGTTGTAACTGACGTCAGATGCCGGAGATTTTGGCGGAAAATTAAAGCAAATGGTAGTTTAGATTTGAACAAATTCATTCAAGCTTCAGCATTACCAAATACACTTATCAATTGTCTTATAACTAACACTATTTGTCTAAATAAACACCCTGGAGAACAACGAGGAGAGTTTAGAGACTCTCCAAGATTATATTGATCAGTGCTTTCAGGATCTCGTGATGAAGAAGACCCCGTGTGCAGCTTCCCCGGCCAAACCTGAGACGCCGTCGTCGAAAAGACAACGCCCGGCAGATTCCCCCGGCTCAACATCGCCAGCCGGCAAAGATATTGCCGACATATTGGAGTCAATCGACAAGCGATTGTCCAGTTTCGACGCAAGGCTGTCCTTGGTGGAGATTCTTCACCGAGAATTTAAATGCTTGCGAGAATCCCTGGAGTACAGCCAGCAGCAGGTGGAAACGCTCGCTGCTGAAAATGCCACGCTAAGGGAGTCGGTGAAATGTCTCACAGATAATGTTACCCAGCTCAATAGAGAAAATAAAAAAAATAAAAGAAACAGTTATCGATCTACAAGCTCGTAGCATGCGTGATAATCTGGTATTTTCTGGTATTCCAGAAGCCGCTGGAGAGGACGCGGAGACCACGGTAAAAAGCTTCATCAAAACCCACCTGAAGCTGCCGGAGGACACTGTGAAGAACATCGTCTTCGATCGGGTACATCGCCTCGGCCCCATTCGGGCTACGGCCGGGAGACCACGTCCTATCGTGGCCAAATTCGGCCACTTCAAACAAAAGCAACATGTGAAAAGCCGCGGCAGGGAATTAAAAGGAACGGACTTCAGCGTGAACGACCAGTTCCCCAAAGAGATCTTGGAACGACGCAGGGTCCTCTTCCCAATCCGACGCGGCTTCATCCAGAAGGGCTCCCGCGCTGTCATCGCTGTGGACCGGCTGTACGTGGACGGACAGCTCCACCGCGACCCCAACATCACTCCGTGGCTGTATTAACCTCACACCAGATAAGAATCAGCTACACCATTTCCCTATCCACTCACACTAACTTGCATTAACATCTGTTTAACTTACCAGCATCAAATCGCATCTTAAAGTGTGATTTCATAGCAGAATTAACACCGTCACTCTCCGTCAGTGATTTAATTGGAATGTTTACGTTTTGTTTCTGTTTTTTTTTTCTTCTCGTTTTTTTTTTTTTTCCTCCTCTCTTTTCCCCCTCTTGGTTTTATGCTGCTCACCCCTGTCCTTGGTTTCTTTCTTTATTCCTTTCACTGCCTCGATCACCTGCTTCGACACTCATCCACAAACATCCTTTATTTCGACACATACGCACCATGCGCTCAACGGCAGCACATTTACATCAGTCAGACAGCGCACACAGTCGTTTAGGATACACACACTTAAGCCAAGCCTACTCATATTAGTAACTATGCATACACAAAGTCAGACTCAGGGAGCATCTCGCCACACATTTTCTCTCTCTCCTTCTCTTTATTTATGAACAAGTGACGTATTCTCTCCACCTGTCTAAGCGACGCACACAGCATACATCCCTAGTTATACACAAACATCTATGGGTACACTGAGGTTCATTACATGGAATATAAATGGAGCTGGCTCCAGAGAAAAGAGGTTAAAAATATTTAACCAACTCAAAAAACTACAGGCGGATGTTGTCCTATTACAAGAGACCCACAGACCTCTTAGAGGTTCGAATGAACTTAAAACACCGGAGTTTCCTAATGTGTTCTCAGCTTGTTATAATTCTAGACAAAGGGGAGCAGCAATTTTAATACATAAAAATATTAATTTCACAGTACTCGATACAGTTATAGATCCAGAGGGCAGATTCTTAATCATTAAACTATCTATACTTGATAAAAAGCTATGTATTGCAAGTGTATATGGTCCAAATGTTGATGATCCCTCATTCTTTCACGGTTTTTTCAGTGCACTCTCTGAACACTTAGATGGCACACTTGTTCTTGGAGGCGACCTCAACCTTGGACTAAATGAAGACATGGATAGGCTCAATACAGCGGGAACTCAGCGTAATTGGCAGTCCACAAATATAATCAAACAGTATATGAGTGACTTTGGTCTTTGCGATGCATGGCGCTCCCTTCACCCCACCAGTAAGGAATATACTTTTTTCTCACATGTCCATCACTCCTACTCTCGTCTGGATTATTTTTTGGTCAGCAGCTCACTGCTGAACGACATTTCAGACACTGAGATTCACCCTATAGCTGTCAGCGATCATGGTCCTGTATCTTTAACACTAATGCACAAGAATAATACTACGCCAAGTAAAAACTTAATATATCACTAATATATCACTACTTAAAGATGAAGACTTTATTAAATATTTAAAAAAAAAAAGAATGGACTCTATATTTAGACTATAATGACACTCCCGAAACATCAGCTTCTGTTCTATGGGAAGCAGGGAAAGCTGTGATGAGAGGTAAAATAATTTCTTTCTCATCACATAAAAAGAAAAAAGAAAACAAAAATATTCAGGAATTAGAAAAAAAACATCAAATCACTAGAAGAAGCCTACGCGTCCCACCAAGATCAGGAAACATTGAACAAAATACGCAAAACAAAACTAGAATTAAATGAGATAATTGATAAAAAAAACAAAATTCTTAGTACAAAGACTACGCCTACAAAATTATGAACATGGTAATAAATCCGGTCAATTTCTAGCAAACCAGCTAAAAATAAATAAAGAAAAAACAACTATATGTGCTGTTCAAGATTCATCTGGGAACACAATATATGAACCGATACAAATAAACAACATTTTCAGGGATTTCTATAAAACGTTGTATTCACCACAAATAAACCCATCTAAAAAAGAAATTGATCAGTTTTTGGACAACATAACTCTTCCAAAATTATTGGACACTCAAGCAATGGCACTGGATTCACCACTGACACCAGGTGAACTCCAGGAAGCCCTGATAAGTATGCCCAATAATAAGGCTCCAGGTCCAGATGGCTTTCCTGCAGAATTCTACAAAGAATTCTGGTCGATTCTAGCACCAGTTTTCTACAGAACGTTGTTGGAAATTAAAGAAAAGGGCAGACTTCCATCAAATATGAATTCTGCAAACATTAATCTCCTGCTAAAACCAGGCAAAGACCCTGTATATCCCTCAAGCTATCGTCCAATATCCCTTATAAATGTAGACCTTAAAATAATCTGCAAAGCTCTCTCAAAGAGACTGGAGAAAATAACCCCCCTCTTAATTCATCCTGACCAAACTGGTTTCATAAAAGGTAGGCACTCATCAACAAATACACGTAGATTACTTAATTTGATGGACTACTCATACAGTAAAAACCTAGAAACTACAATATTCTCTTTAGACGCAGAAAAAGCATTCGACAGAGTTAACTGGAAATTTCTATTTGCAACTTTACACAAATTTGGTTTTGGATCCTCTTTCATAAACTGGTTAAAAATATTATATAATTCCCCAACAGCTTGTGTTAGAACAAATGACCAGACATCCTCCAGCTTCTGTCTCTTGAGGGGCACCAGGCAGGGATGCCCACTCTCCCCTTCACTGTTTGCAATTTTTATTGAACCACTAGCAGCAGCAGCAATTAGACAGAATTCAGTAATTAAGGGCATAAAATGCAAGAACGTGGAACATAAAATCAGCCTTTATGCGGATGATGTGTTGCTTTTTCCCCAAAATTCACAAACCAATATCTCTGGGGTGATTGAATTGATAAACTCTTTTGCAAGAATATCAGATTACTCAATTAACTGGTCAAAATCTACAGTTCTACCGATTAATTGCTCCCTCCATAATTCCTCTTCGACACCACTGCAATCGGGAAATATAAAATATTTAGGTATTAATGTTTCTCCCAAGCTTGCAGATCTAACTAAATTAAACCATATCCCACTTTTAAAGAAGGTAGAAGATGATCTGGCTAGATGGAAATGTCTACCCATATCACTCATGGGAAGGGTTGCCGCTATAAAAATGATGGTCTTACCAAAAATAAATTATTTATTCTCAATGATCCCAACTAAACCGCCACAAGATTGGTTCAGATCTCTAGATTCATGTATGTCCAAATTCCTTTGGAAAAATAAACCCCCACGTATAAGCTTAAAAACACTACAAAAGACCAAGGATAAAGGAGGACTAGAACTACCTAACTTTCAGCACTACTTCTTAGCCAACAGGCTTCAGTTTATCTCAGGATGGCTAAAACATACCCTCTTAGATGAACCTTGGCTAGATGTAGAACAAGCACTCTGCAATAATCTAGAGATCTCAGACCTACCATTTATTAGCTCAAACATCCAACAACATGAATGCTTTAAAAGTATCAACATCAGCTCTTCTCTGACAGCATGGTGGGAGTTTCTAAAAATAACGGAGTCTTCATTAATCCCATGCAAACATACACCTATCTGGAACAACCCTGACATATTACAAAACAATAATATGATAAACTTTTCAGATTGGAGTGATAAAGGAATCAAATATTTAGAACATATACTAGAAGGAACAGAATTTATTCCATTTGACAGACTAGTTACACAATATGGGATCAACAAGAAGATTTTTAGAATATCAACAAATTAAATCCATAGTAAAAAAGAAATTTAACCTCAGTCAAGTTGAATTACAAACACCACCAAGTGTGGTTCAATTTCTTACTCTTAAAACCCCCAAATTACTATCCAAAATATACAGAATGCTTTCTAAAACAGATGAATCAATATCCCTTCCTATTGCAAAATGGGAAGCGGATTTATCAGTTAACTTAGACCTAAACTTCTGGTCTCAGATTTGCTTAAAAACCTTTCATCTAATTAGAAATCCCAGTCTTCAATTAATTCAATACAAAATATTACATAGAGTGCACTGTACAGGTCATCGGATGTTCAAGATGGGCTTTACGTCTACCAACAACTGCTCACACTGCCAAACCAATTCACCGGACAATTATATCCACGCTCTTTGGTTCTGTCCACCAGTTCAGAAGTTTTGGCGCGAGATATGTGAAGACTTATCGAAGTGTCTGAAATGTAACATTCCAACTTCCCCCTTAGTGTGTTTGTTGGGCAGCTTAGATAATGTCACTTCAGAAAAGAATATCGCCCATATGGTTTTCACTGCCCTATGCATAGCCAAGAAAACAGTCCTCATGAACTGGAAAAATAAAAATAATCTTAATTCTAACCAATATAGAAATTATCTATTAGATTACATTAGTCTTGATACAGCCTCTGCCACCACATCAGATCAATTGCTCTGGGCTCCTTTGATCAGCTCCATCACCTAGTGGGGGTGGGGGGTCATAGTTTGGTCCCGCCTTCACTGTTGTGATTGGTGTGGGGGTAGGGACAGGCTTAGGGCGTCGGGGGGTTCCCCGGAGGCATCTTCCTTGGGGGGCTCAACCCGGGGTAGCGGTCATGTCCGGTTAGGGGCTCTGTTGGCTCTCAGGTGACTGTTTCTTCGCGGCTGTGTGCAGCGGGGCTAGGGGAGGGTCTGTGCTGACGGACGTGGGTTACTGACCTGGTAGCCTGTCTGCCCCTGGATGGGTCCGGGATGGGCGTGAGGTTCTGGGGGCGCTCCGTCTCTGGGCTGGGGCCCTGGCCGGGCCTCGGGGGCTTGGATCCTGGTTGGTGTGTTGCCGGGGTTGTGGGCGGGTGGGTGCATGGGGGCCCAGCCCTGGAGCAGTGTGCCGCCGGTGCGTCGAGCCACCTGGGGGGCTCTTCAACTGGTGGGGGAGATTGTCACATCTTGCAGGAGCTTTCCTCTCTTCAGGAACTCTCTCTGCAGGAGGGGGAGATACAGGAGAGGTGGAGGAAGATCTCAGCCTGGGCGTTTATTGTCTCATGTAGTCTGGAAGATGAGTGGATGGTGGGGTGGGTGCAGTTTTCTCTGTGGTGGGGTTGGGTGGACTGTCCCGGGCTCTGTGGGGCCGGGGGGCGCTGCTGCACTGGGCCCCGGTCTGGATGGGCCTGGGCCCCCTTTCCCTGGCGGGTCGCGGAGTATGGGGGTGCCTACTGGGGTCAGCGGGGGAGCTGGCCCCAGGGAGGAGTCACTTGCTCCTCCCTTCCTTCCCTCCCCATCTGCCTCTCTCTTCCCGCTCCACCACAACCACCCACACATGCAGGGCCTTGGAGTAGGGGTATGTCACCAGGGTGCAGAGGAGGCTACCCCCCCCTCTGTCCCCTTCTGGCTGCCTCTGCCTCAATTTTATCCCACAACTTAGACATTCACATTACTCACACTCTCATTACACATACATATAGGATCTTGGGGGTGGGCACGATACACGGAGTCCAAAGTACCATCAGGGTGTACACCCCACCCCTGGCGTCGTTGCCCACCTCTCAATGTTAAATACACTTAGACATTGAGGGCTAGCAGGAGGGACCATGCGCTTACCTGCTGCTCTCTGGCAGGTAGCTCCATGCATATATGAAAAACAGTCGCAGGGAGTGTGTGCCTTTGGGTCGCCAAAAAGAAAATCAGGCAAAGCAAAGGCTGTCAGACGCTGTATCTGGATAGTGCTGGACCTCCGAAATCTCAGCGAACTCCAGAGGGTATACAACAGTCTTTCATGCGCATCACGCGTTCCATGGCTGCAAACTCAGCCAAACCATCGTTGTTTATCAGTGAGATTGATCCTAACAGACCAATTGTCACTGAGATGCTTCATTTGATGTTTCCTATGCCATGCTTCCAAGTTTCTTGTCTAGGTTTTTCTTATTGTTTGTTTAGATTTCCCAGTTTAGGTTTGTGTTAATTTTGCTTCAGTTTGCCTTGCCCTTTGTTTGTACCTTTTTTACCAGCCATATTAAACGGCTCGCTTTTTGTTAACATTCAAGTTTTGTTCCCTGTTCCTTGGAGTCTGCATTTTGGGTCCTTTTTCAATTCATACAGTCTGCCCTCGCCAGACTGTGACAAATTGTCACTGAGAAGCTGCATTTGCTGCCAGTTCGGAGAGAAATGCCAGCAAAGAAGAAAAGAAGAAAACCCCCTGCTGTCTGATCATTTCCTGATAACATTTACAAGTGACGGAAGTGACGGACAAGGTAAGCGACTCATGTTGTAACTGATGTCAGACGCCAGAGATTTTGGCGAAAAAATTAAAGCAAATGGTAGCTTAGAATTGAACAAATTCCTTTAAGCTTCAATTTTACCAAATACACTTATCAATTGTCTTATAACTAACAACATTTATCTAAATCATCTCCAACACCCTGGAGAACAACGGGGAGAGTTTAGAGGCTCTCCAAGATTATATTGATCAGTTCTTCCAGGATCTCATAATGAAGGCTCAGAGTGCATCTTCCCCGGCCAAATCTGAGACGCAGTCATCGAAAAGATGTTGCCCGGCAGATTCCCCTGGCACAACATCGCCATCCGGCAACGACATAGCTGACATCCTTGAGTCAATCGACAAACGATTGTCCAGTTTCGATGCAAGGCTGTACTTGGTGGAGATTCTACACCGGGAATTTAAATCCTTGCGAGAATCACTGGAGTTCAGCCAGCAGCAGGTGGAAACGCTCGCTGCTGAAAATGCCACGCTAATGGAGTCAGTGAAATGTCTCACTTAAAATGTTACCCAGCTAAATAGAGAAAATCAAAATATGTGGGTTTTTTTTGTAAGACATTTCATGAAAAGCCGCTGATTTCTTGTGGTTTTACTCGGAGCTGTGTCATTTTGTGTTATTTTGCTTGCAGGGCTTCAGTTACTTGATGTTCTGCCAAAGCTGAGGGAGCAGGAGGATGAAGACTTGATTATTCAGTGCGAAGCTTTTGAAGAGGCGATGGCTGAAGATGAGGAAGAGCTCCTGCGAGTGTATGGGGGCATTGATATGAGTAATCACCTGGAGGTTTTTACTACACTTTTTAACAAGGTGAGCAGCTCCCCAGCCTCTCTCCAGCTGTTGTCCATCCTGCAGACGTTGCTGGTGCTGGGACCAGGGCGCCCTGACATCTGGCTGGCTCTGGAGGCCATCACTAACAGAGCCATACTGCTCGCCCAGGACTCTCAGATGGAGTCCTGTGAGAAGATCATGCAGCGGCTGATGGCTTTTAAAAGAAAAAGCTGCGACGATCGGCACGAGGTGGACGGACTGCGGGTCAAAGTGGATAAGGCTGTGCAGACGGAGCTGGATCACCCGTACACGGAGAAGCCAAACACCGTCCCCTAAAAGGCCACTGTGTACCTCTGTTCCACCGCCACCACCCCCTCTACCGCCCTCTAACCAGTGCCCGCCCCCGCCGCCTCCACCGCTACCTGGAGGGTTTGCTGGTCCCCCGCCACCTCCTCCATTGCCTGGAATGGCACCACCACCACCACCACCACCACCTCCTCTGCCCTTTGGACCAGGGGTCCCCCCTCCTCCCCCGCCCTCACCAGGGATGGGTGGTGGGCCACCACCGCCTCCACCCGGCATGCCTCCTCCGCCTCCACCTCCAACAGGCATGATTGTGGCCCAGAGTAGCCAGGCCCTGGGCTGCAGCGCGCCCTCAAAGACAAGCCGCTGTCCCACTCTGAGGATGAAGAAGCTCAACTGGCAGAAACTTCGCACTGTTACTGATGGTCACTCCATGTTTTTAGCCCAGTCCAGTTTATTGTCAATGTGTACTCCAAGGTATTTGTGGAGGACTATAAATACCTTGGAGTACACATTGACAATAAACTGGACTGGGCTAAAAACACCACAGCACTTTACAGGAAGGGCCAGAGTGGTCTCTATTTTTTGAGGCGACTGAGGTCCTTCAACATCTGCCAGAAAATGCTGAGGATTTTCTATGAGTCTGTTGTGGCCAGTGCGATCCTCTATGCTGTTGCATGCTGGGGGAGCAGGCTGAGGGTCGCAGATGCCAACAGACTTAATAAACTGATCCGTAAGGCCAGCAATGTTGTGGGGATGGAGCTGGACTCCCTCAAGGTGGTGTCGGAGAGGCGGATGCTGTCCAAGATAAAGACAATGTTGGATAACACCTCCCACCCACTCCATGACATGCTGGTCAGTCACCGGAGCTCGTTCAGTGAGAGACTGAGATTACCGAAAAGCACCACTGAACGACACAGGAAATCATTCCTGCCTGTGGCCATCTCCCTGTACAACGCATCCACTTAACACACTGTTTGCTGCTACAACTACACATGTTTCTTTTCCAACTATTTATTTATAAGTGATGTATGTATGTATGTATGTATGTATGTATGTATGTATGTATGTATTGTACTATTCTTAGTGTATTGTCTGTCTTGTCTTAATGTTGGTTTAAAATGGAGCACTGTAACAAAAAAATAATTTCCCCCAGGGATCAATAAAGTATTCTGATTCTGATGTGGGCCTCGGTTCAGAAAGAGCCGCCTCCTCACGAGCCCGACTACAGCAGCATCGAGCAGCTGTTCTGCCTCCCGGTGGCCGAACACAAAGACAAGGGGGCAGCTGCTCCTGTCAAGAAGGAGCCTAAAGAGATCACGTTCATCGACCCAAACAAAAGCTTGAACGTAAATATATTCCTCAAGCAGTTCAGAAAGTCTCCAACTCTGCGGCGGAGGTGAAGGAGCAGTATGCAAAAGTTCTTGAGTCAAATCTGGAGTTGTTCGGAGAACTGGCTGTCTATTTACGTGAAGATGCCAATCAGCTGTCACTGGAGGAACTCTTCGGTACCATCAGGACTTTCCAAGGACTCTTCATCAAGGCGCTGAAGGAAAACAAAACTCGGACAGAACAGGCGGCCAAGGCTGAGAAGAGAAAGAAGCAGCTGGCAGAGGAAGAGTCCAAGAGACAGAAAGGAGAGAATGGGAAAATAATATTTACGCGATATCGAACTCTCAGAAAAATCAACCTTTGTGCAACAATGGAGACTCGGAACCAGTCTTCATCGCCAGTCCATGCATAACCGCGAGTGAGTGTCTGCCTAATGATTTCAGCGATGTTTTTGAGTACAGTCTATCAGATTTTTAATATAGTTGATACCCACCACACCAGATTGTCTCAGAAACAACACTGATTCAGACATAGGTTTTGAACAAGGCTGCATAACAGACTCGCAAATATCACAGGCATACGACGCATACTTAAATACAGCAAACACATCTACTTTTGATCAGACCCATTCTGCATCAAAAAATGATATATACACCATCTTTGATGCCAAACTCAGCCAACATCAACAAGCAGTACAGAGGGATGTGCAAGAAATAGCAGCTAAAGTCAACCAACGTCAAGAAGCAGCACCAGGGAACTTGCAAGAAATAGCAGGGGTTCTAACTAGTATCCAGCAGACAATAAACAATACCTCGGGTTTATTAGATCTCATTGATACCAGCTTTCTAAATAGTTGACTTTTAAAATCCACACCATGGATCCACCCCGTAAATTATTCAAACACAATGATGGTACCTCCACTCGAGCTAAATGGTTTGACTTTGAGGGTTTTAACCATGCGGCTGCACAATTAGTAAGAAAATGTCAAGTTTTGCATGCAAGACTTTGTAGTCTCGCAGCAGCACGCAGGGCAGTGTCTAATGCGCGTCCTTGTCCAACTCATTCTGAAGCAGTTACTGATGATGCTGTTGATCAACCAACCGAAACATCCGGATTTGCCTGTAGCCACAAATGTTACTGTTGCAGGGACTGTTGTTACTCAAGCTACCATCGATTGTCTTATTACTGGGGCTTCTGTCACGCCTGAAAGGGTGTGTGCACCTAGCACACATGCTTATCTGGGTGCTACTGCTGCTACTGCAGATGCTGATGCTGTTGCTGACGCACCACCACACAACCCCTCAAACAATGGAAATTCCTCAAGTGTTAACCACAAACAGGTGCTCCAGTAGTAGAGCCCATTGTTCAGTCTGGGTCTGGCAGTCAGTCATCATAGCATCAGAGAGATACCCAATTTCAACGCCCGAGAATTGCGCGAGCGCCTTGATTTTAGGGACATAAGTCTTGATGATCCAGAATAAGTGCCAGAAAGAGTTAGAAGCTGCTTAGCTAATGTGAGAGCAGTGGCTGGATCTCAGCAGGGCTTTGTTCTAAATGTGGTCCTGCGTGGGCCCTCGTTGGCTTCTGATGTTCAAGCTGTTTTAAATCCTGATGATCACTATGACCCTGACCTGTTTCTCGACCAAATAGCTCAAGTTATGCAAAGTAATGACGAATCCATCGGTGATGATGAATTAGAGTTTGTCACGGTTGCACAAAACAGTAGCGGCGGGGCTCGCTTAAAACTGGCAAACATCCCTTATGAGATTCTCTCAAAGAAGGGTAAACATTTGTACACACCAGACAATACGCACAACAATTTGTGCTACTCCCTTTGCATAGTACATTCATTAAACCCAACAGCCCCCCGAGCATGAAAAACATGCTACTGCTAAACAGTTACATGCTCGAGTAGGTCTATGCGACACACAGACAGTATCATTCTCTGATGTCTGCAAATTTGAGAAGCACCTAAACATTAAGATAGTAATCTATTATCACGCAGCAGGGCGTAAACGTCTGCTTAGTTTCTTCACACATGATGAGCCAAATCCAAACACTGTAATGCTGTACCTACACAACGAACACTATCACCTGATTGAAAAGCCAACAGCTTTTCTCGGGGCATCCTGTGTGTGTAATTTCTGTTACAATACATATGAAACACCGCTCTATCACAGCTGTAAACATAGATGCAACGTATGTTTCACACTCCGTCACCACCACAGAGGTCCCACCGTGAAATGCAGTGACTGTAACCGCATCTGCAAATCACAACACCGTTACCAACAACACAAATTATCAGAAATAAAACATAACATGGTCCCGTGCGACAATATGAAGCATTGCATGAGTTGCGGGGTCACACAGAGAATCAGAGAAATCACCACACAAATGTGTCGAGCACTGCCGCGAGCCTAAATTAGCCGGGGACTCTGAGCATCAGTGTTTCATACAGCCTGTTGAACAACAGAACTCTTGTGATAAATATATTTTATATGATTTTGAGACACGGTATCACAACGGCAAACATGAGGCCAACTTTGTGTGTGCGTCTGATCTGAAGGGTAACAAGTTCACATTTAATACATTAAAATGTGTGGATGCATTTGTGCAGCATTGCAGACGCCCAAGGTTTCGTGGGTACACATTCATAGCACATAATGCATCTGGCTTTGATAACTACATACTTCTGGAGTACTTTGTCAAGCAGTGTATAACACCTACCGTCACAATGAGAGGGAGCCGTGTGATTCTGATGCATGACAGGCACTATGACCAGCGGTGGATTGAGTCGTTCAGCTTTTTGCCCATGGGTCTTGCCAAAATACCCTCTGCTTTAGGTTTTCAAGACCTGCAGAAGGGCCATTTCCCACACAGATTCAACACTAGGGATAATGAGTATTATGTTGGTCCATACTCAGACCCCTCCTTCTATGGCTATGAGCGCATGTCTGAAAGTGGCAAGGTGAGCTTCATGGAATGGTACCAGACTGATGTTTCCACTCTGCAGCATGTGCGCTGAAGACCAGTTCCAGTACTCTGCATGCGGGCACAGTGACAATGAACGCATGTTGAAAGGCACATTGGTCTCATTTGAGCTTGAAAAAGCTGCTGAGCAAGGATACAAGCTTGTTTCTATTGATGAGGTGTGGCATTTCCCCAACAAGACTGACACACTGTTTAAAGACTATGTGAAAGCCTTTCTAAAAAACTTAAACATGAGGCCTCGGGGTATCCAGAACATGTGAAAACCCCTGACGAACAGCAAGAGTACATAGACAAGTGTTATGAAAAGGAGGGAATAATGCTGGCTCCGTCCAAAATATGTGTAAATAAAGCTGTTCAAAACTGCAACAAGCTGCTGCTAAACTTGTTATGGGGTCGTTTCAGCATGAGGTCAAACATGGCGTCATCTGAGCTCATCACAGACCCATCCAGGTTTAGTCAGCTAATGTTCAGCGACCAGTACAACGTGCGGCAGTTTAGTTTCATCTCCGACAACGTCGCCATGGTGCAGTGGGCGCCACGCCGATGGTAGAGCATCCCGCGTGAAGGACGTTAATGTCTTTGTGGGTGCCATGACCACTGCACACGCCAGACTCATGCTGTATGGTTTGTTAGAAAACTTGCAGTAGCGTGTGCTGTATCGTGATACAGACAGCATCATTTTCACAGCACGCCCTGGCGACTGGATGCCTCCTCTGGGCCCTTTCTGGGGGATCTCACCAGCGAATTAGCTTCTGGACAGGGAGGTGTGGAAGATCACAGAATTTGTTTCCGGTGGGCCAAAATGCTACGCGTATCACACATCGCTGGGTAAGACCCAGGTCAAATGTGAAGGCGTAACACTGAATGCACTAAACTCCAAAGTTGTCACCCACGAATCCTTAAAAGGTTTAGTCCACAAGTTTGTAGCCAATCAGGCATGAGACGCACACCTAGTGGCTGTGTCTGATAATATCAAACGCGATAAAAGGAAGCTTCATTTGAAGAATGAAACAAAAAAACAAAAAAAGTCGTCTACAACAAGCGCCGTGTGCTCCCAGACTATACAACCCTGCCTTATGGATTTTAAATTAGATCAGGGGTTTGATGCCAGGTTGCAGCACCCGTTCAGCATGGTGGTCAGTGGTCCCAGTAACTGCGGCAAGACTTTTTATTGTCAAAAATGTCATTGAAAATGCTTCCAGGATTATTTCTCACACACACACACACACACACACACACACACACACACACACACACACACACACGACCAACTTCTTAAGATAAGAGACAAACTTTGTTAACGGTATACCCGAATCTCTGGCTGATGACACCCTTCTGCCTACAGACAAGAATAATT
This sequence comes from Rhamphochromis sp. 'chilingali', assembly GCF_963969265.1. NCBI lineage: Eukaryota > Metazoa > Chordata > Actinopteri > Cichliformes > Cichlidae > Rhamphochromis > Rhamphochromis sp. 'chilingali'. The sequence goes on from NC_137930.1 coordinate 1,439,504, forward strand.
TGTTAATTATAGACGATGTAATGAACGATGCAGCTAACAATTTAGAAGTACAAAATGTGTTCACAAAGTATGTGCATCATAGGAATTTGAGTTGTATACATCTGGTTCAGAATTTGTTTATTCAAGGAAAATCCAGTAGAACTATTTCCTTGAACACTAATACTGTTTAAAAATCCAAGAGATAAATATCAAATCATGCTTTTAGGTAGACAAATGTTTCCTGGTAATACTAAATATTTTATAGAGGCGTTTAATGATGCCACATCCACAACATACGGGTATCTTTTAATAGACTATAAAGCCAAGACCCCGGACTATTCAAGACTCAGAACAAATTTACTGTCAGACCGTCCGGTTGTTTATGTCCGAAAACATAAAAACAGTGAAGAGGTGAAAGGATGTGATCACGCATGCGGAGGAATCTGTCTCTGTTGGAGTTGATATACAAGTCTCCACCGGCTTTATGCAGAGTTATTATTAGCAATGCAGGCTTGGATTTCATCAATGCATTGTGTGAGATACCTTGCAATACCTTAAAGGCTAACATTCCACTGACCAATCAGCAGTACAAACAGTTAAAGAAAAAAAAAATCTCTAATCAGACTGATTGCTGACAAAAAGAAAAACTTTGAAAAAGAGAAAGACAATCAACCAATCTGGAGGGTTTTTACTACCCTTATTAGGGGCTGCAATCCCTTTCATAACCAGTCTGATAGAAAACAGGTGAAAATTAGTGATGTGCGGATCGATCCTGAAATATCGATTCCTCCGATACCAGTCATTTATGTTCTAGAATCGATTCTCACATTAAAATATCGATATTTTAGTAATTTAGGGTAAATTTGTAGTTTATCATTAACAGGAACACAGTGGAAAGAAACTATAACATTCGGATTGTCTACATTCAAAGGAACTACTTCCTCTTCCGCCTTTCATAGTCATGTGCGAAATACGGCTGTATAAATGTCTCGCAGCCCCTTGGCGCGCGCACTCACAACAATGGCTGAGCCTAATTGTGCGGACGTATTTTACCTCCACAAACAGCTGAGACGTGGTTTGGATACATGTGGCAAAAAAGTGCTCCACGAGTGAGGTGTTGTGGCCATACTTTCCCAACCTTGAGACCTCAGAATTAGGGAGACAATCAAAAGGGCACATTTTACAGTGTTTATTTATCGGATAAAATACGTTAAATGTCACCATCACCGAAACAGCGGGGGTGTCCAAATTCAGAGGCTGCTTCCACCTGAGGACCCGCTCTTCGCGGTCTAAAGAAAGCCAGGTAGTACGTCACGAGTTCCCTCGGTGGAGTGAAACTCTGCCGTCTGTTCCTTGCTATCTAAAATATAACCGGGCGCTGACGTAAACTCTCGACCGTCTCACACTTTCTTTAATTAGTTTTCTGTTTGATGTTTATTCAGCTGTGTGAAAACCCCGGAGGAACCCACCCGAGGGATTAATAAAGTTTAATTTAATTTAATCTAATCTAATAACTTTAATCTCAGCCAAACAGATTTACTCACGAACAAATAAAACACTGAAAAAGCCAAACAATAACATTTTTAAGTTATCAAAGTGACTTATATATCATGTTTAACCCGAGTAGTGAAAGACCGCGGGGGTTTGAAGACGATGTGTCGGCTCAGATATTTGAAGTTTACACAGCTACATTCTCACCTGAAAATATGTCAAAAGTTGTTTTTTTTCTTTTTGCGACCCAGAAAGAGAAATAAGAGTAATATTAAAACTAAGTAGCTGCCGCCATTGTTGGAAACTGGAATTGGCTCGGCGGCGCTATGAATTCTGCAATATGGTTTTTCAATTTTGTTGTCCAGGTGGAAATTCGGGAGAATGGTGGCTCCGGGATTCTCCCGGAAAAATCGAGAGGGTTGGCATGTATGGTTGTGGCAATATCACTAACCTTGTCAAACACCTCAGAGTAAATCATATCACAGAATATGACGAGTGTATGTTGAGACGAACTGAAGAGGAGGACAGGACAGGTGCTGCTAGGGCGAGACAGACGTCTCTCATGGAGTCCTTTAGTGCTGCAGGCAGGCAAGGTGTTCAAATAGCGCACAACTTCAGTTTTTTTATTTCTATATGATGAGCTCTGCATTATTAAGTGATAAGAACAAGTAATCTGATGTCCTGTAATCATTATGACGCTATAATTTGAGATACAATAAATAAAATACGTTTTTGTACAAAGTATCGATATCGGATCAGTATCGTCGATACCACCCTGGATATTACTTGGTATCGGATCGGAAAGGAAATCGGTGGTATCGCACATCACTAGTGAAAATGGAACATGTGCAAAAGATGTTTTTGGTGCCTGAACATCAGCTGGACTTATTGAAACGACCACAACAGTACACAGGCAACATTAGACAACAGGCTCAGAATGACTTGGACAAGGAGATCGTGGGGCGATCGTGGCTCAAGAGTTGGGAGTTCGCCTTGTAATCGGAAGGTTGCCGGTTCGAGCCCCGGCTTGGACAGTCTCGGTCGTTGTGTCCTTGGGCAAGACACTTCACCCGTTGCCTACTGGTGGTGGTCAGAGGGCCCGGTGGCGCCAGTGTCCGGCAGCCTCGCCTCTGTCAGTGTGCCCCAGGGTGGCTGCGGCTACAATGTAGCTGCCATCACCAGTGTGTGAATGTGTGTGTGAATGTGTGGATGGCTGGATATGTAAAAGCGCCTTGGGGTCCTTAGGGACTAGTAAAGCGCTATATAAATACAGGCCATTTACCAAGGAGATGCTTCATGTAATAGAATAGAAAACTTTGTCAATTTCTTCAAATGTACTTGCCATACAAAGGAATCGAAATTACTATCACACTGTCCCATGCGTAGACATTGATAACAATAAAGTGCAGATGCACAACAAAAACAGCCCTAACAATAAGGTAATATTAAATAGGTAACAGGATAGACAAGACCTAAAAATAAATAAATAAAGTGTTCCAACAGTGTTCCCTGGAAAATAGTATACTAGTCTACTTGAGGTAGTCCCAGGTTGTTGTTGGTAGGGGTTTTTGTTTTAATGCAGCATAAGACTATAGCAGCAGTAATAGTAATATAATAATATAAATAGTGCTAAAAGAAATACTAAAAATATATAGCAGCAGGTGTGTGCAATTGCAATGCAGAAGTAGTTGTTTCCAGTCAGGAATGTTTTCCAGTTCTTAGTTCAGAGAGTGTTTCCTTGTTGGAGAGTGTGCGTGGGTGGGTGCGTGGATGGGGGGGTGGGGGTAGAGTCCAGTCTGTCTTCCTATACTTCTGCCAATCTGGTGATTCTGCTTGCTGGGAGCCGGGAGGGAAGAGAGTTCAGCAGTCTCACAGCCTGGTGGATGAAGCTGTTGGTGAGCCTGGTAGTGCGGGAGCGGAGACTTCTGTATCTCTTTCCAGAGGGCAGGAGGCTGAACAGACAGTGCGTGGGGTGGGTTGCGTTGTTGACAATTGTGATGGCTTTGCAGGTGAGGCGAGTGGTGTAAATGTCTTGCAGGGAGGGGAGTGGTACACCAACTATCCTCTCAGCTGTTCTCACAATGCGTTGTAGAGCTTTCCTGTTATAGTCAGTGCAGCTACCGCCCCACACAGTGATGCAGCTGGAGAGGATACTTTCAATAGTTCCTCTGTAGAATGTAGTCAGGATGGGTGGTGGAGCACTTGCCCGCTTGAGTTTGCGCAGGAAGTAGAGGCGCTGTTGTGCTTTCTTGGCCAGTGATGCTGTGTTGGTGGTCCAAGAGAGGTCCTCACTGATGCGCACCCCCAGGAACTTGGTGCTACTCACCCTCTCCACCGCAGCGCCGTCGATGATCAATGGGGGGGTGACAGGTGTGGCCTCTCTGGAAGTTGACAATAATCTCCTTGGTCTTACTGACATTTAGCAGGAGGTTGTTGTCTCTGCACCACGTGGCCAGGAGCTCAACCTCTTTCCTGTAGTGGGTCTCATCGCCCTTGGTGATGAGCCCCACCAGCGTTGTGTCGTCCGCATACTTCACAAGGTGGTTGGAGCTGTAGGTTGGTGTGCAGTCATGTGTCAACAGGGTGAAGAGCAGAGGACTGAGCACACAGCCTTGTGGAGCCCCCGTGCTCAGGGTGATGCTGTTTGAGACCTTGTTGCCCACACGCACCGCTTGAGGCCTCTGGCTGAGGAAATCCAGCAGCCAGTTGCAGAGGGAGGTGCTGAGGCCCAGTCTGTCCAGTTTACAGATGAGTTGTTGTGGTATTATGGTGTTGAATGCTGAGCTAAAGTCTATGAACAGCATTCTCACATATGAGTCTTTCTTGTCCAGATGAGTTAGGGCTGGGTGGAGGGCAGAGCAGATTGCATCCTCTGTGGATCGTTTCGCTCTGTATGCGAACTGGTGTGGGTCCAGGGTGGGAGGTAGGGTGGATTTGATGTGTGACATGACTAGTCGTTCAAAGCACTTCATAATAATGGGTGTCAGTGCCACGGGGCGGTAGTCATTGAAACAGGCTGGGGATGGTTTCTTTGGCACAGGTATGATGGTGGCAGTCTTGAAGCATGATGGGACAGTGGCTTGCCTCAGGGAGGTGTTAAAGATAAAGATGCTCATAGGGGGTCATATGATTGTTGGGTTTTTCTCTGTATCTATGAAGCGCCTTGAGGCGACTTTTGTTGTGATTTGGCGCTATATAAATAAAATTGAATTGAAAGATGTCTGTGAAGACATTCTTCAGCTCCTCTGCGCAGTCTTTCAGCACACTACAGGGATGTTATCTGGACCTGCTGCTTTCCGGGCGTTGATGGTGATGAGTGTCCTCTTCACGCTGGCAGCAGACAGGCACAGAGGCTGGTCGTGTGGAGGTGGTGGTGTTTTCTGTGGGCGTGTGTTGTTCTGTGCTTCAAATCGTGCAAAGAAGCTGTTCAGGTTGTTGAGCAGAGTGGTGTCGCTCTCACAGCTACGCGCTACAGGCTTGTAGTCTGTAATAGCCTGGATGCCTTGCCATAGGCTTCTTGCATCCTTGCTATCATTGAAGTGGGAGGTTATCTTGTGTGTGTAGTCCTGTTTCGCTTTCCTGATGCCACGTGACAGGTTGGCTCTCGCTCAGGCCTATTTCATCCCCAGCTCTGAAGGCCTTGTCTCTGGCCTTCAGCAGCCTGTGGACATCTCCTGTTAGCCATGGCTTCCGGTTGGCTCGAGTTGTGATACTTTTCACTTGTGTTACATCATCAATGCATTTGGTGATGTATGAGCTCACCGTGTCTGTGTACTCCTCGATGTCTGTGATGTTATTGGAGGTGGCTGCTTCCTTGAATATGTCCCAATCAGACAGATGTGTATGAGAAAGCTAAAAAATATGGCGATATTCTCCAAAGATACCTAACACTTGTGAGACAAGGGGCCCGTGAAAAGAGTGTATTGTCTTTATCCTTACCGGAACAGCTTAACACAGATGTGCAAACCCCTCCTGCGGACACCCCTCCTGTTTATGGATGCTGGGGTGAAGGATTTTATTGCAGAGAGTGTTTTGACACACATGCCTAAAAGGAGTAGGAGGAACGCAGAACTCATTCTAGCAGCTCTGAACCGTTCGCCAAACATGGTTTCTTACAATGACAAAGGAGAAACTGTTGTTGATAAACACCATACCGGGTTCACACATTTATGATCTGATTAAAGCCGTCACACCCACACACCTTCTGAAGGTTTCAGACCTATAGCTTGGACAGAGTTTTTAAAGGCTGTTTCAGATTTAAACATACCGTTATCAGCCATATCCAATACCGGTGTACATAAGACCATTGCCTTGTATAAAACAGATCATACACACACTGACTGAAGACTAGGGATGGGTACCGGTGTCCGGTGCCATGATGGCACCGGTTCTGACATAAACGGTAGTAACCAGACCGAAAAGCAGCGCACATTTCGGTGCTTTTTTTTCCTGAGCTGTGATACACTTCTAGCCAATCATTTTATGTTTCCGAGGATAGTAGGCGGGCCCAGGTACGTATGTTCTTTTAGAGCAGAGCTACAGATTAAAAATGTCCAAGGCGAAGCGGTCAAAGTCTGGCTGTACTTCACAGCAAAATATGCAAACTCAGCAGCAACAAGTGCTTTAAGCTGATACTGTGATACTGTCAAAGGAGGTAACACCAAGAATCCGATGAAACACCTGGCGACGCATAGCGTTTTTTTAAAAAGCTGAGAAATGCGCCGTATTTGATAGCTTGCTGCGAGACCTCACACCGTGCACGTCGGGTGGGTTGCCAGTTATCGGACCCGGAGCAACATCCCCCAAAAACCCGAAGAATGGAGTCCTGGCCCCTAGCCCTGCCAGTGTAGCAGGAATGATGAGGATGATGATGCAGCAGCAGACGTTCTTCTCTGCGTGAGTAGCTTCATGTTGTTCGTGTGTAATTTACGTTGAGTAGGCTAACCACGTTATTACATTAATGCATGTAAGGTGAACTAGCAAACACCGTCGTAGCTACATGCTGCTGTGTTCTTGTTTGATGGCAGATACTCCCTTCACCATGGCCAAAAAGGCTAAAATGACCAAAGAAAAAGTGGGAAACAGTTAAACATGAGAGGTTTTTGGACAAAGTTTGTGTTTTTTCCATTGTTTAAGCACTGCTTCCAGCCAAGAGTGATACCATATATGCCCCATAGCTGCAGAAAAGGCTAACATTGTTATCTTTTTACAAAAAACAGCTGAACGTGAGAGGTTTTTGGACAAAGTTTGTGTTCTCCATTCTTTGAGCACCGTTTAAGCATCGGCACAGTTTCAAAAGTACCGATTTGGCACCGGTATCGGATAAAACCTAAACGATACCCATCCCTACTGAAGACTCTGGTTTTTTTAAAACACACCTAAAAAGAACACCGGGCGTCTCACTGCGTGATAGTACATTAAAGAAAATAAAGAATAAAAAAAATAAATAAAAGGGTGGTCCTGTCGAGTGGTTGGATTTTTGAATTCAGACTATTTCTTATCATAGCTGTAATGTTGTTGTTTTCTGCCTGAAATATTGACTGTTTTCAGTTTTTCTATTATCATCATTGTATAATGTTTGATTTCTTTATTACTCTTGAAGCATGTGTGATGTGACTGTATAATAATATATGCAACAATTTTTGATAATAAATACCACTGACTCGATTAAATCATGCTCTCATATCGTCTTTTATTATAACCAGTAGTACACATCAGTATCCTTGTTGCACACACATAATCACTACACACTGCCACGGGTTGTATGTTGTTGACAAAGTGACACACCATAGCATCGTTACAAGTTAAATTAGCAGAATACACGTTAAGCACATGTGAATAAGATGCACCATTTTGTATACGTATGAAATAAAAAATACACAATGTTGACCGCATGTGATGGAGGAGTCGTTCTGCTGAATATAAAATAGTGGAACAGTTTAGAAAAAACACCTTTATTGCTGGTGGAAAACTGTCTAGCGAGTTTCCAAAACTATCAAAAAAATAACCGCGTCTGTCTCTCAAAATAAACAGCCAGCCAGTGTTCCCCGGGCACTGTAGAAGGGTGAGTGTTTACAATAGCCATAGCTGGGAGTCTTTGAAGCTGCGCATTGGGTACCTGATCGCAGGCTAACACGCCAAGAAAATGTGTTTTTATTGATAATCATGCCCATCACAGATGTTGGTTCTATAGTGTTCATGACCGTCTTTGTCGTCTCAATAGTAATCCAAGAGCACCTGTCTCATGTTAGATATTTCAATGACTGAATCAAACACAGAATAACACAACACAAGCTCTTGGCCAACGCCCTCAGCGACTTTAACTGCCGTTTTGATGAGCCATCAAGAAGCCTTCACACAATAGAGACACTTTGGACACTCACCCCCCCAGAGCCATCACCTTCACCCTGCACCCCCCTTCTTCACCCTAGACCACCTTCTCCCACTACAACCCTTCATATTCATGAAGCAGATGTGAGGAAGCAGTGTAGCAACTCTTTACCCTATTCAGGATACATCTCACTGTCAATCTGATGTCGGGGATTGTGACGACAGACAAAAGTACATGCTTGTGGAAGAGCGCGTGTCATAGATGCCTAAAAGGAGCAGATAGAAATTTGTCAGGTGAGATGCCAAAACCTTTTTAAAAATCTACAGCAGCATAACAAAGATGTGAAACTTAAAGGTTTGTTATGCATCAGTTTGCTTATATGCAACTTCATTTGTTCAAGATTTGTAAATTCCAGAGGATACATTTCAGGCCAGTCTTAACCTTGTAACAAATCAAAGCCAACCAACCACACGGATTTAATATTTACGTTGTTGCACCTCCTGAGTTGGTACTGATCAGCCTGGCCATGCCCACACTGTAAACTATTCCCCTGCTAAGATAATTTTTCAAACCAGACTGGCTGCATAGATTTCCTTGTTGTTCTTGCAGGTTTCAAAACTACATTCTCTGGGCTGCCAGCCTATTCTCTTTCTTGGCCAGAATAACCATAAGGGTCATATTGTATGAGACCTGATCACCCACATCGAGCCAGTGGAAGATGCTGCGCATGAGATCCTCATGAAGATGAGGAAACTTTATGAACACCTGCTGAGGAGATGTCCTCTGTCCATCATTTCCTTATCAGGTAGCCTATCCTAGCGGACTCAGGGTACACCCTAGATAAGTTGGCAGTTCATCATGGGTTACCAACCACCATTTTCAACACTGCAGTGACTGCTCACACCCTCACCAGAGTCCTGACACCCCTCCCCACCCATCACTTTCACTCAAGACCAGGTACAGTTGCAGATTAGGAGACTCCAATCAGGCGAGTCTGCTGGATCAGACGAGTGGGTCCCTGTGTCCTCAAGTCCTGTGCCCCCAGCTTTTTTTGAGTCTTCCATAAACTGTTCATGCCGAGTCTGCAGAGGGTCCCAGTGCTGTGGAAGACATCACATCCCAGTGGCCCCCAGGATTACAGGCCTGTGGCACTGACCTCCCACATCATGAAGACCCTGGAGAGACTCATCCTGGACCAGCTCCGACTCATAGTCAGACCACATCAGGATCCCCTTCAATTTGCTTACCAGCCATGTCTTGGAGCTGAGGACGCCATCATCCATCTGCTCAATCATGACTACGCCCATCTGGACCAGCCGGCGAGCACTGTGAGGGTCATGCTCTTTGACTTTTCCAGTGCTTTCAACAACATCAGGCCGACTCTCCTGGGTGATAAGCTAACAGCGATGCAGGTGGATGCTTCTTTAGTGTCCTGGATTATTGATTACCTGACAGGAAGACCACAATGTACGTCTTCACCTTGTCAGACAATGTTGATCAGCAACACAGGAGCACCACAGGGGACTGTCCCCTCGCCCCCCTACACCAGACTTCAGCCACTGAACAGAGACCTCCATCTGCAGAAGTTTTCTGATGACTCTGCGGTGGTTGGATGCATCAGCAGGGGCGATGAGTCGACTCCTTTGCCACGTTGAGTTGCAAAGGAGACTTGACCCCTGTTTCAATCCACGGGGTCAACGTGGACCTTTGAGTACACAGACAAACTGGACTGGGTTAAAAAAACACCACTGCACTTTACAGGAAGGGCCAGAGTCGTCCCTGAGGTCCTTCAACATCTGTCAGACAATCTCAAAGTGAGACAGGTATGTGCCAACTCCACGTGAGCTGATTGTTCAGAGTGAGTATCACAATAGTTTGAGCAAAATGACAAAAAAAAAAAAGTTTAAAAATCGAGGTAGCGCTACTCTTTACTGGACAAAAAGTGTCCTCAATGGTAGAGGCAAGAGCACAAATAATGAAATAGCTGACTTTAGATACATTTTTAAGTCTGTGTATATAGTCCTTCCCCGGCCTTGTTAGCCTTTGTCAGTTATGCAGATGGTAGTTTTTAAAACAGTTAATGAACAAGAACTGCTTTAGACAAGTTCCTTTGATCCTTTACCCCGAGTCCTAAAGTGTACATTTATTTTCTTACTCATTTTATATTTATTGTTTGTTTACTTGCACTGCTGTAGCTGGAGCCTCGTCGTCTCGTCTCTATATGCTGGACTGTCTGTAGCGGAGATGACAATAAAGTTTACTTTGACTTCAGCAGCGAGCACGCGCACCGAGGGCTCTCGCTCACTTTTCGTGTACAGAATTTCAAAAAAAACATCGATGCAAATTATAAGTCTGTATCATGATGTCTGGTGTTTTCGTGTTTGTTTTTATTTTGTTTTATTTTGCGAGTTGGTTATTAGATGCTGCTCCAGCCACCAGAGAATCCCCCGCCGCCCCGCCCTCTCCTCCCTGCCTGCCGCAAGCAGCAGGCGCAGGGCGCCCTTACTCCCAGCAAATGGGCGATAGAAAACCGATCGGTGCCTGTGACATTCCCACTATGCGCTGGCATGACGTCGGGGCAGCATGAGTAGGAGGATTTTTTTTTTTGCAGATGCCCATGATGCCGCCCCGGGCAACTGCCCGTATGAAAATCCGCTACTGCATGTCGCACATGGGGCGATTAGGAACCAGTGACACCAACGAGATGAGGCCTTCTGGCACGCCTTAGATTTGCCACCTCAACATGCAGTTAAGGTCTAGAGTCTGGCTTATGAGCTACTAAAGTTTAAATTCAGGTGTGTTGCAGCAGGGACACGTAAGGGTCTACCATTGCACTGGCTTTGAAATGCTTGTATTTGAGGGGAAAGCACCAGAGTTTGTGGCCCTGCATGGAGCGCAGATGCAAAGTTAACAATGTTTGATGGGAAGATCTGGAGTAGATGCTATCAGCTTTAAATTTTATCAAAAATGGGAGTCCCTAATAAAACATGCAACTTGTTTTAATGTTGTGAAGTGGCTGAGTTAGCGTTGGATTATTTTTATCTTTACGGCTAATATCTCAGCACCTCACATTTGTGTTTTGTCTTTTACTGCATGGTGTATTGTAAAACAGTCTTGATTCACTCTGATGCTGGAAGACAAACTTTAGGACGCAGTATGAGTCTTTATGTCCCTGCTAATGATGGACGGGCAGATTTATTTTGTTTGGGAGAAACACAGCTGTCAGCTTGCAGATTGGCCGTGGGTAAGCCTTTAGAAATTAAAACCTCTATATAAACACTGCAGAACACAAACTTATATACTGCCTAAAAGGCCCAAAGCAACAGCAAGACCCAACAGACACAACAACCTGCTGAAGACTGACAGAGAGAGAAGCCACACTAAATACACCGGCTCCAGGAGGCGGGATAACAACGCACAGGTGAACCCAACCAAGACAATAACGAGGGTCTTCCTGCAAAAGAGGGAAGGAAAAATCACAGAAAGCCACACGAGAAACTCACTTTGGAAAAAAACCAACAAAACTAAACAGAAAGGAAATCTGAAAGAAACGAACAAAGAAGAGGAAGCTGCTGCGAGGGGAAACACTGGTTACCTGGTGTAGATACATCACAGCAAGTTACAACACAGATGCAAAAACATCCACAAGTCTTTATCCTTGCTATCATAAGCTTATGTTTTTGACTCACACTGAGGATAACAAGGCTCAGGTGCTCCGACGAGACAGTAACGAGGAGGGAAAAGGAACAAAGGAGGGAAAGTCCAAAAAGCCACTTCAGGATAAAAAAGAGGGAAAACATGCAAGGTTCAGAATCAATTCATAAAAATGTATTAATAAATGATTTCTGCTGCTTTTTCATTGTGTGTACATGAAAACTGGGTGTTGGAGTTTGTTTGTCTTCACATCTTTTTTTAGTGGGTTCAAATCTGAGAGCCTGAAGTGATCGGTGGGCAGATTTTCAGGGAGCTTCAATACTTTAGTTTCTGTTGAATATTCTTAATGCTCTGCTGGACAATAAAATGTCCTTTTAATATTTATGTATTTATTAATTTTTCCTTTTGTTTCTACTTATTTTTTTTCTATTGTGGCTACTTCACATCTTATTTTGAAGGTTAGTGCTGGCCCCACCCTCATTAGCATCACATGTGTGATTGCCTTCACCTGTTCCCGGCTGGTTCACTGATGGTTTATAGGTCTGTCCTTTGGGAGTGCTTCAGTTTGCCCTTCTCACGCTCATGGTTATGTCTGACTCTGCTCTAGGGCCTTGTCCCTCATTTCAATACTCAGTCTTTGTCTCCCATCACAGGCCTAGCTAGGGGTGAATATTATGAATATGCATGCTGCAGTGTTTTGCATGGTAACCTGCTTTTCAAGGTCCGTCAAGAAGGGTTTACTAGAACTTTAGCTATTACAGGAAAACCATCAAGACTGCAGCAAAACCATGCAATGAGCTCTTGATCTTGAATGATCGCTCTAAAGACAAAACGGCAACATTGCAATCAGTTTGCAACTGAATTGGTTTAATTTGCAATTCTAGGCAATTTGTTTGACTAATAAAATAAACCGATAAATAAGTGGAATACAATTTGTGCATGCAGATGGAAGAAAAACAAACCCACTTCACACTAGCTTATATTCAGAGTTTGTCTAGAACCTCAAAGATGAAATTCATGATCCGACAGGCTGGAAATGCTTCCTGTTGCACGTTTAGAGGAAATGTGAAAGTGAAACCTTAATGCTGAGAAAGCAGATCATGTTCCTCCGAGCTAAAGAAAACTCTGCACAAACTTTGTAATTTGCTCCCATAAACTGAAAGGGGCCTTATTTTGTCACATGGCGTCTTCCAGTGGCAGATGTCAGAATCGGCATATGTCCCTGTGACCCTGAAGCTCAGGCTGCACACGGCTCTAAATGCAGTTCATTATGTTCCCACACCCACCTTTGGATCTGATGTCAGAACATTCATAAAAACTAATAGATCTGCTGCTCTAACCTTCAGTTTGAGTTGGTCAAAATCTTGAAGGAAGAGGAGCTCAAACATTTATGTTAAACTGTCAGTCATGCAAACCTGCTCTGAAGTCAAAGCACAAATGGGGAGCCAGAGAAACGAGTCCAAAATGAGGAATTGGATGATAAACATTGGTCTAATACCTGGAGAAGCAATTTAAGCAAGGCAGGCCTCTCACCACACTTCTTTTTCTCTTTCTATTTACAAACAAGGGATGTTTCCACATTCTCTCCACCTGTCTAAACGAAACACCCAGCGTACATCATTAGACATACACACACAATTATGGGCATGCTGAGGTTTGTCACATGGAATGTAAATGGAGCTGGCACCAGAGGAAAGAGGTTAAAGATATTGAACCAGCTTAAAAAACTACAGGCAGATCTTGTTTTATTACAAGAAACTCACAGACCTGTCACAGGTTTAAACGAACTTAAAACACCTGAGTTTCCTAACGTGTTTGCAGCCTGTTATAATTCTAGACAACGGGGAGTAGCAATTTTAATACATAAAAATGTTAATTTTACAGTACTCGATACAGTTATAGATCCAGAGGGTAGATTTCTGATTATTAAACTATCAACATTGAACAAAAAACTATGTATTGTAAGTATATACAGTCCAAATGTTGATGAACCCTCATTCTTCCACGGATTTTTTAGTGCACTCTCTGAACACCTTGATTGCACACTCATTCTTGGCGGTGACCTCAACCTTGGACTAAATGAAGACATGGATAGGCTCAACACAACAGGAACTCAGCACAATTGGCAGTCCACAAATATAATCAAACAGTATATGAGCGACTTTGGTCTTTGCGATGCATGGCGCTCCCTTCACCCCACCAGTAAGGAATATACTTTTTTCTCACATGTCCATCACTCCTACTCTCGTCTGGATTATTTTTTGGTCAGCAGCTCACTGCTGTGTGACATTTCAGACACTGAGATTCATCCTATAGCTGTCAGCGATCATGGTCCTGTATCTTTAACACTAATGCACAAGAATAATACTACGCCAAGAAAAAACTGGAGATTTAATATATCACTACTTAAAGATGAAGACTTTATTAAATACTTTAAAAAGGAATGGACTTCATATTTAGACTTTAATGACACTCCCGGAATATCTGCTTCTGTTCTATGGGAAGCAGGGAAAGCTGTGATGAGAGGTAAAATAATTTCTTTCTCATCACATAAAAAGAAAGAAAAAAACAAATATTCAGGAATTAGAAAAAAACATCAAATCACTAGAAGAAGCCTACGCGTCCCACCAAGATCAGGAAACATTGAACAAAATATGCAAAACAAAACTAGAATTAAATGAAACTATTAATAAAAAAACACAATTCCTCATACAAAGACTTCGCTTGCAGAATTTTGAACACAGTAACAAATCAGGTCGATTTCTAGCTAACCAGCTAAAAATAAAGAAAAAACAACTATATGTGCTGCTAAAGATTTATCGGGAAACACAATATATGATCCTGGAAGAATAAACAACATTTTTAGGGATTTCTATGAAACTTTATACTCACCACAAATAAACCCATCTAAAAATGAAATTGATCTGTTTCTTGACAACGTAACTCTTCCAAAATTACTAGATAGTCAAGCAATGGCACTGGATTCGCCACTGACGCCAAGTGAACTCCAGGAAGCCCTGATAAGTATGCCCAATAATAAGGCTCCAGGTCCAGACGGCTTCCCTGCAGAATTCTACAAAGAATTCTGGACAATTCTGGCACCAGTATTCCACAGCATGTTGCAGGAAATCGAGGAAAATGGCAGACTACCACCAAATATGAATTCTGCCAACATTAGTCTCCTGCTAAAACCAGGCAAAGACCCTTTATTTCCCTCAAGCTATCGTCCAATTTCTCTTTTAAATGTAGACCTTAAAATAATCTGCAAAGCTCTCTCAAAGAGATTAGAGAAAATGACCCCCCTCTTAATTCATCCTGACCAAACTGGTTTCATAAAAGGTCGGCACTCCTCAACAAACACTCGTAGATTACTTAATTTAATAGACTACTCATACGATAAAAACATCGAAGCCATAATATTATCTCTAGATGCAGAAAAAGCATTTGACAGAGTTAACTGGAAATTTTTATTCGCAACTTTACACAAATTTGGTTTTGGAAACTCTTTCATAAACTGGATAAGAATATTATACAATTCCCCAACAGCTCGTATCAGAACAAATGACCAGACATCCCCCAGCTTCTGTCTCCTGAGGGGCACCAGGCAGGGATGCCCACTCTCCCCTTCACTGTTTGCAATTTTTATCGAACCTCTAGCAGCAGCATTTAGACAGGCTACAACAATCAAGGGCATAAAATGTAAGAACATAGAACATAAAATCAGTCTCTATGTGGATGATGTGTTGCTTTTTCTGCAAAACACACAAACCAACCTCTCTGAGGTAATTACTTTAATAAACTGGTTTTCAAGAGTTTCAGATTATTCAATTAACTGGCCAAAATCTACAGTTCTCCCCATTAACTGCTCCTTCCATAACTCTTCCTCTGCCCCACTGCAATCCGGAAATATTAAATATTTAGGTATTAATGTCTCTCCTAAGCTTTCAGACTTAACTAAATTAAACCACATCCCACTTCTAAAGAAAGTAGAAGGCGATCTGACTAGATGGAAATCTTTACCCATATCACTCATGGGAAGGGTCGCCACTATAAAAATGATGATCTTGCCAAAAATAAATTACTTATTTTTGATGATCCCTAACAAACCATCACAAGATTGGTTCAGATCTCTGGATTCATATATTTCCAAATTCCTTTGGAAAGATAAACCCCCGCGTATCAGCTTAAAAACGCTACAAAGAACCAAGGATAGAGGAGGATTAGATCTGCCTAATTTTCACCAATACTTCTTAGCCAACAGGCTTCAGTTCATCTCAGAATGGTTAAATCATACCTTCTTAGTTGAGCCCTGGCTAGATGTTGAACAGGCACTATGCAAGGATCTAGAGATTTCAGACCTACCATTTATTAGCTCAAACATCAAAAGACATGAATGCTTTAAAAGCATCAACATCAGCTTTTCTCTGACAGCATGGTGGGAGTTTCTAACAATAACGGAGTCTTCATTAATCCCATGCAAACGTACACCTATCTGGAACAACCCTGACATATTACAAAACAATAATATGATTAATTTCCCAGAATGGAGTTGTAAAGGAATTAAATACTTAGAACATATATTAGAGGGAACAGAATTTATTCCATTTGACAGACTAGTTGCACAATATGGGATCAACAAGACAAGATTTTTAGAATATCAACAAATTAAATCCATAGTAAAAAAGAAATTTAACCTCAGTCAAGTTGAATTACAAACACCACTAAGTGCGGCACATTTTCTTACTCTTAAATCCCCCAAATTATCTAAAATATACAGAACACTTTCTAAAACAGATGAATCAATATCCCTTCCTATTGCAAAGTGGGAAGCAGATTTATCAGTCAGCTTAGACCTAAACTTCTGGTCTCAGATTTGCTTAAAAACCTTTAAATTAATTAAAAATCCCAGTCTGCAATTAATACAATACAAAATACTACATAGAGTGCACTATACAGGTCATCGGATGTTCAAGATGGGCTTTACATCTTCCAACAACTGCTCACACTGTCAAGGCAATACACCAGACAATTACATCCACGCTCTTTGGTTCTGTCCACCAGTGCAGAAGTTTTGGCGCGAGATATGTGAAGACTTATCAAAGTGTCTGAAATGTAACATTCCAACCTCCCCCTTAGTGTGTTTGTTGGGCAGCTTAGATAATGTCACTTCAGAAAAGAATATCGCCCATATGGTTTTCACTGCCCTATGCATAGCCAAGAAAACAGTCCTCATGAACTGGAAAAATAAAAATAATCTTAATTCTAACCAATATAGAAATTATCTATTAGATTACATTAGTCTTGATACAGCCTCTGCCACCACATCAGATCAATTGCTCTGGGCTCCTTTGATCACCTAGTGGGGGTGGGGGGTCATAATTTGGTCCCGCCTTCACTGTTGTGATTGGTGTGGGGGTAGGGACAGGCTTAGGGCGTCGGGGGGTTCCCCGGAGGCATCTTCCTTGGGGGGCTCAACCCGGGGTAGCGGTCATGTCCGGTTAGGGGCTCTGTTGGCTCTCAGGTGACTGTTTCCTCGCGGCTGTGTGCAGCGGGGCTAGGGGAGGGTCTGTGCTGACGGACGTGGGTTACTGACCTGGTAGCCTGGCTGGCCCTGGGTGGGTCCGGGATGGGCGTGAGGTTCTGGGGGCGCTCCGTCTCTGGGCTGGGACCCGGGCCGGGCCTCGGGGGCTTGGATCCTGGTTGGTGTGTTGCCGGGGTTGTGGGCGGGTGGGTGCATGGGGGCCCGGCCCTGGAGCAGGGTGCCGCCGGGGGGCTCTTCAACTGGTGGGGGAGATTGTCACATCTTGCAGGAGCTTTCCTCTCTTCAGGAACTCTCTGCAGGAGGGGGAGATACAGGAGAGGTGGAGGAAGATCTCAGCCTGGGTGTTTATTGTCTCATGTAGTCTGGAAGATGAGTGGATGGTGGGGTGGGTGCAGTTTTCTCTGTGGTGGGGTTGGGTGGACTGTCCCGGGCTCTGTGGGGCCGGGGGGCGCTGCTGCACTGGGCCCCGGTCTGGATGGGCCTGGGCCCCCTTTCCCTGGCGGGTCGCGGAGTATGGGGGTGCCTACTGGGGTCAGCGGGGGAGCTGGCCCCAGGGAGGAGTCACTTGCTCCTCCCTTCCTTCCCTCCCCATCTCCAGCTGCCTCTCTCTTCCCGCTCCACCACAACCACCCACACATGCAGGGCCTTAGAGTAGGGGTATGTCACCAGGGTGCAGAGGAGGCTACCCCCCCCCCCCCCCCTCCCCTCTGTCCCCTTCTGGCTGCCTCTGCCTCAATTTTATCCCACAACTTAGACATTCACATTACTCACACTCTCATTACACATACATATAGGATCTTGGGGGTGGGCACGATACACGGAGTCCAAAGTACCATCAGGGTGTACACCCCACCCCTGGCGTCGTTGCCCACCTCTCAATGTGAAATACACTTAGACATTGAGGGCTAGCAGGAGGGACTATGCGCTTACCTGCTGCTCTCTGGCAGGTAGCTCCATGCATATATGAAAAACAGTCGCCTTTGGGTCGCCAAAAAGAAAATCAGGCAAAGCAAAGGCTGTCAGACGCTGTATCTGTGGATAGTGCTGGACCTCCGAAATCTCAGCGAACTCCAGAGGGTATACAACAGTCTTTCATGCGCGGCTGTGTGCAGCGGGGCTAGGGGAGGGTCTGTGCTGACGGACGTGGGTTACTGACCTGGTAGCCTGGCTGCCCCTGGATGGGTCCGGGATGGGCGTGAGGTTCTGGGGGCGCTCCGTCTCTGGGCTGGGGCCCTGGCCGGGCCTCGGGGGCTTGGATCCTGGTTGGTGTGTTGCCGGGGTTGTGGGCGGGTGGGTGCATGGGGGCCCAGCCCTGGAGCAGTGTGCCGCCGGTGCGTCGAGCCACCTGGGGGGCTCTTCAACTGGTGGGGGAGATTGTCACATCTTGCAGGAGCTTTCCTCTCTTCAGGAACTCTCTGCAGGAGGGGGAGATACAGGAGAGGTGGAGGAAGATCTCAGCCTGGGTGTTTATTGTCTCATGTAGTCTGGAAGATGAGTGGATGGTGGGGTGGGTGCAGTTTTCTCTGTGGTGGGGTTGGGTGGACTGTCCCGGGCTCTGTGGGGCCGGGGGGCGCTGCTGCACTGGGCCCCGGTCTGGATGGGCCTGGGCCCCCTTTCCCTGGCGGGTCGCGGAGTATGGGGGTGCCTACTGGGGTCAGCGGGGGAGCTGGCCCCAGGGAGGAGTCACTTGCTCCTCCCTTCCTTCCCTCCCCATCTCCAGCTGCCTCTCTCTTCCCGCTCCACCACAACCACCCACACATGCAGGGCCTTAGAGTAGGGGTATGTCACCAGGGTGCAGAGGAGGCTACCCCCCACCCCCCCCCCCCTCCCCTCTGTCCCCTTCTGGCTGCCTCTGCCTCAATTTTATCCCACAACTTAGACATTCACATTACTCACACTCTCATTACACATACATATAGGATCTTGGGGGTGGGCACGATACACGGAGTCCAAAGTACCATCAGGGTGTACACCCCACCCCTGGCGTCGTTGCCCACCTCTCAATGTGAAATACACTTAGACATTGAGGGCTAGCAGGAGGGACTATGCGCTTACCTGCTGCTCTCTGGCAGGTAGCTCCATGCATATATGAAAAACAGTTTTAGGGAGTGTGTGCCTTTGGGTCGCCAAAAAGAAAATCAGGCAAAGCAAAGGCTGTCAGACGCTGTATCTGTGGATAGTGCTGGACCTCCGAAATCTCAGCGAACTCCAGAGGGTATACAACAGTCTTTCATGCGCGGCTGTGTGCAGCGGGGCTAGGGGAGGGTCTGTGCTGACGGACGTGGGTTACTGACCTGGTAGCCTGGCTGCCCCTGGATGGGTCCGGGATGGGCGTGAGGTTCTGGGGGCGCTCCGTCTCTGGGCTGGGGCCCTGGCCGGGCCTCGGGGGCTTGGATCCTGGTTGGTGTGTTGCCGGGGTTGTGGGCGGGTGGGTGCATGGGGGCCCAGCCCTGGAGCAGTGTGCCGCCGGTGCGTCGAGCCACCTGGGGGGCTCTTCAACTGGTGGGGGAGATTGTCACATCTTGCAGGAGCTTTCCTCTCTTCAGGAACTCTCTGCAGGAGGGGGAGATACAGGAGAGGTGGAGGAAGATCTCAGCCTGGGTGTTTATTGTCTCATGTAGTCTGGAAGATGAGTGGATGGTGGGGTGGGTGCAGTTTTCTCTGTGGTGGGGTTGGGTGGACTGTCCCGGGCTCTGTGGGGCCGGGGGGCGCTGCTGCACTGGGCCCCGGTCTGGATGGGCCTGGGCCCCCTTTCCCTGGCGGGTCGCGGAGTATGGGGGTGCCTACTGGGGTCAGCGGGGGAGCTGGCCCCAGGGAGGAGTCACTTGCTCCTCCCTTCCTTCCCTCCCCATCTCCAGCTGCCTCTCTCTTCCCGCTCCACCACAACCACCCACACATGCAGGGCCTTAGAGTAGGGGTATGTCACCAGGGTGCAGAGGAGGCTACCCCCCACCCCCCCCCCCCTCCCCTCTGTCCCCTTCTGGCTGCCTCTGCCTCAATTTTATCCCACAACTTAGACATTCACATTACTCACACTCTCATTACACATACATATAGGATCTTGGGGGTGGGCACGATACACGGAGTCCAAAGTACCATCAGGGTGTACACCCCACCCCTGGCGTCGTTGCCCACCTCTCAATGTGAAATACACTTAGACATTGAGGGCTAGCAGGAGGGACTATGCGCTTACCTGCTGCTCTCTGGCAGGTAGCTCCATGCATATATGAAAAACAGTTTTAGGGAGTGTGTGCCTTTGGGTCGCCAAAAAGAAAATCAGGCAAAGCAAAGGCTGTCAGACGCTGTATCTGTGGATAGTGCTGGACCTCCGAAATCTCAGCGAACTCCAGAGGGTATACAACAGTCTTTCATGCGCGGCTGTGTGCAGCGGGGCTAGGGGAGGGTCTGTGCTGACGGACGTGGGTTACTGACCTGGTAGCCTGGCTGCCCCTGGATGGGTCCGGGATGGGCGTGAGGTTCTGGGGGCGCTCCGTCTCTGGGCTGGGGCCCTGGCCGGGCCTCGGGGGCTTGGATCCTGGTTGGTGTGTTGCCGGGGTTGTGGGCGGGTGGGTGCATGGGGGCCCAGCCCTGGAGCAGTGTGCCGCCGGTGCGTCGAGCCACCTGGGGGGCTCTTCAACTGGTGGGGGAGATTGTCACATCTTGCAGGAGCTTTCCTCTCTTCAGGAACTCTCTGCAGGAGGGGGAGATACAGGAGAGGTGGAGGAAGATCTCAGCCTGGGTGTTTATTGTCTCATGTAGTCTGGAAGATGAGTGGATGGTGGGGTGGGTGCAGTTTTCTCTGTGGTGGGGTTGGGTGGACTGTCCCGGGCTCTGTGGGGCCGGGGGGCGCTGCTGCACTGGGCCCCGGTCTGGATGGGCCTGGGCCCCCTTTCCCTGGCGGGTCGCGGAGTATGGGGGTGCCTACTGGGGTCAGCGGGGGAGCTGGCCCCAGGGAGGAGTCACTTGCTCCTCCCTTCCTTCCCTCCCCATCTCCAGCTGCCTCTCTCTTCCCGCTCCACCACAACCACCCACACATGCAGGGCCTTAGAGTAGGGGTATGTCACCAGGGTGCAGAGGAGGCTACCCCCCACCCCCCCCCCCCTCCCCTCTGTCCCCTTCTGGCTGCCTCTGCCTCAATTTTATCCCACAACTTAGACATTCACATTACTCACACTCTCATTACACATACATATAGGATCTTGGGGGTGGGCACGATACACGGAGTCCAAAGTACCATCAGGGTGTACACCCCACCCCTGGCGTCGTTGCCCACCTCTCAATGTGAAATACACTTAGACATTGAGGGCTAGCAGGAGGGACTATGCGCTTACCTGCTGCTCTCTGGCAGGTAGCTCCATGCATATATGAAAAACAGTTTTAGGGAGTGTGTGCCTTTGGGTCGCCAAAAAGAAAATCAGGCAAAGCAAAGGCTGTCAGACGCTGTATCTGTGGATAGTGCTGGACCTCCGAGGCTGTCAGACTCCTGGGTTTTAAATGCACCTTAGAACACACATGCATCAACACTACAATGAGCGGGTGGAGGGAGGTTTGGAGTCTTCTCCCACCCCCATTCTCTGCGGCCTGCTGGAGCGGGGGGGCTAGGTGGAGTTGGCCGTCCGACTGCGGTCTGGAGTGTGGAGCCTCCCTGCTGCTACGGAGTCGGGGTGGTCTGCCTCTCCCCACCGCAGGGAAAAGGGTAACACCACCTGGGTCTGGGTGCAGTTCCCCCCTCCAGGGGCAAGGGTACCTAGACCCGGTTTGTAGAGTACGCTTGGGGAGTGTGATCGTGTGTACAACGTCTCTTTATGTCTGTCTCCACGTTGGTTGAGTGTGGAGTGAGTGTATATGAGAGCATGAGGGTGGGAATGGATGTTTGTATCTGTGTGTGCCTGTATGTCTGTGTCTATATGTCAGGTTGGGTATCAGACGCCACCTCTCTGGGGACACCTCAGGCCCTCCAAGGTTTGGAGGCCTATCTCCACCCACCACTTCCCCTGCCAGTGGCGGACTCCCTCAGGTGTCGGTGCGTTGGTGGTTCTTTGTGTCTGGGGGTGGGCGTCCAGGTACACACCGGCTCACTCCTTGGCGGCCGCTTATCGGGGCCTGGAGCCTGGGGCTCGCTCGGGCCCCTTCGGGGGTGGGGTGCCTCGGTCACTCAGGCACAGCTGGCTGCCGGCGGAGCTCACGGGCGCGTCACTGCAACTCCCCCTGGCTTCTGCTCCGAGGCTGCTGAGTGAGCCCTCATCTGGGACTCTCCTCAGCTCTTTCTGGGACAGTGGCGCGGCTGCCCCTCTGTTGGTCTTCCTTGGTCTCTTGTGTTCTGGGGGCCTCTGGATGTCTGGAGTTTTGATCTCCTCCATACCTGCTTCACACCCTGGAGGACGGGGCTGTGGCCCCCCCCACACTCCCTAGCAGATCGTTACATGGAGAAACCTTTGGAATACAAGCGCGCTGATCCACACAGGTATGCACACAGGTGTTCACTGCTCGTAGACCCAAATTACACCTTGCTTGGCTGCTACTTCGAAGCACATCTGTCCTGCGTGCTGCACAACAACATTGAATATTTAGTATTTACTGCTGTTTACACTTAGCTAGATTAATGCGATGGTGTTGTGTTTAGTATGTTGCTTTGTTTTTTGTTTTTGTTTTTTGTCTTTTTTTGCTTGTTTTCTATTCTTCTCTCAACAGGTGATCCAGGAGATTTTTATTTTTTTTCTCCCCCCCTTTCTCACTGTCCCTCTCCCCTTCTGTTTTTCCTTTCCTTCCTCTTTCTTTCTCCCTTTCCTATCTCTCACTCATGTCTGTCCTGTCTGTAACATCTGAAATTAAAATATAATAAATAATAAAAACAAAGATCGACCAAATGGACCAATAAGGCAATGCCACGATGATCCATTTGGCAAAGTAAATCCATTGGGTATCCTTGTTGGTCTTCAGACAACAATTCTGATGGCTAAAGAACCAAATGGGACAGGCGGAAAAAAAAGGAGAAAAAAAAAAAAAAGATTATATTTATGGAGACTCCTGACAGACTGCTACGTGTCCACAGAGCTGCTGCTTTTCAGCTCGTCTTAATTTTAGGAACGAGTGGATTTCAGGAAGGACGATAACCTGAGCCATCAAACCCAGAGTCGAGTTGATTTGTTTAGTTTTTGTTAATGGTGTTTTTGTGATTATACTAAAAGTTTTAACGAGGCTGTGGATTTTCAGAGGGGCCGTGGGAGGTGGCCCTGAGAAACATAACCCTTGTGGTTTCCTCTGGAATCTGTTTGCAGGTTTTCCCCTCCAGCTGTAACACAGCACAAAGCATCAGAATCAGAATACTTTATTCATCCCGAGGGAAATTAGGGTTACAGCAGGCAGCACGCTAATGGCGCATGCGCACTTACAAACCTTCTGACCAACTTTACACAAACATCACATTGGGCAGACATGTCAGAAAGGTAGGCTGATAGGAAAAAACAATGAAAATACACTACATGAGGTAAGAGGAGGAGAAAAAAAAACTCCACTCAGACTGAGCTCCTAGTGGGAGAACAGTTTGATAACAGAAAAAACACCTCAGCACAAAAGCACATGACTATCAATACACCATAGAAACACAAGACAAGCAACAGGGGCGGGTAAAGGGTAAGAGAGAGCCGGCGTAGACAGCGCATCCGGTCCTGCAGCATCTGTGCTGGTCCAGTCGACTGCCATCTTCCCCGGTAGGGCACAAGCATCGAAGGCGTTGAAAAGGGAGGGGGAATGAGTGAGTGCTTATCAGTGTAAGTGTGTGTGTGTGCGTGTCCATAGTTTAGCTGAGACAGTGTCCTTCGGCCTATCAGGCTAAGTAAACAGTCCTCCAGCCAATCCAGGTGTCCTTGCATGGGATGGGAAGAATAGCCGTAACACAGTCGTTATCAGGGAGTGATTGTTCGGCTCCAGCCTTGGGCCTGCAGCTGGCGCCGTTATGGGGGTCCGCAATCTCAATGTTGATTTTGTAAATTTCCACGCGAGCAGCCCAGGAGAATTTTCAGGCTGCCCTAACACTCCGACACTGTTAGATGGATGTTTCGAGGTTACAGATTTGATTTAAATCAGCTGAGGGTTTCAGCTGGAGAGGTTTCTTCAAATATTCTTCAATCTTAGTGAACATCAGTCATCAGCTGGCAGGGGATACTTTGCACAACCAACTAGAAAATACTTTTATTGAACTGAAATGACCAGAAACAGACTATAAATCCTAAAACTCTGTTGTACAGAGTGGTTTCAGCCTTATCAGCTGCGATGGGCTGTGACTAAGCTCAGCCTGAAAGCAGGTCTGCTGGTCAGAAAGGTCCTGGAATTATTGTTTAGCAAAAACGTGTCCACCAGATTAGTGAATAATAAAAACTAAATGAGAACTGTCCATAGAAGCATTACACAGAAATATTCCTATGGAACCTAAGAGTCCAAGTATATGCTTCTGCTATTTATTTTTGACTAGTTCAGTCATAAACTGACGTGAGTGAAGAAGCAGAAACGCCTCGCGCTGTGACAGGAGTTAGCTGTGCCTCAGCTGTTTATACTGCAAAGCTCCGCTAAAGATTACTCGCTCATTCTCTAGTCGTTCGACTAAAAGTTTTTCACAGTTTTTATCTGAGACGACCAATAAAACACTTCAGTTAAATGCCATGGTTTTCCCATGAGTATGAAAGGAAACTCCACTGGTGACTTACCATTCTGATGCTTTGATCACTGGCGAGCAATAATTCAAATGTGTTTGAGTCTTGCAGTTTTTATTAAATAACAAAGACGGCCTTCAGCCAGCTTTTCCTTTCACACTGGGACTCTGACTTAAGTCTGTAGTATGATTCCCAGTCGCCATCATTGTGTCATTTACTCCATTACCTGATCAGTTACATAAAGTAACAGGTCTGACATGGCATCATTTACAGTCTTTTTGAACATTTCCAGAAATGAAGTAACCAAGGACCAAAATACTCAAAATATCAGCACCAAGATGAAACTGAAATGTCAGTATTAGTCTTTTGGTCTGTTAGGAGTTTTGATCTTGATACTTTTTACTTGAAGGACTACTTTTCTTGGCACAGCAGTAGAAGTGTTTGTGAAAAGTACTGCGTTTGTGTTGTATAAGCTGCTTTTGTTTATTGGCACAAATAAAGAGAAGTTGGTTACACGAGTATTTGACTTGATCCACTGCTACTTTTCTGGCTCTGTCACGTTTTTACAAAAGTCTTCCCACTGCCACTCGGACCCACAGCCTGAGGTGAACATGACAGCTGAAGTTGGGTCAAATATTTCAATATTCAAAATGACCTTTGAGCAGCCGCCTCTTATACACAACCCTAAACCTCTTCTGGAAAGAGATATTCAAGAGAAAGCATTTTTAAGTCACACAGGGTTATACTGAGGAGGTTCAACCCTCAGAGTTCTGAACATAACTCTCAGCGAGAGCTTTGAAAATTCACTTTCTGAACACGATGAACACTGTCGGCTTTTGAAGTGAAATGCAGAGCTTTCTTTGAGGCCGCTGAATGACGACTACTGATCACTGACAAAGAAGAAATATCTGACTTTTTACCTGAAAACATAAAATTTAAAAATTCCTCAGGCTTGCATTAAATTATTTCTCTGACCAAAAGTCCCTAAAATTGATTTAAACAGATCTTGGGAACTTTACATTTAAACTCTGCTTTAAAGACATTACTTCTGCACAGTGGCGGTCCTAGCCTGTTTGGTGCCCTGGGCGAACACTCCCTCTGGGCACCCCCAACACACACACACACACACACACACACACACACACACACACACACACACACACACACACACACACACACACACACACACACACCATATTAAGAGAAGATCACCTGTTGAAAGGAGGGAAAAAAGAAATGAAGCAAAATGAGCCAGGTGGCCAACTCCTCCTCCCCAGCCCTCCGCCGCCCACCCCGATGGGGTGTGAAGACACCACACCTCTTGCCCACTCATATGTGGTGTTGCTGCGTGTTGTTCTAAAGTGCATCATTTAACCCTTTAAAGCCGGTCGGAGCGGGCACGCTCCGTTTTGCGTAACTATTTTTAAATCCCAGTAGCTCTGCAACCACATAAGCTAGCGCAATAATTTATTTTGCTTATGAAACCGGAGGAGTTGTACTTACATCTTATGCCATCAGCTTGTCCTCGGTCACGGTTTCCTTCCACATAAAGCTTTGCAAAAATTGCATAAAAAGCAC
Source organism: Rhamphochromis sp. 'chilingali' (assembly GCF_963969265.1). NCBI lineage: Eukaryota > Metazoa > Chordata > Actinopteri > Cichliformes > Cichlidae > Rhamphochromis > Rhamphochromis sp. 'chilingali'. Next base: position 1,465,728 of record NC_137930.1, read on the forward strand.
TTGCAGCAACAAAAACATAATATTCCAGAAACAGGCTTTGCCGATCTGATCAGCTGTTCGTAACACTTCCCACAGTGAAACAGACGTCAGTGCAAACGATCGCATGTCCGCCATTTCCTGCCCTTAACCGGAAGTGACGTCACTTTCGCGGAAAATGTCGTTTTTTTTTTTGTTTTGTTTTTTTTTTTTTTACTTGTAGGCTTCAAAAGCCTATACTGGTGTTTTTATAAGTCATGTTTGACTTTATGCTTTTCTGAATAGTTTCTGGGATGCTGAGAACTTGAATTGCACTGCTGGAAATAGTTTATTTTGATGCACCTGCTGCTTTCTTTGCAAATTTGCATCATAGGATTGTTTTTCCTTTTTCCTGCAGTATATAAAAATTGGTGTGGCTTTAAATGTGAATGAAGTTGGCCCCCCCACCTTCTTCAAATCCAACAAAAGTGGTATCAAACGTTTGTGCTATGTTTTTGCTGGTTTGTGCTGCAAAAATTTTCGTTTGTGCTGCTATCATTTTAAAGATATTAATAGAAATTTCTAGAGGTCATCAGAGGTCAACCAGCCCCCCCACATTACCCAAATCAAACAAAATTGATGTCAAACGTTTGTGCTGCAAAAATGTTTGTTTGTGCTGCTAACATTTTAAAAATTTTTAATAAAATAACGTCTTGATGCGTGCTTAATCATCCAGGTAAGTAAATCCCAAAAGGTTGATTCTGTTCATCTGGACATTTTCAGTTGGAGAAACGTTTCGTCACTCATCCAGGTGACTTCTTCAGTCTCAGCTGTAAAGTGTAAAGTGTGTAAAGTGTGCGTGTTAGTCCCCATAGGGAAATAGTTCCTCTGCATTTAACCCATTCACTCAGTGAAGCAGTGGGCAGCTGCCAGTGCAGCGCCCGGGGAGCAGTGTGTAGGGACGGTACCTTGCTCAGGGGTACCTCAGGGTAGCCGTTCAGTGGAGTCGAACCCCCGACCTTACGATCATGGGGCCACCACTCTACCTACTGAGCTATCCCTGACTGCAGGTTTCTCCAACCTTATAAACAGTACATTTGCATAGTGAAGGAAACTAGCGCCACTGAATGAACAATGTGCCGGGGGGTTAGTTCCATGATTGTTAGTATGCAAATTCTTATGACCATTGATCAATGACAACTAATCAAAGCCTACTGATTAATGGCCATGAGTACCATTCACAGAAAGTGGGGAATGGCTACAATCACAGCATTGTAGGATGGCGAAAGATGTACCCTTGGGCCCCCCTTCTCGATTCAGAGATGGTCGGCATCCTGACAGCCCGATGGACGAAGCTGTCTCTCAGTCTGCTGGTTCTGGTCCGGAGGCTCTTCAGTGTCCTTCCTGATGGCAGCAAACTGAAGACGCTGTTGAAGGTATGAGTGGAGTCACCTGTAATGGAGAGGACCTTTCAGATAGGCAGGTGCAGTAGATCTCCTGGGGAGGGAGGCAAGAGAGGTCCCCACAATGCTCTCGGCTGCTCTCACTACCCGTTGTCATTTTTTCCTGCAGAACCCAATGCAGGAGTCATACCACACAGTGATGCAGCTGGTGAGGATACTCTCAACTGCGCCTCTGTAGAAGGTGCTCATAATGGGGGTTGAATCTCTTGTGCTTCTCAGTTTGCAGAGGAAGTAGAGTCACTGTTGGTCTTCTCCACATTCAGGGACAGGTTGTTGTTGCTGTACCACTCTGGCAGATGGTTAACTTCACCCCTGTAGTAGATCTCGTCGTGGGTCAGCAGAGTGAAGAGAAGGGGGCTCAACACACATCCTTGGGGAGCCCCCGTATTCCGTGTTCTTGGGCTGGAGGTGTTGCTGTTGACCCGTACTGTCTGCTGTCTTCCTGTCAAGAAATCTAGCAGCCCGTTATACAGCAAGGTGCTGATCCCCAGCAGATCCAGTTTGTGAATGAGTTGCTGGGGAATGATGGTGTTGAATGCTGAACTGAAGTCTATGAACAGCACTCTGACATATGAGTCTCTAGTGTTCAGATGTGTGAGGGCTGAGTGAGGGGCAGTTGAAATTCCATCATCGGTTGAGCGTTTTGACCGGTATGCGAACTGAAATGGATCCAGGTTGGGGGAAAGCAATAATTTGATTTGATGCATGACTAACCGTTCAAAGCACTTAACTTAATAATGATGGAGGTGAGTTTGACAGGACGGTAGTCCTTAAAGCAGGAGATAGATGACTTCTTGGGTTCAGTAATGATGGTGGAGGGATCTCCACACACTGTCTGGGGATTGTGTCACCACGGTCTGTAGAGTGGGCTTGTAGTCTGTGATGGTTTGTATTCCTTGCCACTGCCTCCAAGTATCTCTGCTGTCGCTGAAGCTTTGCTGTAGCTGATGCCACGTGACAGGTTTGCCCTTGCTGTTCTTAGACTCACCTAATTCCCGGCTCTGAAGGCTTGCATTTTTCAACTTTAGGAGCATTTAAACCTGACCTGTGAGCCATGGTTTCTGATTGGCCCGGACAGTGATAGTCCTGGTCTCTGTGACATCATCGATGCATTTTGGGATGTAGGCAGTGACAGTTTCTGTATATTCCTGAAAGTCTGTGGTGTTGTCGTGTGTGGCGGCCTGTGGTGGAAAAGCAGTGCCTCTGAGGACCCTTCTGGCCACACCTGTACCTGCTTACGAACTGGTTTGGTGACTTTGGTTTGGTTTACCTGTGGGAACCCATGGCACACCTAGATTTCTGCCTGTACTGACCCTTATGCAAAATAGGTGGAATTAAGACACAGTTCCAAAAGCAAACACAACTGATCAGTGCTGAGAGTGGTCCTGTTGCTGAGGTTGGGATGATCCTGTAATCTCTTATGAACGACCTCCAACGCTTCTATGACTGGGATGCAAGTGAAGACAGATGTAACATCGCTCTCACTGTACATGTATTGTTTACAAAATTAGGGAAACATAACCTGCACAAACAAAATAATTTGCAGGACAAATGTTTGACATGAATTTTGTTTGATTTGAAGAAGGTAGGGGGGCCAATTTCACTCACATGTGTTTATAAGGTTGGGGAAACCTGCAGTCAGCTGAGACTGAAGAAGTCACCTGGATGAGTGACGAAACGTTTCTCCAACTGAAAATGTCCAGATGAACAGAATCAACCTTTTGGGATTTACTTACCTGGATGATTAAGCACGCATCAAGACGTTATTTTATTAAACATTTTAAAATGTTAGCAGCACAAACCAGCACAAACGTTTGACATCAATTTTGTTTGATTCCATTAATATGGGGGGGCTGGTTGACCTTTTGACCTTTACATTTTCATTAATATCTTTAAAACAGAAGCAGCACAAACGAAAATTTTAGCAGCACAAACGTAGCACAGTTGATTGACACCCATTTTGTTTGATTTAATTAATGTGGGGGGGCTGGTTGACCTCTGATGACCTCTAGAAATCTTTATTAATATCTTTAAAATGTTAGTAGCACAAACGAAAATTTTTGCAGCACAAACTTTTGTTGGATTTGAAGAAGGTGGGGGGGCCAACTTCACTCACATTGGCTTTAATACCTGGTGGGTCGGTCTGTAGTGAAAATGCCCAATTTTTTGTCCCAGTCCAGCCCTGCAGGTTAATACTGGCAGCGTCACCATGCCAGCTGACTGGATTTCATCATCAGCCAGTGTTGCTCTTTATCAATATTTGGGACTTTTTCCAGTGATCACTAAGCCCAGCAGGATTACAGCACAGTCGGCAACCCTAATAGACAATATATTTACTAATGAAATAGAAAATAGAACCATAAGTGGTCTCCTAATTAATGACATCAGTGATCATCTACCTGTTTTTATAGTGTATAACAGCAATTACAGGAAGGTTAAACAGCAAAACACAATAAAATACAAACGAGTGAGAACAGAAGAGTCAATAAACGCATTCAAAAGTGATTTACTCAAGCAAGAATGGGAGATGCTGTATAAGGAAAAAAATATTGATAAAGCTTATGAGATTTTTTTAGGAAAATTTAAACTGTTATATAATAGTCATTGCCCAGTAAAGAAATATAGTAAAAAACAAAAATATGCAGAGTGCCCATGGATTACAAAAGGATTGCAAAATGCATGTAAGAAGAAAAATACCTTATACAGAGAATTTATAATGAACAGAAGCACAGAAGCTGAAAATAAATACAAGAAATATAAAAATAAATTAACGAGTATTTTAAGGTCATGTAAAAAGGAATACTATGAAAAATTACTGATTATGAATAAAAATAATATTAAAGGGATCTGGAAAACATTAAATACCATCATCAAAAAGGGCTCGGGGCAGGCAGACTATCCTTCGTATTTCGCAAATAATGATAGAAATATTACTAATATGAGAGATGTGGTAAATGAGTTCAATAAATTCTTTGTAAGTGTTGGGCCAGACTTGGCTGAAACAATTCCTGATATAACAGATTCTGTAGAGAAAGAAACTAGACTCATTGACCGCAATCCTCATTCAATGTTCTTAACGGTGGTGGAAGAAATGGAAATCATTGATATTGTTGGGAAATCACAAACAAAAAACTCTACAGACTCTGACGACATTGATATGGAAATCGTTAAGAGAGTGATAGAGGGCATTTCCAAACCCTTAACACACATTTGCAATTTGTCCTTACAAACTGGTGCATTCCCAAAACAAATGAAAACAGCTAAAGTAACACCACTGTTTAAAAATGGTGACAGACACCAATTCACAAATTATAGGCCTGTCTCTCTACTTTCTCAATTTTCAAAAATACTGGAAAAAGTCTTTATCTATAAATTTGTCAAGTCTATTACTAAACACAAAATAATAACGGATAGTCAGTATGGTTTCAGATCAAATAGATCAACATCATTGGCATTAATGGAACTGATCGAAAATATCACCAACAATATAGATAAAAGACAATGTATAGTTAGTGTATTCATTGACCTAAAAAAAGCTTTTGACACAATTAATCATGACATATTACTTGATAAACTGGAGTACTACGGCATTAGAGGAGTGGTGTTAGAATGGGTAAAGAGTTATTTGAGAGACAGGCAGCAATTTGTGAAAATTGGGGAATATCAATCAGAGTGTATGGACATTGTTTGTGGAGTTCCGCAGGGGTCAGTATTGGGACCAAAGCTGTTTATCCTCTATATCAATGATATATGCAGAACATCAGATATACTACAGTTTATTCTATTTGCAGATGATACAAATATTTTTTGTGCTGGAGAGAACTTACATCAGCTTTTGGAAATTGTCACACAAGAAATGATTAAACTGAAAACATGGTTTGATAGAAATAAGCTATCATTAAATTTGGAAAAAACTACATTTATGTTATTCGGAAATTGTAAAAAAGACGCAGGAGCAAAATTATTAGTAAACAATGTTGAAATAGAGCAAGTTTCGGATACAAAATTTCTGGGTGTGATAATAGATAACAAAATCTGCTGGAAACCTCACATAAAGCATATACAAGCCAAACTGTCAAGAAGCATCTCCGTACTAAGTAAAGTTAAATATTTTTTGCCTTCCAAATCACTCCGGGTACTTTATTGTTCACTTATATTGCCATATTTGGAATACTGTGTGGAAATTTGGGGAAACACATATAAAACTGCACTTCAACCAATATGTAAAATTCAAAAAAAAGCAATCAGGATGATTAATAAAGCAGGATTTAGAGACCATACTAACATGTTTTTGAAATTAAAAATACTGAAGTTTATGGATCTTATAAAATATAAAACTGCAAAAATTATGTACAAGGCCAGATACAATATGTTACCAGGAAATATACAGAGGATGTTCTATGACAGAGAAGGAGACTATGAATTGAGGGGGAAATTGAATCTAAGGATTCTTAAAGCACGGTCAAAGGTTAAAACCTTTTGTGTCACTATTTATGGGGTAAAACTGTGGAATAGTTTTACTATAGATCTACAGCAATGCTCAGGAATTAGTAAGTTCATGAAAATACTTCGAAAACTGATTTTGGAAGAATATGATACCGATAAAGATGATCACCCATTGTATGTATAAAAATATCAAATTATATCCAAATTATATCAGTCACGGTAGCCAAGTTTATATAGGTTCTCCTCGTGTATCGTGTGGAGTATGTGATGATGGGAATTAGGTGAATTATGTGGGATCAATAAGATGTTGAGCAGGGGTAGGAATTAATAAGTATGTTCATACTTCTTCCTACTCCTTTTCAGACCAAACATTGTTACATTATGTCAGACGATTTTGTTTTATTTCATTATATATTTTTGTTTATCTGAACACATACGTGTGTGTGTGTGTGTGTATATCTACATATATATTCGTATCTGTAAATGAAAATATATGTAGTGTGTATATATTGTTTTTTGTTTTATATGTCTGAAACAAATAAAGATACAATACAATACAATATTACCAGAGTTTACCATAAGGCAGCATATAAAGTATTTACTTGCTTTCAGGTTTTATTCAAATGTTAGTCTTTTCATTTGTTTCCCCACTTTTTTCCTGTTTCAAAATCAAACACCAGTTTGTGAGAAGATTATCTTCTTTGTTTAATCTGCCTTTTTTAAATAGGCAAATAAAGTTAACATAATAATAATAATAAACACTGACAGAGCACTGATTGTATCTCTTGTACTTCATCAACGCAGTATCTAAAAACTTTGCACCGTAGTGGTTAAAATCTCATTCTAATAAGAGTTAAAAGTGCATTTGGTTGTTAGGTTTACAGGGTTATTGAATTATGGTTAACGGTTGGTAGATTTTTTTTAACATTATCTGCCAATTACATCTGCCACCCTTCTCCAAATCTGTGCCCCTACCTGGCCCCCCCAACAAACATTTTCTAGACACGCCACTGCTCCTATATAATCACCACTAATTACTTACCCACTGCCAACCATTAAATTCATGCTGGTTTTAGACAGTTGATCACTGGCTTCAGTTTCTGTTTCATTATCGGTGCTGACGCAGCAGAAATACAGAAAACATTTGTATTGAAAAGAACAGAAAATAAGGTTTAAACAGATTTTCATTTTAGCTGGGCTTTAAGCCATCTGATCTTCTCCCCCCTCAAAAAGGAAGTTAATACGTGTTTAATGTGCAATATCAGTAAGTAGCTCCACAGTCATTCCTGTCACTGCAGCGTTGCCACCTGCACAAACTACAGATTTAACCACATAGCCAAATACAAGTAGAGAGGCTGATTATTTTATGGCCTGAAGCACTAAATGTCTTATTATGAAAGAGCTTTCCTTTTTTAGCAGGAACACATTCAACATGACCTCTTCAGGACATGAAACATTCATCTTAGGTTCTCATCATTTATTTACTTCCCAATTACTGACCGTTATTCGATGTTCTTTGAACTTTAGATTATTATTATGCACCAGGAACCTTAACTGGAAATTATTTCCACTGTCCTCAAGTTCACTTTGGGAAAACCTTTCTTCACGTCAGCAACATGCCACACAAACCATCCCATGATAAATGGGAACACGTAAAATGCGTTTTGTAGATGGATATCAGCTCACATTTCCAAAGTGCTTTCATTAGGGGACATTCTGCATAAGACTGGATGGAGGGGACTGAACAAACTGCATGAAGAGAAGAAATTAAGGCTCCTTGTTTCTAGAATCTCTCTGGACCACAGAATCTGTCGCGTGTTTGATGCTCGCTACTTTTATTTTGGCATTTCAGCATTATCATCTTTATTTTTTACCCAAGGTAGTTAATGCCTGTGGCAGCAGTCTGCAGGTTATGTGGGGATAAACAGAAAAGCAAGGCGCTGATATGGTACATGCAAACTTTGGGACCAGTGCTACCATCACACTGACATGTAGCTGCTCTGTGGCAGACTGCAGTTTTCTCTGCTCTCCTACGACCAGGGGTGACATGTTTAACCGCATGTTCTGGGATGGATGTCATCTGTCCTAACAACACTAGGTTTTCCCCAGAGAGTTCCCCTATTATCCGCTCACTTTGGATGGAGCAGCTGTCATTTTTAGAGATGGCCTGATTGAATAGACAATGGTCAATGATAACTTTATTGTCCCTAACGGGAAATTGATTTGCAGTATGTCCGTACTAACAAACAAACCAACACATCACATACACTCACCAAAATAATATAATACCGAGCTGCAGCTGGATGTGCACAGGGATATCTCAAAAACAAGCAGGATGCTGGCCCTCGAGGACTGAGGTTTGACACTCCTGGTGTAGTGGTAAGACTACACACCTTTGCAGCACGAGTCACAAGTTTGATTCCCACCCAGTATCCAGTAAGGGTCCTGCGGCTACATCTGCAGCCTGTCTGTCGCTCAGACACAAGACATTTCACTGCATGTTGTACTCTGTATGATTGTGTACGTCTTCCCCATGTGATGTTTTGTGTAATGTACGTATGGTCGGAGGGTAAGATGGCACCGCCATTGCGTGCAATAGGTCGGCAGCCTTATGAAATTTCCCCTTGTGGGACTAATAAAGGTAAATCAAATCAAATAGTTTGTTTGTTTCTTAAACCCACCAAAATGTGACTATCCAGAGTTGGGTACAGGAAGCAGTCTTACACGCCTCTCTGCAGCTTCTGCCCGTAGAGACTGTGTCAGCACCCAAACAGTCAAAAAACAAGAGAATGTTTAATAATCCACCAAGTCTCTGTTACCCACATGAATTAATAACTGATACACAAATAGATTTACTCGGCTTCACACAAACCTGCTTACAGCAGGATAGTTAGGTTAGTTTAAATGAATCAACACCCCCGAGTCATACATCGCAATTGCGCACTGCTGGCTCGGCCTCTGCGCACAGAAAATCTGCGTTGCGCACAAAAAAAAAAAAAAAAATCTAACCTGTGCTGAAATTAAAATTAAACTTTAACAATCCTGTTCTGCAGTGTGAGTCAGTGACTGGCTGCTCCCGTATGTGATCAGAACGATGCCACCTTATCCCAAAGTCCAGCCAATGATGCGATTCACATTCGTATATACGCAGCTGATCAACGTCGCTGACAGGCTATGACAGCGTCCTCATGTGCGACACCGGTGTTTTAGCAAAGCGGCTGATGTGGAGTGAAGCCACGTTAATGACAACGTGTCTGAACCATTGGAGATGTGAGCAGGACAGACGGAACAACTGACGGAAAAAGTGTGGACTTTATACCAGTTTTTAAATTGTGTTGATCGGCCACGTAAAACCAGAGTTATGATAAAATATCTGCAATGTTTGGTTTTCTTCCTGAATACTGTCGTTGTTTATATTTACTGCAGGAAGAAACGGTAAAAACGGCGTTTTATAAGGAAACCGCTCGAAAGCCTGCGAGCAAAAACAACACCAAACCCCTCCCCCTGCCCTTTCCTATTGGTGGAAAACTGTACCATGTCGACCAATCAAAAAATGATATGGCAACATGGCATTTAGTTGTTTAGGGAGGGGGACGTTTTAGGAGTGACGGCGTGTTTGAGATGTGAGAGATTTGAGACGTTTAGCACAAATCTTGTGTAGTTAGTGTTTAGTGAGTGTGTAGTGTAGCCAATAGTTTTGTGTGTCAGAACAATGAGGCGCCTGCTGAGTGTTACAGGTGTTACAGCAGTGATACATCTGCTGCTGTCAGGCCTGCAGGTATCAGGCTGTTGTTCTCCTTCATCTCATAATGGACACAAATTATTTTTGGAGTGGCACAAATAATTTGATGCAGAACAGCTGATTGTTCTGTAAATAGTTTGAAATGTTTGTTTAAAAACACCTTGGCTGCATTTTTAGGTAAACAGCTGCAAAACTTTGTTTCCATAACTAAATAATTAATTGCCCAACATTGGTCCCCTCCTTGAATCGCTACCTTATCGTGGTGGAGGGGTTTGTGTGTCCCAGGGATCCCAGGGGCTATGTTGTCTGGGGGGCTTTTGCCCCCTGGTAGGGTCTCCCATGGCAAATTGGCCCTGGGTGAGGGACCAGACAAAGAGCGATTCATAAGACCCTTATGAAAAGGACACAGAGGGAACAGTTTACCCTGCCCGGGATAGGGTTACCGGGGCCCCGCCCTGGAGCCAGGCCCGGGGAGGGTGCCCGAGGGCGAGCGTCTGGTGGCCGGGCACAGCCCGAAGAGGAGACATGGGCCCATCCTCCCGCAGGCCCACCACCCGCAGGAGGCGCCATAGGGGTCGGGTGCATTGTGTGCCGGGTGGCGGCCAAGAGCGGAGGCCCTGGCGGACTGACCCCCGGCTGCCAAGACTGGCAATAGGGACATGGAATGTCACCTCTCTGGTGGGGAAGGAGCCTGAGTTAGTGCGTGAGGTTGAGAGGTACCGGCTAGATATAGTTGGGCTCACCTCTACACATGGCTTGGGCTCTGGAACCAGTCTCCTGGAGAGGGGCTGGACTCTGTCTCAGTCTGGAGTTGCCCCTGGTGAGAGGCGGCGGGCTGGGTTGGGTATTCTAATATGCCCTCGGCTTGCTGCCGGTACGTTGGGGTTTTTCCCGGTGGACGAGAGGGTTTGTTCCCTGCGCCTTAGGGTCGGGGAACGGGTCCTGACTGTCATCTGCGCTTATGCGCCGAGTGGCAGTTCAGAGTACCCAGCCTTCTTAGAGTCCCTGGGTGCTGGAGGGTGCTCCACCTGGAGACTCTGTTGTCCTGCTGGGAGACTTCAATGCTCACGTGGGTAATGACAGCGAGACCTGGAGGGGCGTGATTGGGAGGAACTGCCTCCCTGATCTGAACCCGAGCGGTGCTTTGTTATTGGACTTCTGTGCATATCACAGTTTGGCCATAACGAACACCCTGTTCGAACATAAGAGTGTCCATAAGTGCACGTGGCACCAGGACGCTCTAGGCCATAGGTCGATGATCGATTTTGTAATCGCATCAGCAGACCTGCGACCATATGTTCTGGACACTCGGGTAAAGAGAGGGGCTGAGCTGTCAACTGATCACCACCTGGTGGTGAGTTGGATCAGGTGGCGGGGGAGGACGCTGGACAGACCTGGTGCACCTAAACGCGTAGTGAGGGTGTGCTGGGAACGTCTAGCAGAGGCCCCAGTCCGCGAGATCTTCAACGCACACCTCTGGCAGAGCTTCAACAGCATTCCGAGGGAGACTGGGGACATTGAGTCCGAATGGACCATGTTCAGCGTCTCCATTGCCGAAGCTGCTGCATTGAGCTGCGGCCGCAAGGTGGTTGGTGCCTGCCGTGGTGGTAATCCCCGAACCAAATGGTGGACACCAGAGGTGAAGGGAGCCACCAGGCTGAAGAAGGAGTCCTACCAGGCTTGGTTAGCCTGTGGGACTCAGGAAGCAGCTGACAGGTATTGACAGGCCAAGCGGAATGCGGCTCGGGCAGTGGCTGAAGCAAAAACTCGGGTGTGGACAATTACATCCACGCTCTTTGGTTCTGTCCACCAGTGCAAAAGTTTTGGCGCGAGATATGTGAAGACTTATCAAAATGTCTGAAATGTAACATTCCAACCTCCCCCTTAGTGTGTTTGTTGGGCAGCTTAGATAATGTCACTTCAGAAAAGAATATAGCCCATATGATCTTCACTGCCCTATGCATAGCCAAGAAAACAGTCCTCATGAACTGGAAAAATAAAAATAATCTTAATTCTAACCAATATAGAAATTATCTATTAGATTACATTAGTCTTGATACAGCCTCTGCCACCACATCAGATCAATTGCTCTGGGCCCCTTTTATCAGCTCCATCACCTAGTGGGGGTGGGGGGTCATAGTTTGGTCCCGCCTTCACTGTTGTGATTGGTGAGGGGGTAGGGACAGGCTTAGGGCGTCGGGGGGTTCCCCGGAGGCATCTTCCTTGGGGGGCTCAACCCGGGGTAGCGGTCACGTCCGGTTGAGGGCTCTGTTGGCTCTCAGGTGACTGTTTCCTCGCGGCTGCGTGCAGCGGGGCTAGGGGAGGGTCTGTGCTGACGGACGTGGGTTACTGACCTGGCAACCTGGCTGCCCCTGGGTGGGTCCGGGATGGGCGTGAGGTTCTGGGGGCGCTCCGTCTCTGGGCTGGGGCCCGGGCCGGGCCTCGGGGGCTCGGGTCCTGGTTGGTGTGTTGCCGGGGTTGTGGGCGGGTGGGTGCATGGGGGCCCGGCCCTGGAGCAGGGTGCCGCCGGTGCATCGAGCCGCCTGGGGGGCTCTTCAACTGGTGGGGGGGATGGTCACATCTTGCAGGAGCTTTCTTCTCTCAGGAACTCTCTGCAGGAGGGGGAGATACAGGAGAGGTGGAGGAAGATCTCAGCCTGGGCGTTTACCGTCTTATGTAGTCTGGAAGATGTGTGGTTGGTGGGGTGGGTGCAGTTTTCTCTGTGGTGGGGTTGGGTGGACTGTCCAGGGCTCTGTGGAGCCGGGGGGCGCTACTGCACTGGGCCCCGGTCTGATGGGCCTGGGCCCCCCTTCCCTGGCGGGTCGCGGAGGGTGGGAGTGCCTACTGGGGTCAGCGGGGGAGCTGGCCCCAGGGAGGGGTTACCTGCCCCTCCCTTCCTTCCCTCCCCATCTCCAGCTGCCTCCCTCTTCCCGCTCCTCCACAACCACCCACACATGCAGGGCCTTGGAGTGGGGGTATGTCACCAGGGTGCAGAGGAGGCTACCCCCCCCCCCCCCCCCCCTGTCCCCTTCTGGCTGCCTCTGCCTCAATTTTATCCCACAACTTAGACATTCACATTATTCACACTCTCATTACACATACATATAGGATCTTGGGGGTGGGCACAATCACGGAGTCCAAATCACCATCAGGGTGTATACCTCACCCCTGACGTCGTTGCCCACCTCTCAATTTTAAATACACTTAGTCATTGAGGGTTAGCAGGAGGGACTATGCGCTTACCTGCTGCTCCTTGGCAGGTAGCTCCATGCCCTCCTGGGTTTTAATTGCACCTTAGAACACATATGCATCAACACTACAATGAGCGGGTGGAGGGAGGTTTGGAGTCTTCTCCCACCCCCATTCTCTGCGGCCTGCTGGAGCGGGAGGGCTAGTAGGAGGAGTTGGCCGTCCGACTGCGGTCTGGGGTGTGGGGCCTCCCTGCTGCTGCGGAGTCGGGGTGGTCTGCCTCTCCCCACCGCAGGGAAAAGGGTAACACCACCTGGGTCTGGGTGCAATTCCCCCCTCCAGGGGCAAGGGTACCTAGACCCGGTTTGTAGAGTACGCTTGGGGAGTGTGATTGTGTGTACAGCGTCTCTTTATGTCTGTCTCCACGTTGGTTGAGTGTGGAGTGAGTGCATATGAGAGCATGAGGGTGGGAATGGATGTTTGTGTCTGTGTGTGCCTGTATGTCTGTGTCTATATGTCAGGTTGGGTATCAGACGCCACCTCTCTGGGGACACCTCAGGCCCTCCAAGGTTTGGAGGCCTATCTCCACCCACCACCACTTCCCCTGCCGGTGGCGGACTCCCTCAGGTGTCGGTGTGTTGGTGGTTCTTTGTGTCTGGGGGTGGGCGTCCGGGTACACACCGGCTCACTCCTTGGCGGCCGCTTGTCGGGGCCTGGGGCCTGGGGCTCGCTCGGGCCCCTTTGGAGGTGGGGTGCCCCCGGCCTCTCGGCCTAGGGCTCGGTCACTCAGGCGCAGCTGGGGGCCGGCGGAGCTCACGGACGCGTCACTGCAACTCCCCCTGACTTCTGCTCCGCGGCTGCTGAGTGAGCCCTCATCTGGGACTCTCCTCAGCTCTTACTGGGACAGTGGCGCGGCTGCCCCTCTGTTGGTCTTCCTTGGTCTCTTGTGTTCTGGGGGCCTCTGGATGTCTGGAGTTTTGATCTCCTCCATACCCGCTTCACACCCTGGAGGACGGGGCTGTGGCCCCCCCACACTCCCTAGCAGATCATTACATGGAGAAACCTTTGGAATGCAAGCATGCTGATCCACACAGGTATGCACACATGGGTATTCACAGACGCGGACTAAAGCTTTCTTGGCTGCTGCCTCAAAGCACACTGTGCGCTGTCTATCTTGCGTGCTGCACAATATCGTTTATTACTTAGTAAATACTGATATCTATGACTAGCTAGTTTATTGTGATGGTGCTTTGTTTTCTCTATTATTATGTTGCTCTTTGTTGTTTGCTGTCTCCTCTGTTTGTTTTTGTGTGTTTTTTTTTTTTTTTTTTTTTTTTTTTTTTCTCTCTCTTCCCCCCCCTTCTCACCGTCTCTTCTCCCCTTTGGTTTTCTTTCTTTCTCTCCCCCTCTCTCTCTCATTCATTCCCCCTGTCCTATTTATTAAAAAAAAAAAAAAAAAAAAAGAAAAAAAAAAAATGACAAAGGATGAACTGAAGCTCTGCCATCACGTAATGTCGCATACTGCTGTTTCTGATGTCATTTAGGAAAAAAAAAAAAAAAAAAAAAAAAAAAACTCGGGTGTGGGAGGAGTTCGGAGAGGCCATGGAAAAAGACTTTTGGACTGCCTCGAAGAGATTCTGGCAAACCGTCAGGAGTCTCAGGAGGGGAAAGCGGTGCTCTACCTGCACTGTGTATAGTGCTGGCCTAGCGCTGCTGACATCGACTGAGAAAATTGTCAGGCGGTGGAAGGAATACTTCGAGGACCACCTTAATCCCACTGACACATCTTCCGAGGAGGGCGCAGAGTCTGGGGATGAGGGGAATGACCCGCCAATTTCCGGGGGCGAGGTCACTGAGGCAGTTAAACAACTCCTTGGTGGCAGAGCCCCTGGTGTTGATGAGGTCCGCCCCGAGTTCCTGAAGGCTCTGGACGTTGTAGGGCTGTCCTGGTTGACACGCCTCTGCAATGTTGCGTGGAGATCAGGGGCAGTACCTGTGGACTGGCAGACTGGGGTGGTGGTCCCCATCTTTAAGAAGGGGGACCGGAGGGTGTGTTCCAACTACAGGGGGATCACACTCCTCAGCCTCCCTGGGAAAGTCTATGCCAGGGTGCTGGAAAGGAGAGTTCGTCCGTTAGTCGAACCTCGGATACAGGAGGAACAATGCGGTTTTCGTCCTGGTCGCGGAACACTGGACCAGCTCTTTATCCTCTCCAGGATACTCGAGGGTGCATGGGAGTTTGCCCAACCAGTCTACATGTGTTTTGGGGACTTAGAGAAGGCATTCGACCGTGTCCCTCGGGGTGTCCTGTGGGAGGTGTTGCGGGAATATGGGGTGTCTGGCCCATTGCTACGGCCCATTCGATCCCTATATAGCCGTTGCAAGAGCTTGGTTCGCATTGCCGGCAATAAGTCGGACTCGTTCCCGGTGGGTGATGGGCTCCGCCAGGGCTGCCCTTTGTCTCCGGTTCTGTTCATAATTTTTATGGACAGGATTTCTAGGCGCAGCCAAGTGGCGGAGGGCTTTCGCTTTGGTGGCCTCAGAATCTCATCTCTGATTTTTGCAGATGATGTGGTTCTGTTGGCTTCATCGGGTGAGGGCCTCCAGCTCGCACTGGAACGGTTCGCAGCCGAGTGTGAAGCAGCGGGAATGAGGATCAGCACCTCCAAATCTGAGGCCATGGTTCTCAGCCGGAAAAGGGTGGAGTGCCCACTCCGGGTCGGGGATGAGTTCCTGCCCCAAGTGGAGGAGTTCAAGTATCTTGGGGTCTTGTTCCCGAGTGATGGGAGAAGGGAGCCGGAGATCGACAGACGGATTGGGGCTGCAGCTGCAGTAATGCGGACGCTGCACTGGTCCGTCGTGGTCAAGAGGGAGCTGAGTGTAAAAGCGAAGCTCTCAATTTACCGGTCGATCTACGTCCCTACCCTCACCTATGGTCACGAGCTGTGGGTAGTGACCGAAAGAACGAGATCGCGGATACAAGCGGCAGAAATGAGCTTCCTCCGAAGGGTGGCTGGCCTCTCCCTTACAGATAGGGTGAGAAGTTCGGCCATCCGGGAGGGGCTCAGAGTAGAGCAGCTGCTGCTCCACATCGAAAGGAGCCAGCTGAGGTGGTTCGGGCATCTGACAAGGATGCCCCCTGGGCGCCTCCTGGGTGAGGTGTTCCAGGCATGTCCCACCGGGAGGAGGCCCCGGGGCAGACCCAGGACACGCTGGAGAGATTATATCTCTCGGCTGGCCTGGGAACGCCTTGGTGTTCCCCCGGATAAGCTGGAGGAGGTGGCTGGGGAGAGGGAGGTCTGGGCCTCTTTGCTTAGGCTGCTGCCCCCACGACCCGGCCCCGGATAAAGCGGATGAACATGGATGGTCATTATTTACTGTATGTTGCAGACAGAGTTACAGACTCTCTCCCAGACCACAGACTCACAATACAAGTCAGAGCAAAAATAATAAAAATAATAATAAAGTTGTGTTTTCAAAATTGGAGTTCAGGTTATTTTTGCTTCCAATAGTGTTAACATACTGCACATGAACAAGATTGTTTTAATTTTCATTGTCAGTGGGCTAAAGCAGTTAATTAAAAGTAGTCTGACATAAATGTAAATGCTGTAATTTGATTACTTTAATAAACATGTAACTTGCATGGATTGGATGCTGGCGTGACCACAGTGCACACGTCTACTGCTGCTCACAGTGGTCCACGGGACGCTCAGGGAGTTTGTGTGTTCGCTCAGACACGTGAAACATTAGAGGGAACATTTACACCAAGTATCAATAACTGCATCAGTTATGTTGACTACGACTTCATTTCACACAGGCCATTCCTGGGGAAATGTTTTCTTGCAGGAGAAACACCCCGTAGGATCCAGCCAGATTCCCACAGCTGATGTTTCGTTCTACTTCATCTCCAATAACATGGCTGTGATTTAAAGCCATCACACTGAAGACTCAGGTGAACCTGTGAATGCCTTTAAAGCTGGCCTCAGTCTGCAGGACTGTTTTGTGTCAATCACAGTGTTACTCCTTCAGGTGCTTATAATGCATTGCAGATTTTAAACACTAAAACATTACCTGATGAAGGTGTGACGACAGCTACAGTGTGCAGTCAGCACAGTGTTTCCTAACTGAACAGCACTGCCTTGTTGATATCAAATTAATCACGGCTTTTATGGCAGACTGCAGCATTTACTCTGGAGGTTAGTGGGCCGAGTAATTGTGGGAAGTTGTTTTTGTCAAGTTTGTTACTGTAAATCCATCCAGGGTGATTTCACACAGCCATTAGATACAGTTCAGCTTTTTGCTGAAGTCTAAATGACATAGAAAAAAAGCTGTGACCCACTCTACTTTTAAGTTCGGCCTTCAAACTTTCCTTTTTGATAAAAGCTTATGGTTCGGACTGAATACGGCCGACTTAATACCGTTTACCTTCTGTGTGCTTTGAAAAGGAGAGACAGGACAATAAATCTACTTTCACAGGAATTTGCCAGACTAACAATTTAGTTTCTGCTGGTAGGAACAAAGAATCGCCTTTTCTAAGAAAAGAGCCTTGTTTAGTTGGCATGCATCCTTGCTCTTTCACAATATTTATAGATCTAGATAGATATCCACATACACAAACCTTGTATTCAGGCAGAGAGCAGAGGAATGTGCAGAACATGAAAGACTGGCTTCATATGGAAATCGCAGCTGGGATAAAAGCGTGCAGACATGGCCACAATTATTCTTCAGAGAAAGGACACGACTCAAACTGCGGCTTTATTTCAAATAGCTTTTCAAAGAACCCAAAGATTGTGTGTTATAACCAACTTTTTAAAGTTTGAACAGATGAAACGTGTTTGAATGCAGTTGAAGTGCCTTCATGCTGGCCTTCAGCACACTGCATGAATGAAATGAGTCTGCATACAAGATGACAGTCTGTGGTTAATTTGCCTTTTGCTACCACAGCTGGAGGTGTTTATGCACCTCTCTGCATTTCATCCTTAGTTATTATTAACCTCTGGCTCTGTAATTGTTCTGGGAGACTTTAATCATTTTAACATCCAGAAAAATATGCCTAAACTACATCAGTCTGTAACCTTCCCCACCAGGGCAAATAAAATACTCGATCACTGTTACACCAACATCAGAAATGGCTTCTCAGCTGAAACAAAAACCTCGCTTCGGAAAGTCTGACCACCTGGCAATCCAGCTGAAACCATCTATAACAAAAAGCTCACGACAAACCCAGTCACAGTCAGGACTATTAACACCTGGACTGATCTTTAAAGGAGCAGCTAACGATGTCCACAAATACATAGACTGTGAGCGACTACATAAACTGGTGTACGTCTGTTTGTGCCCCTCCCAGGACTGTGCGTCAGTTCCCCAACCAAAGCCCTGGTCTAAGGGAGACATTAAACTAAAAATCAGGGAGAGGATGGAGGCCTTCAAGGCAGGAGATCAGGTGGAGTATAAGAGGGCCTGCTACTAACTGCAGAAGTCCATCAGAGCAGCAAAGAGGCCCACTCTAAAAAGCTTTGAAGGCTGCTACCTCAACAACAACATGCACAGGATTTGGCAGGGAATTGAAGCTGTCACAAACTGCAG
This sequence comes from Rhamphochromis sp. 'chilingali', assembly GCF_963969265.1. Classification (NCBI taxonomy): domain Eukaryota; kingdom Metazoa; phylum Chordata; class Actinopteri; order Cichliformes; family Cichlidae; genus Rhamphochromis; species Rhamphochromis sp. 'chilingali'. The sequence continues at coordinate 1,484,109 of NC_137930.1, forward strand.
GGGAACCACAACCACCACAGAGCCCCGAGACACCCCCTTCCAGACAGCCTCAACACCTATGCCAGGTTTGACAGACTGAACACAGACTCGTCCTCAAACTCTGACGTGTGTGTGCAACGCTGAGGGACCTGATGGAGCTCCTCCCACACTACTGAAGGCCTGTGGGGGACAACTAGCTGGTGTGTACACTGACATCTTCAGCCTGTCACAATCCCGGGCAGTAGTCCCTCGTATTTTTAAATCCTCCATATTTATACCAGTTCCCCCCAAAAACAGACACTTCCGCCCTGAATGACTTCCCACCAGTCGCTATGAAGTGTCTAGAAAAAAATGGTTCTCACACACATCGACCGTGGCTCAGGGGGTTGGGAATCGCATCTGTAACCGGAAGGTCGCCGGTTCGATCCCTGGGATCTCTGTCCTGGTCGTTGTGTCCCTGGGCAAGACACTTTACCCTACTTGCCTACTGGTGTTGGCCAGAGCCTGGCTTCTGTCAGTCTGCCCCAGGGCAGCTGTGGCTACAACTGTAGCTGCCTCCACCAGTGTGTGAATGTGAGAGTGAATGAATAGTGGTATTGTAAAGCGCTTTGGGTGCCTTGAAAAGCGCTATATAAATCCAATCCATTATTATTATTATTATTATCAATCACATGGTCCCAGACATTATACACCCCCTCCAGTTTGCATACTGCAACAGCAATAGCCCTGCACCACACTCTGCAACACCTGGAAAGTAGAACGTAGGATGCTCTTCCTGGACTACAGCTCTGCTTTCAACACCATCCGCCCGGGCAAGCTAATCAGGAATCTGCCAGACCCTAACATCCCGACTCCCACCTACAACTGGATTCTGAAATTTTTGACAGACAGACCACAGGCATTGAGAATGGGAGGATGCATGTCTGCTGAGCTCACCATCAGCCCTGGATCACCACAGGGCTGCTGTCTCAGCGGCATGATGGTGAATGTAACAGAACCCTTACCACAACTCACCAAAGAGGACATCAAGGGAATACAGAAGGAAGCAGGAGGATGCAAAGACTGTAATAAAGTGGTTGATAAATGAATTAATACCCAGATATGGAGTATCAAGAACCATCAGGTCACACAATGGGTCGCATTTCAACAATAAGCATCTCTCCAAAGTCGAGGGAGCCCTATGCATAACACATCGATTTGGGACAGCGTATCATCCGGCATCCTAAGGAACTGTGGTAAGAGCAAACCAAACCCTGAAAAGAAAAGTTGCTAAGATATGCCATGATAGTAAAATGATGTGTGGTGAGGATCTCAGGTATATATGCTAATGGAAAAGCCTCCACCCATAAGGAGACATACTTGACTCCACATGAACTGCTGACGGACCCCCAAGAGAGGGAGCACACCTCCCTCCCTTAGATATTCTGTCACGCAGTTGGAACAGACTCAGACCAGCTGGATTTAGAATAAAAGTCACAAGTTTATTTACAATTGGTGAAACTATATCCAGTGCAAGGGACAGACAGATTTCCAGGAATCCAGGTCCAAAACACACTCCACACAACAACTCCTCACTCTCCATTTTCACACTCCTCTTTGCGCTCCCAGAGGCGACCCTAGAAACTCTAGGTACCCACTCTAACCCTGACTGTATGTCCAGATATTAAAGTTGTTACTGAGTCATCGGACAGCATTGAATGACCAAACCTTTGGGAAAAGCACAGAGTCCCATCTGGGAGGTCTGAGTTGGCCCTGACTGATTTTGGCACTGCACTTCCCCATTAAAGGCCCTTTAGTCACTCGTGACCAGAGATGGGCAGTAACGCGTAACTTGTAACGCAAGTAAATTACTGTAACCCGATTACTTTTTTCAAGTAACGAGTAAAGTAAGGGATTACTATTGCAAAAACGGTAATTAGATTACCGTTACTTTCCCGTAGGAACGCTGCGTTACTAAAACCGAGATTTTTTGCGAGAATGTCTCACGACAGTGACGTAAGCGAGTGCGACGTTAGTGACAACAGCTGTGTGCAGATCAACAATGGATCATATATGGAGTGCAGAGAGAGTATGAGCGTGCAGCGTTTAAAGCGTGGAAGTACTGACCTTACTTTGAGTTTGATTCCATAAAAAGTGACAAAAACATTAGTGTCCGCTGTGCGTGGGAAGAAAACTTCTTTTTACAGCGAAAAAAACCCCTAAACTTCCAACAAGCACCGAGTAGCTACGACGTAATGGGAAACTCACAGAGAAACTCGCGGATTCTTCCACTGACCGCGGCACACCTGCACCAGGGTAAACCTCCGCCTACCCCACTCCTGCTTTACAGGTGAAAATAGAGCAACAGGACCGCTGAGTCTGTGACTTTATTTATTTTCTGCTGTGTTTTACTTGCATCTATTTGAAAGACTGAGTGTAAACACAAAAAATATTTTATTTTATGTGCTGGAATGTGTAGAAAATAGGTTTAAATGTTAAACTAATTTCTTCCAGTCAGAGAATGTTGCAGATAATTTAATGTTTGCTTGATGCATAAAGTTAAAAGATTAAAACTGATAAAACAAGTTTTAAAAAGAGACTTTTCCATTTGATTACATTTTGTATGATGATTATGCAGAAAAAGTAGAATTGGGCTGAAAGATCTATCGCTTTATCACCTCTTCAGGTTGTAAATCGTGTCTTAAAACCCACTTTTATTCCTTGGCTTTTAACCTCAGTGAGACTTAGTTTTCTCTTTTAATTGTAGTTATTTAATTAATGATTTCACTCTTCTTTTATTTTTTTTATTTATATCTCATGTAATTTTATTTTACAGTTCCAGTGTACAGCACTTTGTGTCAGCTGTGGTTGTTTTAAAGTGCTTTATAAATAAAGTTGATGATGATGATAAATCGTGTTTTTAAAAAGTAACTAAGTAATTACTTTTGAAAATAAGTAATCAGTAAAGTAATGGGATTACTTTTTGGGGGAAGTAATCAGTAATTAGTTACTGATTACTTCCTGATTACTGAAGTTCCTGTTGAAGTCCCGGTAAGTGTTTCTAAGGAATTGTGTTTATGCAACTACTATCATAATGTAAATGTAATCTTCATTGGAGAGCGTGCATATCGATATTGGCTGCAGACTTAATCTTCTCTGCTTAACTTCTGTATGCAAGACACGTTTTAAAGATAAAGTGACTAATTACTTGTTTGTATTTGTATCTTTATGTAAAGTAATAAATGATGAGGAGACCTTTCAGTATGTGTTCACCTGTGCAAGTGTGACAAGAGTAAAAAGTGACTATACAAAAAAATGATGAGTCTCTTTGTGGCTTTCTGTACTCAGAGCTCTATAATAGCATATTTACTTTTAAACATCAGTTATTGTTAGATTTTTTTGTTTATGCATTATTTGCCATTCTGAGTTTAATAGTTAATGAAAATGTCGAGTTACAGTGACTTTGTATCTTCTACAAGAGACGCACAAGACAAAGTTAAAAACTGTAGCGGAAAGTTGGGCAAAGTCCAAAGACTTACAAAAAAAAAACAAAACAAGCCTTTGCCAGACGAATCCAGAAGAAGTACAGAAACCTCGTGTACAACGTTGGAGATCAAGTTCTTCTCCGGAACATGAAACGTCGAAGGAAGGGAGGAAGACTTGATCCAGATTTTTCAGGACCCTAAACCATTCAGGACATCGCTGGCAAATGTGTGAGATTTAAAAAGGAGCAACAATCAGTACAGGATTGACCATATTAAGCCGTACAGAAGAAGCCACCCTGTAAATGTCAGTGACAATGAAAAATGCCCAACTCACAGTCAGACAATGAACAGCAGCACAAACCTGAAGATGCCCCCCTGCCGTCCTACTGCTAACCCTCGGTACCAGCAAAGGATACCAGACCCTCTGTTTTTCATTATGCACCCAAAACGGCTGACAACAGTTGTTGCTCCCACCAAGAGTCAAATTCAGTTCCGGGACCAGAAACGCTTGAACAAGAACTTCCCTCCTGGAAACAAAGCTTAGAAAATGAAGGTGGCATAGTGAACAACTCTTTTTGACCAGTTGGTCATTTGTTGCCAGTTTGGCAACTTGATTCACTGTTGCATGACTTTGTTTGCATTTTGCAGTCTTCATCTCATACTGGATGTAATGAAACATGCAACGTGCACTGAGCTTGTGGACGTCTGACAATAGATTGGTCTGTCAGTAATTTCTCCCACCCGCTGTAACTTTCCTACTTCTCTGCGTGAAAATGCATGTTTATTGTGTTGACTTTTTTCCTGTTGTGGCTCGTTGGCCTTTACCCGGCTTTCCACTAAAAATCTCATGCATGCCTGAGCTAACTTATCATATTTTTCTTTTAGTAAAGCGGCTATGGGCTGCAAAGGATACTGGGGGGTGGTATATTGAGAAACTCCGATAAGGTTTCACCCATACACTTCAATAGGAAAGACTGTTATCAACCACAACAGATGTTGTGACATCTGTGACATCATAATTACCAGTTCCAGTACATGCAGAAAGAACCCTTATCAGCAATTATAGTCCTTTCTAGGTTTTGATGGACAGCACTCAGCAGTTACTTCAGAACTTGTTGCTGCTGGTGTAAAAACTGATTATTCAAAACAGGTCATTGATGGATACCTGCACCGTCTCACTGAGAGACGAAAGGTAAGTAAGAAATGTCCTTGGCCCACTTATTTTGAAATACAAAAAATGTATTTACTGTTCTGTAACATTTAAACATTTTAACATTTATACTTATACAGAATGCTGTACACCTGCTCTGTTCAGTGGCTGGCAGTTCAGATGCATCACCAAGGTAAATTGGAAGTTCAGAAGTGGTCCAAAAAGTGGACTCCTTCCTCTTTCTGTGGACAGAGTTCAGCTCCATTAAAGAAGACTATATTTGAAAACACCCTGAGACGTATGGTACCTAAGTAAATCGAAATTATTCTACACTTCCAATCCCACAAATGAAGTTCCCAGTTGAAGACATGTGGCTGTGTCCTGTGAACTTTGGTACACACTGGATTCTTGTGATATGTCTTCATTTAGTTATTAATTATAACAACTTCAAATATAAACAGCTGTCTTTTCCACTCCATGTCTCCTTGTATTCTGTGTTAACATTAGATGAATGTGCGCTGGAGGCGTGTTTTGATAGTGTGATTTGGCCATCAGAACGTCCTACCTATAGACATACGATGGCATAAACCACGTAAGGTAGCACGCTACCGTAAGATGTTTTGATAGAACACCTGCATTTCATCTCTGAGGAAGTTATCCCAGAGAAATAAAGTGTGTAAGTTCATCTCTAAATGTTTGTAAAGCATTCCAACGTTAAGCGTAACGATCGATATATGGAGCGACTGCTGTGCATTTTTTTTTTTTTTTTTTTTTTTTTTTTTTTACACGTGCATTAAATTAAAGTATGTTACGTCGATTAAGCATCACAGGGTGGGGGGTGGTTCCCTATTTTTTTTTTTTTTTTTTTTTTTTTTTGCTGGGAGTTTGCAACCCTGTTAGCTAGGCTGTTTAATATATGTGAGTGAAGTTGGCCCCCCCACCTTCTTCAAATCCAACAAAAGTGGTACCAAACGTTTGTGCTACGTTTGTGCTGCTAAAATTTTCGTTTGTGCTGCTATCATTTTAAAGATATTAATAAAAATTTCTAGAGGTCATCAGAGGTCAACCAGCCCCCCCACATTACCCAAATCCAACAAAATTGATGTCAAACGTTTGTGCTGCAAAAATTTTAGCAGCACAAACGTAGCACAAACCTTTGATACCACTTTTGTTGGATTTGAAGAAGGTGGGGGGGCCAACTTCACTCACATGTTTAATATTTCTGCTAAGTACTCTTTAAAATACCAGAATAGGGAGGATGGAGCAGGTTTAAGTTTATTAGATTGATCAGTATTGCTGCATCCAAACTACAAAATATTTTGGATGCAGTGTATTTTTTTACATACAGGTATAACATACACAAGGTAGAAAGATTAAAAAAAACTGTTTTATTGATTATAAGATACATAATATTGGATTCATATCAGTATCGGCAGATATCCAAATTTATGACATCAGTGTCGGACAAAGTGGTATCATGCCATCTCTAGGACAGACTTTAACAGGACTGTAATGACGAGAGTACGAATACGAGAAAGATACAAATGTGGGACGATAGTGAGGTTTCTGATATTCATCAATGTAGATAAGCTAATAATGATAGGAGCCCTAAAGAATTAATAAAGGATGTAAATGTAGATCTTTGTCCGCTTTAATAGCAAATAGGGGAGCGGATTATGGATATAATTTAAATTAAAGCTGCAGGCAGCCATGAGAGGGCTACAAACACCAGGTGGCGTTGGACCGTCTGATGTAATGTCACACTGATGCATAGCATGTGTGTAACCAGCAGTTAAAATACCATCCAGCAGTGGCGGTCCTAGCCTGTTTGGCGCCCTGGGCGTACACTCCCTCTGGTGCACGCGCACCAGAGGGCTCTCGCGCTCACTTCTCACGTTTCGAAAAAACATCGGTGCAAATTATACGTCTGTATCAGGATGTCTGGTGTTTTCGTGTTTGTTGTTTTGTTTTCATTTTGTTTTATTTTGCGAGTTGGTTATTAGATGCTGCTCCAGCCACCAGTGAATCCCCCACCGCCCCGCCCTCTCCTGTCTGCGCTGCAAGCAGCAGGCGCACCTCGCAAACGGAGGGCGCCCTTACTCCCAGCAAATGGGCGACAGAAGACCGATCGGTGCCTGTGACATTCCCAGTATGCGCTGGCTGATGTCGGGGCAGCATGAGTACCAGCAATTTGTTTTGTTTGGTTGTTGTCTGTTCATATTATATTTGCAGTTCTAGCTCCTAGTTTCACTCACTGTGTCTTCCCTGTTGCATGTCCATTCAGTCATGTCTCAGTGGGTCTTTGTATTCTGCGTGCTTCTTTTGTCTCGTTATGTCTGATCTGTCCCACCTGTGTTCCCACCAGTTTCCCATCCTCTCGTTATCCTGCCTGTGTATTTAACACATTAAATACACAGGCAGGTTTGTGTGTCTCCTGTTGAAGTTCCCCTCGCTGGTCTTCATGTTCCGCGTTTCCCTGTCTCAGGTTTTTATGTTTCATGTCTCGAGTCCCAGGCGTTCTGTTCCTTTGTGTTATTTCTGTAGCTTTTCTTAGTTAAGTCGCTGCCGTGTTCTGCCTTTCTTTGTATTTTGTCAGTCGTCAGTGCTGCCCTTGGGTCCACACTCTCCCCACGTCTGCATCACCAACATTGACGGTATGAACCAGCCACACCGTGGGGGCGGGGGGCATCATTTATTCAGTTGACAACCTATGTGACCAGTGGCTGAATCAATCCAGGAGGGAGTACTATTGTGCCGTACCAAGCCGGCTATAGCAACTCATTTCTGGCCTCTCTGGCTACTAGACCCACTCCATCCACTCAGACTTTCTTCTCCACCCCCAACTGCAACCGCTTACCTTCCTAGCCCACCAGCCCCGCCTTCGAGGAGGAGGCAGCGCCCCCCCACGACTTCAGAGCAGTCAGCTGTGGTGAGAGACAATTTTCCTGCTCCTTTTGAGACTGAAATGACAGACTGATTTCGTTCTGCTCTTCCTGGGCCTGGAGTTGCAAACCCCGAGTCTGTTAACTCAGCCTGATTCTTCGGGGTCGGTAAAGACGGACTGTAAATTTAAAGACTGTTTCATCTGAGCTGTTCTCGTCAGAATTTAAGACGTGTAGCTGCTAGACTGGCATCTCAAGAGACTTTCACTCCCTCCAAGCGCTTCCCCAGAGGCCGAGCTGCTGACCTCAGGAGGCGGTGCAGCCAGAGGTCTCAGCACCTGCTGGTTCCCTTTCTGTTCCCACTGGTGGAGAGTCCCCTCCAGCCGTCCGCGGCTTCTTCCCCAGCAGGAACACCACCGTCTGTTCCTGCTGGGGAAGGAGCAGAACTGGTCTTGCTTATTTGGTCATGTTTCCAAAAACATGTTTAAGGTTTATGCTAAGACTAGTTTGTCCAGAAAAATAAGTAAATAAATTTGCATTTTCTTGTCTTTGAAGCTCTCATGTTTGTAGATGTAACTAATTAACCCGATACTTTATTACTACCAGTGTTGGTCAAGTTACTTGAAAAAAGTAATCAGTAACTAATTACTGATTACTTCCCCCTAAAAGTAATCCTGTTAATTTACTGATTACTTATTTTCAAAAGTAATTAATTACTTAGTTACTTAGTTACTTTTTAAAAACACGATTTACAACCTGAATAGGTAATAAAGCGATAGATCTTTCAGCCCAATTCTACTTTTTCTGCATAATCCATCATACAAAATGTAATCAAATGGAAAAGTCTCTTTTTAAAACTTGTTTTATCAGTTTTAATCTTTTAACTTTATGCATCAAGCAAAAATTTAATTATATGCAACATTCTCTGACTGGAAGGAATTAGTTTAACATTTAAACCTATTTTCTGCACATTCCAGCACATAAATTTTTTTTTTTGTGTGTTTACACTCAGTCTTTCAAATAGATGCAAGTAAAACACAGCAGAAAATAAATAAAATCAAAGACTCAGCGGTCCTTTTGCTCTATTTTCACCTGTAAAGCAGGAGTTGGGTAGGCGGAGGTTTACCCTGGTGCAGGTGTGCCGCAGCGGTCAGTGGAAGGATACGGCAGTTTCTCTGTGAGTTTCCCATTATATCGCACTCGGTGCTTGTTGGAAGTTTAGGGGTTTTTTTGCTTTAAAAAGAAGTTTTCTTCCCACGCACAGCGGACACTAATGTTTTTGTCACTTTTTATGGAATCAAACTCAAAGTAAGGTCAGTACTTCCACGCTTTAAACGCTGCACGCTCATACTCTCTCTGCACTCGATATATGATCCACTGTTGATCTGCACACAGCTGTTGTCACGACCGTTACTCTTACGTCACTGTCGTGAGACATTCTCGCAAAAATATCACGGTTTTAGTAACGCAGTAACGCAGCCTTCCTGTGGGAAAGTAAAGGTAATCTAATTACCGTTTTTGCAATAGTAATCCCTTACTTTACTCGTTACTTGAAAAAAGTAATCTGATTACAGTAACGCGTTACTGTAACGCGTTACTGCCCATCTCTGATTACTACAGAATGGCATATCTGGGATTAAGGATCCCGAAGTGGAAGAGTTACGACAAGAATCCAACTGTCAACTTTTACAAATAAGCCAAACCGATGTAGGTAAAAGCTAGGACTCTGTATTTTGAATACTAAAGGGAAAAATCATGGAAATTTAATTTTCACAGTGGAGTATAGTTAGACATGTGAAATTATTGCATCTATAGTTGTTTCTAAATTGCTATGATCCAAAATATTTTGTAATTTCAGTATGCATGCCTGGACCCAGGGGTTAGCAGAGATGACCTTTGTGCAAGGGCAACGGGACTGTTGGTACGACAGGTGCAGCTGAAGAGAGGGTTGGCTGCTCGTAGATGCGACTGAGGCCACGACTCAGACAAAGGAGGAGATGCTGACAGAAGTGAACATTTTATAAATGTTTTCATTTCGACTTTTCTTTGACTCTAAGGTCTGTGTGTAACTAGTTAAAATCTTATAAAAAGATGGAAGATTAAGAGGAGGGCTAAAGTCTTTCCACATTAAACGTAAATAAGAAATATTGTGAATAAGAAATACGTTTCTAAGAAATCTGAAGTACTCTTTAGATACAGTGGTATGCTGTTAGCAGGTAGGTCAGGAGACGTGGATGACATGGAGAGTGTTGCAGTGTTTGTGGACGCGGATGTTACAGCTACACCTGATAACAGTTCTGTCAACCTCCCGATGACGGCGGCACCGGGGCAGTACGGAGGTTTTGTCAGTGGAGATGTTGATGTGTTTGAAGGTGAACTTACTGAGCCTACAGAGTGGACTGCAAAAGGTTTGTGCCATGTATGACACGTGTCCTGACACTGACAGCACATGTGCAGTCATTTCTCAGAATGGACAGCATGCACTCTCAGTGCACGCAGTGCTGTGGGTTTGGTCAGTGACAGGGAAGAAGTGTTGTTCTGCTGTTTGTGTACTAGAGACACATGCACCTGCTAAGGTTAAACCAGAAGGGGAAAGCCCAAGGCCAATCTCTTAGGTTGATGTCCGCAGTAGTGCCCTAACAGATCATGAGAAAGCAAAATGAGATTACTGAGATGCTTGTAAAACAACAGGTTGTCACTGCTTCCAGCAATAGAAATTCCTGTTTTTGGTGGTGATCCTTTGCATTTTAGATCCTTTCTTAAGGCGTTTGAGCAAGGAATAGAAACTAAGACTGATAACATGCAGGATAGGCTTTCTTATTTAGAACAGTTTACTACAAGATCAAGCCCAGATATTGTAGACACACCAGCTGCAAAGTAACATCTGTATGAGTGTACTCATACAGATGTTAAAATTCTGAATCTATATAAAATAAACTTTGTTTTTCTGAATGTTTTTAAATAAATGTTTTCACATCTTTATGTCTCAAAAAAAAAGAGGGGTGTGGTAAAGATGGTTTTTTGTTTGCCAAATGTCTGATGGGAAGACGGGAGGGTTAGAAAATTATTTTGACTTAAATGTCACGGCCTCTTATGTTCCAAACACCAAAAAAGTCCAAGAAAAGGCCGTGGGTGGCAACGGGAGGTTTGGAACATAAAGGCCGTGACAGGCTCTTTCAGATGAGAGCAGGCGCTTTGATAGTGTGTTTATTTTTATTTTTTAAATCCGGACCACTTCCGGATGATTAGCTGCTTGAAAAATAACATCGTCCAGTACAATGAGATGACTTTGGTGTGAGGGGAAACAAGGTCTCATCTTGAAATGATTCAGGAATGCCCTCGATGAATTTAATGTTTTTATTTTTCTCCCCCTAAGCTCAGAACACAGAGGTTGAAAGGATGTATAAACCCACACAACATTGTCAATAAGCTTGTTCAAAACATGTACACAGTTTTCCAATACAGATTTCACAAAAAAGGTCTTTCCAGAGCCACTTGGCCCGACAACCATACAGGAAAATGGCACATGAAGTCTGGGGTCAAACTCGATTAAAGCAGGCTGAAACATTTTTTTAAAAAACAAACAAAAACGAATAACAAAAAATCAATAACCAAAGGGTAAAGTCAGACCTCCTGGCAGCAATCTACGCTTGTCATAAACAACACGGAATTTTTTGGGAAATGATGAATTTTGTAGTGAAAAGGCTGATTTATTACGAACGATACTGTGCTGAGGGGCCTCAAGTGTAGACCCTCCTTCACAGTTATCAATGTAATTGTCAACAAGAGTCTTTACAGATTCAAAGTTGACCTTCTCGCAGACATCATGTGTTTGTGTGATTCCTTTTGCTTTCAAAACAACTTTACCTTTTCTGGTCATGTAACCATAACTCTTAGGTCCTGCTGCAACAAACTCTGTAATGAAATCATCCTGGTCTAACTCATTTGTTAGCTCGCCTAAATACCTCCCTGTTTCTAGTTCAGATTGATTTTCTTTAGTGAGATACACTACGCTATCAGTGTCATAGTAAATAGCTCTTTCCTGCAGCTGATCCAAGTAACTGTAGAGTTTCATACGCCCATATGAAGCAGTGAAGGCCGCAATGAAGATGTTATCTGTGGAGTTTGGGAGCGGAGTGCAGAGGTCACCATAACACCATTGAATAAGAGCCACATCATCACTGACAAAAGAGAAATAGCTCACTTTGTATTTTGGAGAGAACATGAGGTTAAAGAATTCCTCGGGGTCACTCACCAGTTTGCTCTGTGTGAGATTATTTCTCTGACCAAATTTTCCCCAAAAAGAGTTTAAACACAGTTTGGCCATTTGTCTTTTAGCAGGGTTTAGTTTTATGTTTTCAGGGTCTAAAGTTATTCCTTGCTTAGCCTGGTAGTCTTTAATGTAAAGCTGTTTAGCCTCCTCAGTTACAGCATCTGATGGGTAGCCTGAAGCTTCTTGTTTTTTGCGCAGGAAATGATGTACATAGTCTGTGAATATTGTGTTACTCTGTCTCTCAAAGTGCCATACCTCTGTGATTCGACCTATTTCATAACCCTTTTCTAATGCGAGGTTAAACTCGGGAGTGGTCCACACCCCTCTCAGTGCTCTATCCTCGTTACTATGGTTACAGGCTCCTTGTTGGTTGTTCATTTCAGCACAAGTGCGACAGAGAGTAAAGAGAAGTTTTCCTGATTTTGTTTTAAATGGTAAGACCGGAAAATAGAGCCGTCGTGGTGGGTAAACGGCGGCTTTGATAAACCCAAAGTAGTTTTTAGGGTGCTGAAAATTTCGAAAGATTATTTGAGGATGACCTAAGGGGTAACTACATGTACTATTTACATATGGATACAGGGATGTGACATCGACATAGTTGATTTTCTCACGGGGCCCGGCACTACAGCGAAGTTGTGCTGGGCTTGTACGGCCTCCACAGAGAGCATGGCGGGGGATCAAAGGCTCTGGTGGATCATAACGTTTGAGAAAGCTGATTACACTCTCATCACTACGTTTTAACTCGGTCCACTCATGCTCCCAGATTATAACAAGAGAGACATTATGCTCAGCTCTCAATCTAGCGAGCCTGTCTTGAGTGGTGCTGTTTAACTCTGCAAAAGAGGAACCTACCAGGGGGTTAACATCGGACTGATTGGAAAAACACTTAATACACCCATGGAAGTAGCAGCCCAAAAATTCCCACACGTATGTTTTACCATTATTTTCGGAATATCCATCTACATAATAACTACCGAGCTGTTTTTCTCCTTGATTGAGCGCATGTCTGATAAAAACACCTTGCGTAAACGAGAGATATTCGAGCCATTGAATTGAGGATGAGGAAAATGATTTTACCTGATTATGGTAATTTAAAGGACAGGGCAGGGCCAGAGAATTGGCAGGCATGAAGTTTGTCAAATACGTTTTAAGACAAGCGCTTGCAAGCGTGTTGCGACTGAAAGGATCTACTCCTGTCTCTTCAATAAACCCGTTTCTAAACAATGTGCAACCCCGAGCTAGAATTTCAACATCATTTTTACAGTATAACAGTGCCTGTTTCATGAAATTGAAGGGGCCAGAGCTGACTGAATCATACCATTTGTAAAATTCCTGTCTAATTTCTGATGTCATGCGCTCGAGACTAAATGCGGAAGGGGGAGGGTACGGCCCAACATAAGTTAGGTTTTGTTTGGAGCTGAAAGAATGAGGAAAAAAACCTTTAACACTATCTGAAAATCCCATCGCTTTCGGGATAGCTGACAATGGCATAGGTAGGAAGCATGACGAGTCTATATAACGTTGATTAAAGTCTGGGTCTGTAAAGCTGATCACTTTGGAACCTTGCATTATCAAGTTTGGTTTTAATCCTCGCCTAACTAACCCGCGAAGGATAATGTACGCATCGAAACCCTTTGCATTATGAGCGATAAAGATTGAGCCCTTGAAGAGGGGGCGTCTAAAATGAGCAAGAAAGTTTTCAACGCAATGCTCGCCCTGAGAGCTCCAAGATTTACCATCTGATGTTTTTGTACACACCAGAAAAGGGCTGTGCTCAGCGTGTTCGTTAACAAAAGTTTCAAAATCATAAAAAATCAACTTGTTATTATGTTTTGTTTCGCGTTGTAAAACCTGCATATAGCACTGATGTGTTTGATGATCACTAGAGATTTCCTGACGACAGATTTGGCATTTTCTCTTTTGGCATTTGTGAGGTTTTTCATGTGCTGCTAAGTAATATAGCCTTGAGCACTTGATACATTTCCTGTAGAGGTCACAGTTGCTGGCAGACCTTTCACGCCTCTCAACGAGTTTTTTTATGGCTCTCAAAACAATAACGAGATCTACAGGTGCGATTACAATCGGTACATACAATAGGGGAGAGGAAATGATCGTTGCAGTCAGGCTGCATACAGACTGAGCAACGAGCAGGGCAGAAATGGGATAACACATGGTTAAAGCCTATGTAACAATGAGTACACAAATACGCTGTGCCCAAAAATCCTTTAAGATTTTTGATAGCGTAGTAATGATTGTCAAATAAAAATAAACACAAGGCTTTTGCGCTATTCACTGTACTAGTCTGAAATTTACAAAGGGTGCGATCATGCTCGTTACGGTAAAATACTATAATTTTACATCCTAGTAACCTTTCAAATGTAATTATTTGATTAAACCCAACAGGCGTTTGATCATTTAGACCAGCTTTTTGTTGAATTTCTCTAGCTAATGTTTGTGCTTGATAGTCATTAAAATCGGGTTGCAGAAGGTGGGCAACACTTGTAGCAAAACACAACTTATTCGAGGGGTTATGGACCACGTATAAAAACCGTGTTTTCTTTTTCACAATTTCGCTGTCGAGTATGTGTTTAAGCAATCTTTTCCCACTGCCATTTGGGGGTGTAACAATCTGAGCTACAACCTCCAACGAGCCATCACACATTACTGACCAGTTTGACTGTACCGCTCTCAAGAATAAATTTTCAAATTCAGATAAATCATGATTATCACGTAAAATCACTGAAACATTATTTTGTAGCTGCTGGCCTATCAATTCTAACTGGATATAATCACCTGGACGTGCGTGAGAGAAAACCCTGTTTGATATTTCACGTGCACTAGACATTACGCTTTGATAATAATGCGCATAGTCGGGTATATCGTTTGGAGGAGGAAAATTCAAAATTTCTCTAATTTCAACGTTATTAAATTTATTTCTAACAACTATAGAGGGTTGTGCTGAATTACAGGCGCAACTCTGGTCTGGATTACCCCCTTGTTGAAAGGAGTGATCATGGTTTACTGGGTTAAGTGGCTCGTTCGCAGAGACAATGTCTGCGGGAGAGCTGAGTGATTGATGAGGATTAGAGTCATTGAAAGTGGTTGACAGCTGTATCGGGGGGCTGCGGCTGAGCGGTTCGTTGGGACACGCATTTTCTGGGGAAAAGACTAGCGAATGCTGGCTTTGAGAATCAATGAAACGATTTTGATTTAGCCTGTTTATTTGACTCAATAACTCTGGCGGTATTTGAACCTCATTTTGTATTTGGGCCAAAGCTTCTAAAGCTCTATTAATTGCTAAAAACGGATCAGAAGAGGAGATGTTTTGTGTCAGACTCATTTGTGAATGAACCGCGTCTGACTCTGTTTGGATCTCATCATGATCCAATCCCAAACTCAAAGAAATATTTTGAAAGGCACTTTCATTGGGTGCTAATCGGGCAAGAGCTAAATTAAGCAATTCTAAAGGATCATTATTATTGATCACCTCAGGTTGCTCACTGTTTTGTGAATATGTAATCTGAGAATGGTGTATATTTTCATTTAACCTAGCTAACGCTGTTTCTAAAGCAAGAAACGGGTCTGTAATATCTTGTTCCTGGTTATCCATTTATTTTATTATTATTGTTTAACAGGAATATATTAAAAGAACAAAAAACCACAAAAGAGAGTATGTTTGAAAAGCAAAATGAAAAAAAAAAAATCAAAAACAAAGTTTTTATAAGATGAGCTGAACTAATTCAGCGAACAGAGAGACCGCGCGAAGAGCGATTGAAGCCAGCTGCCTTCGGGTGCGTGTTCGCGTTGTCCTCGTTGTCCTTGCGATCCTGCGGGTCCTGCTGCTACTCCTTCTGAAACGCCCTGAGAATTTGAGGGTAAGATACAAACAGTAAAGTTAAATAGAAAAGGGTTAGTTTTTATTTTAAAAAAGAAATGAGAAAAAAAGCGAGAACCTAGAGAGACTGACCGTGATTGGGTCTCAAAGGCAGGCGCGGTGCATTTCGTGTGTCTGATGGCGGAGAATAAGAAGCGTTTCTGGGGCTCCGATCGGCCGGAGCATCGGGAGTGAGCTCGGAGAGCAAATCTTGCCTGTCCCCGGCGGACAGGCGCAAGTTTTTCCCAGAGGGTTGCGGGAGAGAACAAGCTCCGACGGGAATGGAACTGGGGCCAGATGAAGCAGGGCGATCTAGCGTAGAGAGCAAATGCTGTCTGTCCCGTGTGGAGAGACGAATATTCTTTTCTGTGGATCGCACAAGCACTGGTGGTGAAGAATTCGGGGAACTCGTACCAATAAAGGTGTCCAAGTCAGAGATATCTAGAAAGTTTGATAAAAATGAAAAAAGAGGGTAAATGTTTTGTTTTTCTTGTACAATTAGCTGTTAAGAAGGGGAACAAGAATGAACCAAACCTACCAATTCGATCGAGAGACTCAAAAAAAGAGGAGTTGAGCAGGTTTATCTCAGAGTCTGAAAAGAAATAACATCGAGTATTTACAAACGGGGAAAAAACAGTAAAAATATAAACATTATATGAACAAGAGTGAGAAAAAATGAGGTACCTGATGAGGCCATGATCGCTGCTATAGTTTAACTTACAAACGCACTTTTTAGCTCTGAGTGTTAGAGGGGAGCTTATATATGTTTTAAAAAGTGTATTCCAAGTGTTACAGAGCCTATTTGCATGGCTTTTTTGAAGATGAAAGGATTGACAGAATGGTAAAAAGGAAAATGCGAAAATGTAGTTAGAGAGCAAGATTAACACTTACCGAGTGATATGCACATAGGGCACGTGAAGGTAGTTGTTGATCCCTGGTTTCATGGCTGTTGAGCTCGCAAGCAGTCTGAGCGGCGCCAGTTGTTGATACCTCTGAAGTCAGATCTCTTCTGGGGGTTCGAAGATAGTCTTAACATCAGCGGGAGATCGTAAAATCAGACCTGGAGCGGATTGGCTAACCGGGGTGCGAAGGGAGCGGTGCAAGGGTTATGTGATTGGCAGCGGGGCGCAGTGAGGCGGAGTTGGTCTAAGGGGGGAATTTTCAAACGAGGTAAGCAGCGCATTAGGGAGCAGAGCGGGGAGCGAACAAGCAGGAAAAAATTGTGCTCTGCAAGAAGTTGTGGATCGGAGATTAAGAGCGAGGTAGAACTTAGAGTGTGGGTTGAATTTTAGAGCTTGCTAGTAAGAGGGAAGTTTTTGAAGAAAAAAGAATAAGGATTTTCCCTGTTATCGAATATAAGGTTTTTGGGAATAGAGGGGTAGCTAACAAGTTATTCTAGGGGTTTTGGAGAAATCGCGGAGAAATTTTTAAAAGGAGTTTTGGCTTTGTTTGGCTGAGCATGAAGGGAGCCGCGGGGCGCTGAATTTGAGAAAAAAGACTAAGGATTTTTTCAGGATTTCCCCTGTTATCGAATATAAGGTTTTGGGAATAGAGGGGGTACCCTAACAAGTTATTGTAGGGTTTTGGAGAAATCGCGGAGGGTTTTTTAAGGAGTTTTCCCTGCTTATGTTTCTAAGGAGGGTTAGGGTTAGGGGATCGCGAGTTTTTTCTGAGTATGAGTTTTATTCTAAATCTACAAATGCATATAAATCTAAATAAAGTTTTCCCCCAAGGCATGCAGCATGTGTTTGTGGCCATACTGAACGTTACAAAAGCACAAGTTTAACTAAACAATTTTAATATGGTTTAATACATTTTTAAACACATGAGCACGGAGCCCGAGAGAGCACGGTCCGGAGACACGGGCGCGCCCCCGCGCGCCCAGACACACAGCCTCGGGCGAGCGAACACACACTGACCCGCCACCAGATGGCGTTTTTTGAGCATAAAAAAAATAAAAATAAAAATTTAATTGCTTAAAGAAATAAAAGAATGCTATTTTGATATATAAGAAACTTTCTAAATAATCAATTATATTTTTATGAATATCATATTTTTATGAATATCATATTTTTATTACTTAATTACTTCCGGACTTCCGGAGCTCATGAATAATTAATGAGCTCCGGAAGTAACCTGTCACTTTTTTTGACGAAAGGGGTATAATATCACTCTCTGTAGCATACTGTCTGAAATATTCGACGGCTGCAATAATTCTTCAAGTGTTATTTTTTTCTTTGTATTCTAATTTCACCGAAGTTTACTAAACTCAACAAACTTAATATTACGTACCGGGACATTTATTCTCTCCTCATTTTCTTTCGCCGAAAATTTTTTCTGACAAACCATCCTACTTTGGCAAAACGTCCTACCGTAAGTAGTTTATGCACATTTCTGCTGTCACAGAGTAATTCCAGGCCAATTTAAGTAGGTATGACGGTTTGCCACCTAACTTTGCCCATCAGAGTATACTTGTAGCTCATATTCATACAGCCAGGATGGTTTACCCTTTAAAGTATGCTTGTAGGTAACATTCACAAAGGTAGCATGGTTTGGCACTTAATTTTACCCGTCAGAGTATGTGTCTAGCTGTTATTAACAAAGGTAGGATGATTTGCCACTGAATCTTAGCTGTTAAAGTATGCTTCTAGCTCAGATTAACAAAAGTAGGACGATTTGCCACTAAATTTTAGCCGTTTAAGTATGCTTGTAGGTGACATTCACAAAGGTAGGATGGTTTGGCACTGAATTTCGTGTTGTGCGCATGCGCAGAAACAACGGGTAGGATGGTTTGCCAGGTAGGATGGATTCCCAGAACACCGTCTTTCGTGCTTGGCTCTCCTACCTTTCCTAAGGTGATGCTCATAGTGCAGAAGCCGATGCTGCATTCACTTACACTCGGATATCTGAGCTTCACTGTGAAAACATGATCGTACATTTGATTGAATTTTATTGTTTTAGCTTCGGGGTGGCACCTGGGGTGGCCAGTCTGGTTGGGGCTGTGGCCCGTGCCCCCCCCCCCGCTGGACATGCCACTGAACTTCACACAATGATGTTAAATCAGTCAGTCTTGTCAGCTTTAACCAGTCAGTCAGTTCCCCATTCTTTTTTAAATTCTCACACACCAGAAACTCACAATCAGCTCACTCATTTAGGCCACAGACACGTTTTATTCAGTTTTCCTTCTTTCCCTTCATCATAAAACACGTGACATGTTGTCATGCACTTCACAAAACAAGTTTGTTCTTATGTGTTCAGTATTGTGTATCTGGGTGCAGGGTTCACTCGCACATCAAAACAGGAAACTCAGTGTTTTAGAGTCTCCAACACATCCCATTCACTTGTGCTAAAATTCAGTCACCTTTCCTTAATCTAATTATGATCAGCTAATTTGCATATCAGCTACCATCCCACCAAGTTGACAGGACAACAGAAATGCATGTTCAAAATGTTATCACAAAAATAGAATTTCCCTCATACAGTAAATTACTTGTGCTGCATCAGACAGAAAGCATCTCCCAATTTACTATATTAACAACTAAATTTATTGTCTGATCACTGGTTGTTCAAACCAGAATCTTTTTCCCCACAAAAGTTAAACTGTTGTCCTGCAGCCTACAGAGTTAATTTGTCAGCATTGGATAAATTCAGCATTTGGTAACAAGCTGATTTTCATTGCATGTGTGTGTGTTATTAGGCAGGTTTAATCGATGTCTGAGGAGCTGCATCTCCAGCAGAACATGTTGTTAAAGCTGCCTTTCCTACACACTTGTTTGCTATTATTTGATCTTTTTTTTTTTTTAAACTAATTTGCTATTAGTCCAATGGTCTTTGCATCACTTTTCATCACACTAAGTGACTTGGACAAGATGACAAGCAGAATCTCATGCTTAAGATGCCGTCTGGTCTTCATGAGTATCATTGTATGTGTATATGCATGTAGGGTTAGCATGGTTAATGCATTTTCTGTATGTTTTTGTGTTCCTCTGTCATCAAATTTTCATTATTCTCATCACTGCTTAAAACAACACACATCTCCCTGTTTTTTTTAAACTGTCCTTTTCTCCAAAACAGAAAGTAGCGTTACAGTTGTTTCAGACTGAGAAACACCAAACACTCTTCATGTTATCATTCATACTTCATCCACACAAATATTTTATTTCTTTTTGTCCACTGGGCAGGTGACCTGCAGAATCATGTCTGCCCCAGCTGGATACCTTTTCACACACACCGTGATGCCAGACACACTCACTTCTGCTTAGCGCACAATTTCACTTCATTCGTCAACGATCCACACACCACGTACTGCCCAATAAATACTTTGCAGTGTATTTCACCCTTGGACTTCTTTTACGTTTGCGGCAGGAAACGCGACTTACCCCAAAACCCAGGCTACGTGTACACAACAGATCACAGAATTCTAGTTTCTAGGTATGTGTCTGTGTGTATGCGTGTGCATGTGTGTGTGTGTTTGGGCGTGCGTTTGTGTGACCTCCTGCTCACCAAAAGGGTCATAAAGGCAGGACGTTTACTAAACAAGAAAACAGAACCCTCACATAGGCTGTGCCTGTAATAAAAGACTACAGCCTCCCCCACCATTCAACAGGCTGGGGAGGGGGTCACAAACAAAGGAATGTCCTTGACCATATGGTTTGAACCAAGACTTACAAGTTTAAGTACAATGATGGCAACATTTAACATTTGACTCCAACACTTACACTACCCCTGATCACCTCCTGTGTGCTTTAGTCTGTGTTTTCATTCGTTCCTTATCTGGGCCCTATTTCAGGAAGCCAGTTTAGAAAACTCAGAGTGAAAAACGATACTCGGGGTTGAGTAACCCCGAACTGTCCAACTCGGAATATTCGGTTTCAGAAAGGCTGATAACAATTAGTTCAGTCAACGCGGAGTTGCTTTAACCCCAAATTAAGCGCGCGCACGAGGATACATAAAGCCCTGATTAGTGGAGCACAGATTAAGCGAGTCACCATGGAGACGGAGGGAAAGAAGGCGCGGTCAATGTATTTTACAGCGCTTGAGGCCAAAATTCTGATGGCAGCATATGCTGATAACATGCAAATTCCGTGGAAAAAAAGTAACACAGCCTCAGCTGCAAAAGAAAGTGAGCATGCATGGCAAAACATAGCCGACAGAGTCAATGCGTGAGTGTTAATTTAAACATTGATCGAGGGATTTCCACCTATTCAACACGTTATTTTATTATATTATTTTATTTTAGCAAGTAAAAATGAAATATAAAAATATAGTCCAAACAGGTAAGGTGTAATTGTATTATGAGCCATAGTGCTTGGTCTGTGTGTCCGATGTAAATCAATTGCAGTTAGAGGCTACATTAATTTCCCCTCTGTAAGCACTTATTGAAATTATCTGAGCACATTACAAGTACATATTTGCTTACTCTGTATGCTCAAATGTGACCCGTTATAGCCAACAGAAAAAAAGCGGAGGCCTGAAAAACAGGTGGGGGTCCTCCACCACCACCACTCACAGAGGCTGAGCACTTGGCTTCCACATTTGTGATAATGTTGGCAGCATCACATATGATCTTCACAGTGCAGAGAACACAAATTAGCATCCATTACTATAATGAAATAATTTGTTAGTTTGAAATGCTACAGGGAACTATGTACCTGTACATTAATGCTGTGGAAAGACTTCCTGTTCACATAGTCTCCTTCATGTACTGAAGGAGCAATGATTGGAA
This sequence comes from Rhamphochromis sp. 'chilingali', assembly GCF_963969265.1. Classification (NCBI taxonomy): domain Eukaryota; kingdom Metazoa; phylum Chordata; class Actinopteri; order Cichliformes; family Cichlidae; genus Rhamphochromis; species Rhamphochromis sp. 'chilingali'. Next base: position 1,505,456 of record NC_137930.1, read on the forward strand.
TGTGAGTGCCATCTATACAGCCAATCACGCCTGGGAACCGTGAGAATAAATGTAAAATTTAAGTAGTAGTTCAAGTATCACCACATCATGAATTAAGTTTTGTTCATCCTGATACCTGCAATTTTGTGGCATCCCTCTTTGATAAATCTTGTGGGTCTATGACCGGGGAACACCACAGACGAGTACAGGAGACGTTTCAGTGCAACTGTAACATTCCTGACTGCCCGACAGACGGTAGCCTTGGAAACGTGCTCAGCATCACCAATATTATACAGAAAGCTCCCGTTTGCAAGAAACCGAAGTGCGATACAAATAATATGTAATGAACTGTTGAAATCTCCCAATTCTTTGAATCTTTGGGCTGAAGGAGGGACAATACTCGGTGTATCAATGCTCAATCAACAATCATTTATTTCCATACAATTCAACAGTCAGAGCATTACAACGTCCGGACGGGAGAGATGCTACCAGAGGGTCAGGCACATGTCTCAAAATGGTGACGGGTTGCTCAGCTTTTTATAGTCTCTAGTGGCCCCCAGCTAGTCGTAAAAGCCAAAACATCACATTTTTTCTCTGTTACAGCGCCTAAGTTATGACCTCGGCAGTTGTTTCTCTGCTTTCTGTAAGGTGGGGGTGTGGAATGTGGTCTATCTATCTCCCCTGTCTTTAGACACAGAGTCTCCTGCTTACAACCTTCTCTTCATGATTCAACAATTAAGCATGTCAAGAAAACAGTGTAACACATTCCCAGCAGATCAAGGATACAGAGTGATGCACATTTATCTAATGAACTAATATGTGAATATGTTCTGTTAACTCAAAAGTATAATGAGAACTACACTACATACAGCTCACACACTCTATATTAAAGGGTATAATGTGATCTACAGCAGTATTCTAATTCAACTACTTTGATTACATATATAAGGTAACATATAATAACAGAATAATCTAATAATTCCCCCTTTTGATCTCTGAAAGAGATCACTTACAACATGCACTCCAGGGTCGCAAGGTCCAGGTTTTCTTGATCCTGAGGCCCTCTGTCCCCCTTTAACGGGTGGACCATATGTGGGATGACCTCTGTGTTCACGCAGTTCAGATGCAAGCAAAGTTAGATTTACAACCATAACAGCAGTTACAGATGACTCTCCCATCACTCCCCAATTCTCCCACAGCTTTATTTTGGTGCTCCAGTTTTCCACTCCCATTTTAATGCCACCTTATACCTTTCAAATGTACTTAGACTAGAACCTCTGTCTAAGGAGCTTTTAACCTTTATTTTTATTGCTGCAGCTACCAGTGTCTTCCAGTTGGGTGATTCTCAGCTTCTTTCTTCGACCTCCGGGGTTAGACCACCCTTTAGTCATTGCACAGTTCTGGGGATTATTCTGCCCCGATTTCAAACAAGGATCTGTGTATTTTGGGGTCACCGGCGTGTCTGGTGTTCCTGGTTTTCGCCAACCCCTTCATGGTTATTGCTGTGTTTGTGGGATCCATCTTCTCCAGGAGCCCAAACGTCATGACACTTGACCCCAGTTGCTGTCTCGGCTGTCCCTACATCTGTCTCTGCTGTGAAGGGTCCTCACATCTCCGTGTCCCCGTCTGGTGTCTGTTCCTTTCTCTGCAAGAGACAGAAAACCAAAACACCTCTCTCCCTAGCCTTGATAATCTAATATTGTTATCCATTGTTCTTCTAATGATTCAAATTTGGTTTAAAATATTATGTTCAGGACCTATTCTAATCATAATCTATGTGTGTGTAAAAGAAATCAAAAATTAGTGAACCCTTTCTAAGTCTAACACATTATAAGCTTAAGTTTTACCATAGCTAAATTATTAAACACAGAAATAACGTCATAAGATGTTCATAAAACCATTGTTTGATGTTCAAACTCAACTCCCCCTTTTTGACACACTCCCATGTGTCAATTCATTGGAGCTAGACAATTAAAAGAGAAGGTTGGTGACATCATATCTCAGAAAGTATCAGAAATTCTTCTCTCGAGTACCGTTGCTCCAGCCTTGTCATCCCTGAGGATCTTCGATCCCGAAAATGTCCCTTCTCCTCATGTAATAAAGTCTGTCATCCTTCCATGCCCTGGTAACTGGTCCATCCAGAGCTGTAACATTTTGAAATGTACATACAACAAGCCAAACCACACCTTGGTCACACCAACCCTTTTCTGCCCTGAAGATGTCCAACGCCATCTTAGTCTGGACCAGGGTTGTAATAGTTTTGCAATTTTCATCAGTTTTAATCAGTTTTTACCAATTCTTTGCTAGTTTAGTCTAGTTTTTATTTTCTGAAAATCCTTAGTTTCAATTTAGTTTTGTTTGTGTTTTGCAAAAATTAAGTGTAACAAAATCCCAGTTCCATCATATCAGTCATGCTCTTCTGGTTATCCTTGGGTGTTGAGACTAATAACTATTAACTCTTGCCGCACCGTGTGGTCCTAATTTTGGTTGAAGTGAATTGATAACCTTTTGAAGGCGATTGTTTCACACCTTTATTTAGATGTCCCAGTCCTGTTGTCTCGGGATGCATCACGCTGCCTTATCTGGGGTTAGCTGTTTTCTGGGGATGCGGGTTGAGTGGGTGAGCTCTTCAAGGAGGGGGAGTGTGCTCCCCCTGATGAGGTCTTCTAGGTAAGCTAGGTTAACCTTCTTGTGTGAGCTTTTCAAGTGCACTTTAAGGTTAGTGGGACTTTTAGTTTTATAAATGTCCCTCATGACCCCCTGATAACCCAGTATTTCATTTTTGCACACTGTAGTACACATTTTAGTTTTTGCTTGTAGCTCGCATACTCTACTTGCCACTCCTCTAAGTCCTGATGTTTCTTAGAGAGGGCAACAGTACCTTTAAAATTATATCACACGTGTGGGGGTGTGGCCTTGCCAATTGTTTTGCCCACCTTTTCAAAATGGCTGGCGTGCCCACAAGCACATTTCATGGAAAAAGAAAGGTAAGCTTGATATTTACATTTAAAATGTTTTGTTAAACTCAGATTTTTATTTTATTCTTTTTGCAAGTACCCCGCCTCGGTGGCGAGAAACTGTTGGTGTGGTCAAGTGGGTGCTCTGGAAACAAACGCTCAGGACAGAACAGTTATCAGTCATGTACTTCCTACAAATTTTGCATATGTTTTATTCCATATTGATCCTCTGAGTGTAATGGTACATTTTAATTTGAATTTATCCAAACTAAACACAATATTTTCTTTATTTACTTTGCTCTTGTTCTTTTGCAGTACCACATCCTATCAAATGTCCCTGTCGATTATATTCTACATTTAATAACTTACTATTTCAAGTGAGAACCTAAATCACGTGGACCAATGTTTATTATTGCATATCTCTATTCTGAATGTGGCCAGTCATTCATAGGTATTGTTCCATTTTGGCGATTTTCCTCTATAAAATTTAATTGACTTTTTACAGTGGCCTGCTATGGTTAATAATAACATATTCCAGTCATGAGTGATATCAATAGTTATCTCCACTGTAGCATTTGGCATTCCCAATAATATAACATGATACCTTAATCAAAACACAGTTAATATAGCACAGTTTTCTTGATGCAAACATCAGTAACTCAAAATCAGCAACCACAGTGTTAAGTCTGCAGTTCATACTTATGTGAAGCTAGAGTCTCCTCCTCCAGTCTCTCTTATCCTCCTGCTCCTGAAAAAACAAAACAAAACAAAGCGAAGCATCCACCCTTCTCTTGTCGGCTGGGTGAATTGTTTATTGGCATTTACTAATCCTAAAGTGGGTGCAGTCATTGTCTCAGTATCAAGTCAGTCAAAACTTTTAGTCGTCAGTCCATCACAGTCCATACACATTCATACCAGATGTTGCTGATAATGGAGTCTCACGCGCAACCTATTCGAGCCTCCATCACCAGCAAGATGACGTCATCATTTTAAAGGAAAACAATTCCTTGTTGTTTTTTGGGCCGGATTGACTCGGTGCAATCCTTTTAGACTCAGAACTTCTCAGTGTTCCCTATAAGTGAATTTCTCCCAAGCCAATTGCAATCATGGAGAAGCACACTTTGCAACTGTTTTTGTAAGAATATTTCATAGCGCTTTAAATCTCAATCTTTCAGGCCTGGTTTAAAGAGCTGATTGTTAAATCATAAACTCACAAAATATCAACATATCACCACCGGTGGATCACACCTCTCAGATTTTCTTATCTCAGTGCACTGTAACAAAACGAAAACAGACATAACCAACAAAATACTACTAAAATAACACAAACTAGGGCCCGTTGCAGACATGTCCAAGCATAAAACTATCCCTCTCTCGCTTACGAGAAAGAACACAAGCCAAAGCTCACTGATAACATCAAACTATAATAAATAATAAACTTTATTTATAAAGCACACTTAAAAACCAAGGGTATGCCAAGGTGCTTAACAAGTAAAATAGAGTATATGAGGAGGATAATAGAAATAGGACCAAAGCAAGTACTAAATATGCAAACAGATAACTGTCACTAATACATAGGAAAGCAACAGGTACAGAGCAAACAAGAATTTAAATGAGCATAAAAGTGCATGATATAAAATCATAAAAGAAATATTAACTAGAGGGAAAGGCAAGATTGAATAAGTGGGTTTTTAATCATGATTTGAACAGTGCAATGGAATCAGATGCGCGGAGGTCGAGAGGAAGGGTATTCCACAGTACCGGGGCAGCCAGAGCAAACGCACGGTCACCCCGGGACTTCAGTCGAGATCTGGGTCGGGTCAGAAGTAGTTGAGTGGCAGATCTGAGTGTTCTAGCAGGAGTATGTGGTTTGAGAAGTTCACTAAGGTAACTTGGCGCTAATTTATTAATAGTTTTGAAAGTAAGGAGTAATACTTTAAATTGAATACGGTACTTTATGGGCAGCCAATGCAGGCTAGCTAGGACAGGGGTAATATGGCAAAATTTCCTGGTACCAGTCAAAAGGCGGGCTGCTGCATTTTGGACTGTTTGCAGTTTAAGAAGAAGAGAAGAGGGAAGACCATAGTACAAGGAGTTACAATAATCCAACCTGGAGGTCACAAAAGCGTGAATAAGCTTCTCCAGGTCCTCATGCGGAATATAATGCCTAGCCTTAGAGATAAGGCGCAGTTGGTGGAAGCTAGATCTCACTACAGCAGACACTTGCTTATCGAGTTTGAGCGAGCTATCCAGCAGTACACCCAAGTTACTGACATAGTCACAAGAAAAACTAGCAAAGGAACCCAGGGCAGCACAGAGTTGGGCACGAGGGATTTTACTGTTGAACACCACAATCTCAGTCTTCTTATCATTTAAAACGAGGGAATTACTCAGGAACCATTCTTTGACCTCCCGCATGCATTCTTGAAAGTAGTGCAGGGACACAGCAAGGTCGTCAGTAAGTTCAAAATAGATCTGTATGTCATCGGCATAACAGTGGAAGGCGATATTGTATTTTTCAAAGATTGCGCCTAGAGGGAGCAAATACAATGAGAAGAGAATAGGGCCTAAAACTGATCCTTGAGGCACACCACAACAGACCGGAGCGGAGGAAGAGGAGAAGGTGCCTAAGTGAACTGATAAGGATCTATCAGCGAGGTATGATTTAAACCAGTCGAGGGCAGTGCCTCTAATACCCACAGTGTGCTCAAGTCTTAGTAATAAAATGTTATGGTCTACCATATCAAAGGCCGAAGAGAGGTCCAGTAAAACTAGGACCATAGAGCGTCCAGTATCAGTGATTACAAGAATATCATTAAGAAACTAGCGCTAAACAAAACCAAACAATCAACCAGAAATTCACAGGAACATTTTGCTTCCTGCCGGGACAATATTGTGTGGGAATGAGAAGCTCAGGTGCCGTAACACCTTTTGTTCCTCCTTGAATTAAAACTCAATCACAGAAAATGCCGTACTCCAACCTAACCTTACACTATTAATTCATCATTTTCACTCTGTGCCACTGTTCCTCATCAGGTCTGTGTGAAGCACAGCAAAGAACTCAGTCAAGGCCTTGAGCCATAAACAGACATCACGCACAGACATTGTTTTCATAACCAAACTTTTTTAGACCTTATTCCTAAAATCTACATAAATGCCTTCTAGGTGACATATAACACATTCTAAGTAATCAATGGCTCCTCATAAAAATTATGTATTGGGATGTTTGTGTGCAGCATTTTGCATATCAGCATAAGCAAAGCATTCTTCATTGCATCAGCGTGTATGTGTGTGTGCGTGTGTGTGTGTATGTGGATCACTTCTCAGTGAATCAGCATTCCAATGTGTGTGTGTGTGTGTGTGTGTGTGTGTTTGGGCGTGCGTTTGTGTGACCTCCTGGGCCCTGTTTCAGGAAGCCGGTTTAGAAAACTCAGAGTGAAAAACGATACTCAGGGTTGAGTAACCCCGAACTGTCCAACTCGGAATATTCGGTTTCAGAAAGGCTGATAACAATTAGTTCAATCAACGCGGAGTTGCTTTAACCCCAAGTGAAGCGCGCACGAGGATACATAAAGCCCTGATAAGCGGAGCACAGATTAAGCGAGTCACCATGGAGACGGAGGGAAAGAAGGCGCGGTCAATGTATTTTACAGCGCTTGAGGCCGAAATTCTGATGGCAGCATATGCTGATAACATGCAAATTCCGCGGAAAAAAGTAACACAAAAAAGTATCATAAACCAAACCTACGGACGTGTTTCGCTCTCGCGTTGCCAGCGTTCAACTGCACCGTGAAGCCAGCATCTGCTTTTCCTTAAATCAACTTCTATTTCATAGCCGGCAAAAGCCAGGACGTCACTGACACCATAAACAAAATAAACAAACCTCGACTTCAATGTACTGGACTAATGGCCGCGTCTTCAGAAGAAATTCTAACGTATTATTGCTACAGAAGCCAGTATTAGACAAAATTAAATGTGGAAGGTAAAGTGGCTGCAACTGGCTCAACGTAGTATGTTATTAGTATCTCGGTAGAAGCAGTTTATTTAACACACTGGAATTCAGCCTCAACTTATGTTGTTAGTATCTTGCGCCAAAAACCAGACACCGACAAATTTACTGTGAAAATACATGTGACTCAGCGAACAGATTAATTTGGAAAGCCCAATATGCACATTTGGTATTTATAATACAACAGGCTGTGCTTACCTTTTTATTTTAGGCCGGCCTTCTGTTCACCTCGCCTCACGATCTCACCAAAGGTCAAATCTGCACCTCCTCAGCACACCAAAGATCCGGGTCACACGGCACCAAGTTGTTGAAATCTCCCAATTCTTTGAATCTTTGGGCTGAAGGAAGGACAATACTCGGTGTATCAATGCTCAATCAACAATCATTTATTTCCATACAATTCAACAGTCAGAGCATTACAACGTCCGGACGGGAGAGATGCTACCAGAGGGTCAGGCACATGTCTCAAAATGGTGACGGGTTGCTCAGCTTTTTATAGTCTCTAGTGGCCCCCAGCTAGTCGTAAAAGCCAAAACATCACATTTTTTCTCTGTTACAGCGCCTAATTTATGACCTCGGCAGTTGTTTCTCTGCTTTCTGTAAGGTGGGGGTGTGGAATGTGGTCTATCTATCTCCCCTGTCTTAGACACAGAGTCTCCTGCTTACAACCTTCTCTTCATGATTCAACAATTAAGCATGTCAAGAAAACAGTGTAACACATTCCCAGCAGATCAAGGATACAGAGTGATGCACATTTATCTAATGAACTAATATGTGAATATGTTCTGTTAACTCAAAAGTATAATGAGAACTAAACTACATACAGCTCACACACTCTATATTAAAGGGTATAATGTGATCTACAGCAGTATTCTAATTCACCTACTTTGATTACATATATAAGGTAACATATAATAACAGAATAATCTAATAGAACTGAGAGCATGTCCGCGATGTGTCACATGAGCAATATTAGGCCTGAGGATGTTATTCAAATAAATTATAGATTGTGCTGAAAAACGGTAACGTTCACACAGAAAATCATCAGGAAATGATAAAATCAATCAATCAATCAAAATTTATTTATATAGCACATTTTTAAGACCGAAGTACACCAAAGTGCTTTCCATTAAAATCGCAGTACAAATAAAATCACAATAAAATATAAATTACAAATATATAAAATATAAGATAATTACATTATCTAAATACAGAGCCAGATGTAAATTACCCTAATTCGCCTTAAATGCCAGATCAAACAAATACGTTTTTAAACGTGATTTAAAAGACTGAATGGAATCTGACGGGCGAATATGAAGAGGGAGAGTATTCCATGGCCTGGGTGCAGCAACGGCAAAGGCACGGCCTCCTCTGGTCTTCAGCCGAGACCTAGGTTGCACCAAGAGCAGTTGGCCCGATGATCTTAGTGCTCTCTGAGGGCTGTACAGACAGAGGAGATCAGCTAAGTAGTCAGGTGCCATATTGTTCAAAATTTTATAAGTAAACAATAGAATTTTAAAATCAATTCGATATTTGATAGGAAGCCAGTGTAAATTTTTCAGAACAGGGGTGATAGAGTCAAACTTTCTAGTGCCGGTCAAGAGACGTGCTGCGGCATTCTGGACCAGCTGCAGACGCTGCAGAAGAGAAGATTGTAGACCCAAGTAGAGTGAGTTACAATAGTCCAGTCTTGACATAATGAAAGCATGGATGAGTTTCTCCATATCTTTGTGTGGTATGTAGGGTTTAGCCTTAGAGATTAGGCGTAGTTGATGAAAGCTAGTTTTTACCACATTAGAGACCTGTTTGTCAAGTTTGAAGGAACTATCCATGAAAACTCCAAGATTCCTGGCAGTATCAGTAAGGTAGTTAGCAACAGGCCCAAATGTGTCAGTCAATTGTCCCAGAGGCATATTTTGGTCAAAAACAATAATTTCTGTCTTCTTTCCATTTAAAGTAAGATGTAAATGTCCAAACACGCTCTAATCACTCTCTCCCGGCGGAGAGCTCTGCGGAGAATTTGGGCTTCAACATCTACTGGCTCTTCAAGGAAGGAGCACGCCATGTCTGACACTTCCTACAGTCAGGTTTCTGACAAAGAGGCGGAGAAGGTCAGGGTTAGTTGAAGTAAACCTGCTAGGGGGCAGGTTAGCTTCACGGAGTGTGTCGTCATAGTAACTCACTCAGAATTAATCTAAACTCGCTTTGTGAAACCGAAAACCCAGAGTTTTCGTTAACTCAGGATATACTTAGAGTTTGCACTAAACCGGCTTCCTGAAACAGGGCCCAGGTCGTCTGTTGTTTCACACCATGTTTCCAGGTCGCATGTATTCATGTCCAGGTTTGTTCATGTCAGGGTTCTTCATGTTGTGTTTTAGTTCACCCAGTTTAGGTTAAAGTTTAGTTTTGCATCAGTTTGCCTTGCCCCTTTCTTTGTACCCTTCTATCAGCCTTATTGAACTGCTGGAGTGATGATGTCCTATGACATCATCACTCCATAAGCCAATGAGATTATCACATGACAGTTTTGAATGGGGATATTTCTTTTGAACTGTTTTCAATTTAACGTAATATTTAAGTGTTTCTTAGTTTTAGACTAGCTGGTTAGTCTATTTCAACGTTTTAAACCATGTCCCAGGGTTTTTACTTCACCATTGATGGGGTTTTAACAAGCAAATAAAAGACAGAGCTTAACTCTGTAAAGATTAGATGAAAAATACTCAAAGGATAAATTCAATTGGTTTATTATTTTCTTACATAAGTTGAAAAAAGTAAAACAAGTAACTACAGAAACAACAAAAGAAAAGTTAAACAAGCAAATAAGTAAATGAAGGGGGGAAAGGAGGAGGGGAGGAAACCCCAACAACCCCCTCTGAGCAAGCACGAGGCGACAGTGGGGAGGAAAAACTGCCTTTTAACGGGCAGAAACCTCCAGCAGAACCAGGCTCAGGAGGGGACAGTCAACTGCTGGGACTGGTTGGGGGGGGAGGGTGAAAAACGAAAAAAGATGAAGAAGGTGGAGAATATGTGTTAGGGGGGACAGGAGAGGTGCAAGGTAAGATGGATCACAGGTGGAGGAGGACGAGGCTAAATCATCTGAATAAGCGGCAGAACCAGCCTTTTTTCTTCTTTTTCAGGTATTTTTCCATGAGCTCGTTCTCCAGGATAAGGGTTCTCAGCTGATCGTTTGTTTCTGCATTCTGCTGCTCGAGTTGCTGGCATCTTTGCTTCATTTCTTTTAAGGTTGCTTGTTTTTTTCTAAGCTTTTCTTGCTTTTTGTTGTGCATCTCTTCTAACAGCTCATTTTTTCTCTGGATTTCTTGACTCGTACGCTGCAGGTCTTCATGTATTTTCTCTTGTTGTTGCTTTTGTGCCTGCATTTCAATTATTTGGCTCTTCAAGTCACTGGACTTCAACAACATCTCCTTAATGACCGCTGAGTGTTTCCTCTTCATTCCATCAATCCTACACTGCATCTCTGAACATCGTTTTTCCAGTATTTCCTTTTCTCTTTGCAGTTCAGGTGTTTCACAAAGTTCTAGCAATTCTAGATTCCTTCTCTCAAAGTCCTGGATAATACGTTGTTCTTCTTCCTGTTGCTTTCTTTCTTCAAGAAGCTCTTTATTTTTGCGCTTTATTTGACCAAACCTGACTATCAGATTGTTGTACAATTTCCGTGTGGCTTTGAGTTTGTCCTTCATTTGTATTTCCTTTTCTCTTTTCAGTTGAAGTGTTTCCTCATATTCTTTATTATAAAATTCTTGCAATTCTAGATGCCTTCTCTCAAAGTCCTGGATAATACGTTTTTCTTCTTCCTGTTGCTTTTTCTCTTCAAGAAGCTCTTTATTTTTGCGCTTTGTTTCACCACACTTGACTTTCAGATTGTTGTACAATTTCTGCATGGCTTTGAGTTCGTCCTGCATTTGTATTTCCTGTTCAGTCTTCTGTTGGTGGATTTTTTCAATTGTTTTCTCCGCTTCATTGAGCTTTCCTCGAAGCACCTGGTTCTGTTTCTCAATGTTTTGGAGATCCCACTGTATCTCCTCAATATTAGCTTTCTTTCGTTGAAGCTGGGCAGATGTTTCTTTTAATTCAGCACTCTGTGTTCCTGATGAAAGAAAACGAGAAAAAATCTTCTCTCGTCCTTCATCAAACTTCACTCCCGAGCCCTCGTTGATCATTTTTATATCAGGCTGGCGTTGCTGTTTTTCTTCCAGGTCTTTATTTCGTGCTTCCAGTTGTCTGCACTTTTCCTCTAGTTGAAGCTTCTCTTCTTCAATTTGTTTAATTTTGTAATGTAGGTCAGATTTTTCCTTCTGACTTTCCTGTAATGCTCTTTGGACTGATAAGACACCATCCGTGGTAATTTCTCCTGGAGAGATTGGCCGCACAATTTCTCCTGGAGAGATTGGCCGGCCAGAACACAAAGGACAGGGAGCATAATCTTTTTGTCTTTTTTGGCCTTTTTGTGGAGGCATGTTGGAGCCCGTGCACAGTGACTCTGAAAAGGCTTAGAAATATTTCCAAATGTATCTCTGGTCGAACGTTTGAAGGCTGTGAACAAACTGATTAATTGCTGCTTCTGACCCCTATTTATAGACTTCAGATCAAAGGCAACAAAGTCCTTGTGACATCATCACTCCGTAAGCCAATCAGATTGTCACATGACATTTTAGAATGGGGATGTTTTGTTTTAAATTGTTTTCAAATGTAACTTTAGTGTTTCTTAGTTTAAGACCAGTTGGGCTAACACCCCCCCCCCCCCCCCCCACATTTAGTTGATTCACATATTAATTGCCACAAACATGTCAATAATAAATTTTATGATAAATGTTTTTTCATTATCCTACTTTTATAAAAGGAAACATTATTTAAAGCAGCGGTCCCCAACCTTTTCTGCGCCACGGACCGGTTTATGCCCGACAATATTTTCACAGACCGGCCTTTAACCTGCAACCAAATCTGCAGCTCCATACAGCAATGTTACGACTTGGATTATATCTTATAACTCATAACTCTTATGTTAGCTCCCTCAGTAGCATACTGTCTGAAATATTCGACGGCTGCAATAATTCTTCAAGTGTTATTTTTTTCTTTGGTATTCTAATTTCACCGAAGTTTACTAAACTCAACAAACTTAATATTACGTACCGGGACATTTATTCTCTCCTCATTTTCTTTCGCCGAAAATTGTTTTCTGACAAACCATCCTACTTTGGCAAAACGTCCTACCGTAAGTAGTTTATGCACATTTCTGCTGTCACAGAGTAATTCCAGCACCAATTTAAGTAGGTATGACGGTTTGCCACCTAACTTTGCCCATCAGAGTATACTTGTAGCTGTTATTAACAAAAGTAGGACGATTTGCCACTAAATTTTAGCCGTTTAAGTATGCTTGTAGGTGACATTCACAAAGGTAGGATGGTTTGGCACTGAATTTCGTGTTGTGCGCATGCGCAGAAACAACGGGTAGGATGGTTTGCCAGGTAGGATGGATTCCCAGAACACCGTCTTTCGTGCTTGGCTCTCCTACCTTTGCTAAGGTGATGCTCATAGTGCAGAAGCCGATGCTGCATTCACTTACACTCGGATATCTGAGCTTCACTGTGAAAACATGATCGTACATTTGATTGAATTTTATTGTTTTAGCTTCGGGGTGGCACCTGGGGTGGCCAGTCTGGTTGGGGCTGTGGCCCGTGCCCCCCCGCTGGACATGCCACTGAACTTCACACAATGATGTTAAATCAGTCAGTCTTGTCAGCTTTAACCAGTCAGTCAGTTCCCCATTCTTTTTTAAATTCTCACACACCAGAAACTCACAATCAGCTCACTCATTTAGGCCACAGACACGTTTTATTCAGTTTTCCTTCTTTCCCTTCATCATAAAACACGTGACATGTTGTCATGCACTTCACAAAACAAGTTTGTTCTTATGTGTTCAGTATTGTGTATCTGGGTGCAGGGTTCACTCGCACATCAAAACAGGAAACTCAGTGTTTTAGAGTCTCCAACACATCCCATTCACTTGTGCTAAAATTCAGTCACCTTTCCTTAATCTAATTATGATCAGCTAATTTGCATATCAGCTACCATCCCACCAAGTTGACAGGACAACAGAAATGCATGTTCAAAATGTTATCACAAAAATAGAATTTCCCTCATACAGTAAATTACTTGTGCTGCATCAGACAGAAAGCATCTCCCAATTTACTATATTAACAACTAAATTTATTGTCTGATCACTGGTTGTTCAAACCAGAATCTTTTTCCCCACAAAAGTTAAACTGTTGTCCTGCAGCCTACAGAGTTAATTTGTCAGCATTGGATAAATTCAGCATTTGGTAACAAGCTGATTTTCATTGCATGTGTGTGTGTTATTAGGCAGGTTTAATCGATGTCTGAGGAGCTGCATCTCCAGCAGAACATGTTGTTAAAGCTGCCTTTCCTACACACTTGTTTGCTATTATTTGATCTTTTTTTTTTTTTAAACTAATTTGCTATTAGTCCAATGGTCTTTGCATCACTTTTCATCACACTAAGTGACTTGGACAAGATGACAAGCAGAATCTCATGCTTAAGATGCCGTCTGGTCTTCATGAGTATCATTGTATGTGTATATGCATGTAGGGTTAGCATGGTTAATGCATTTTCTGTATGTTTTTGTGTTCCTCTGTCATCAAATTTTCATTATTCTCATCACTGCTTAAAACAACACACATCTCTCTGTTTTTTTTAAACTGTCCTTTTCTCCAAAACAGAAAGTAGCGTTACAGTTGTTTCAGACTGAGAAACACCAAACACTCTTCATGTTATCATTCATACTTCATCCACACAAATATTTTATTTCTTTTTGTCCACTGGGCAGGTGACCTGCAGAATCATGTCTGCCCCAGCTGGATACCTTTTCACACACACCGTGATGCCAGACACACTCACTTCTGCTTAGCGCACAATTTCACTTCATTCGTCAACGATCCACACACCACGTACTGCCCAATAAATACTTTGCAGTGTATTTCACCCTTGGACTTCTTTTACGTTTGCGGCAGGAAACGCGACTTACCCCAAAACCCAGGCTACGTGTACACAACAGATCACAGAATTCTAGTTTCTAGGTATGTGTCTGTGTGTATGCGTGTGCGTGTGTGTGTGTGTTTGGGCGTGCGTGTGCATGTGAGTGTGTGTTTGGGCGTGCGTTTGTGTGACCTCCTGGGCCCTGTTTCAGGAAGCCGGTTTAGAAAACTCAGAGTGAAAAACGATACTCAGGGTTGAGTAACCCCGAACTGTCCAACTCGGAATATTCGGTTTCAGAAAGGCTGATAACAATTAGTTCAATCAACGCGGAGTTGCTTTAACCCCAAGTGAAGCGCGCGGACGAGGATACATAAAGCCCTGATTAGTGGAGCACAGATTAAGCGAGTCACCATGGAGACGGAGGGAAAGAAGGCGTGATCAATGTATTTTACAGCGCTTGAGGCCGAAATTCTGATGGCAGTATATGCTGATAACATGCAAATTCCGCGGAAAAAAGTAACACAGCCTCAGCTGCAAAAGCATGCATGGCAAAACATAGCCGACAGAGTCAATGCGTGAGTGTTAATTTAAACATTGATCGAGGGATTTCCACCCATTTAACACGTTATTTTATCATATGTTATTTTATTTTAGCAAGTAAAAATGAAATATAAAAATATAGTCCAAACAGGTAAGGTGTAATTGTATTATGAGCCATAGTGCTTGGTCTGTTTGTCCCATGTAAATCAATTGCAGTTAGAGGCTACATTAATTTCCCCTCTGTAAGCACTTATTGAAATTATCTGAGCACATTACAAGTACATATTTGCTTACTCTGTATGCTCAAATGTGACCCGTTATAGCCAACAGAAAAAAAGCGGAGGCCCGAAAAACAGGTGGGGGTCGTCCACCACCACCACTCACAGAGGCTGAGCAGTTGGCCCTCAGCCAAAACAGTGGGCGCCCTGTGGCCGAAGGCATCTCTGCGGGGACATCCTCTGAGTTAATAACCCCGCAAGACACAAGTGCCTACATAAGGGGTAAATTCAAAATAATACATGATGTGCATACATCCTTTCTTCACAGTCACCTTTGCAGTGCGACACATTCATTTGATAAACTCTTTACCATAATGAATTATTTTGTAGTGAAGTTATTTTCCGACTGATTTTGCCTTCCCTCAGTCTTGGTTGTCTTTGAGAGCATAATGACAATGAAGTGTAAGGTGCTTGGTATGTTTGTTAATTGCCATTTGGTCCCTTGTAAGTTATAAGTGACCTGTATAAACCTCATATTCTATCAGTTGATGGTGGTGGTGTACTGCATCTGGTGCAGCCTCCTGTTGAGCCAGACCAACATGCAGTTGTGAGTAATACTCCACAGATTATATGAGTTTACAGTAGAACAGCAATGTTGTTTATTTCTTTACTACAGGAAAATAATGAAGAAACATTGACAGCTGTTACAGAGGAGGAAGCAACAGAGACACTTTATGAGGTTTACATCTTTTAATACTTTGTGTACAGGAAACACAGGCGACCAATAAAGCCAGTTGAACAAAACATCTGTTTATTCTTCTTTCAACATGTTGAGGTGATGGGTCAAAAGAAATGATTGTGACATATGGTGTCTCTGACTGCTCTTCCATCTTGTATGTCCGTGGGAGGGTCAGGATGTTCATGGTTTGGATCACTGCTGTTTGGTTCAGAAGGACAGTGTTCTCCTCTAATTGTGGCAATGTTGTGAAGAATCACACATGCCACAATAATGTCACATGCCCTTTCTGGGGTGACCCTGAGTCTTTGCAGGCACTGGAACCGGGCCTTAAGCATTCCGATAGTCATTTCAACTCTGGCTCTTGTCCTGCAATTAGCCAGATTATATCGCTGCTGTGGGCCCGGTTCAGGGTCAGGGTAAGGGGTAAGCAAATAGGGTAAACATGGATACCCCCTATCACCAAGCAAGTAGCCAGTGAACTCTCCTAAGACAGAAGGATACACTTCAGTTCAAATGTCCCTGAAGCAATTGGTCTTTATATATTTTAAAGTATTCTCAACTCACCATGTCCAAATTTTGTGCTCAGTGTACATTCACGGAATATTTGTGAGTCATGGACAGAGCCTGGCCACTTGGCTTCCACATTTGTGATAATGTTGGCAGCATCACATATGATCTTCACAGTGCAGAGAACACAAATTAGCATCCATTACTATAATGAAATAATTTGTTAGTTTGAAATGCTACAGGGAACTATGTACCTGTACATTAATGCTGTGGAAAGACTTCCTGTTCACATAGTCTCCTTCATTTACTGAAGGAGCAATGATTGGAATGTGAGTGCCATCTATACAGCCAATCACGCCTGGGAACCGTGAGAATAAATGTAAAATTTAAGTAGTAGTTCAAGTATCACCACATCATGAATTAAGTTTTGGTCATCCTGATACCTGCAATTTTGTGGCATCCCTCTTTGATAAATCTTGTGGGTCTATGACCGGGGAACACCACAGACGAGTACAGGAGACGTTTCAGTGCAACTGTAACATTCCTGACTGCCCGACAGACGGTAGCCTTGGAAACGTGCTCAGCGTCACCAATATTATACAGAAAGCTCCCGTTTGCAAGAAACTGAGTGCGATACAAATAATATGTAATGAACTGAGAGCATGTCCACGATGTGTCACATGCGTAATATATGGCCTGAGGATGTTATCCACATAACTTATAGATTGTGCTGAAAAACGGTAACGTTCACACAGAAAATCATCAGGAAATGATAAAATGTCCAAACGCGCTCTAATCACTCTCTCCCGGCGGAGAGCTCTGCGGAGAATTTGGGCTTCACGATCTACTGGCTCTTCAAGGAAGGGGCACGCCATGTCCGACACTTCCTACAGTCAGGTTTCCGACAAAGGGGCGGAGACAGTCAGGGTTAGTTGTAGTAAACCTGCTAGGGGGCAGGTTAGCTTCACGGAGTGTGTCGTCATAGTGACTCACTGAGGCTTCATCTGAACTCGCTTTGTGAAACCGAAAACCCAGAGTTTTCGTTAACTCAGGGTATACTTACTCAGAGTTTGCACTAAACCGGCTTCCTGAAACAGGGCCCTGCTCACCAAAAGGGTCATAAAGGCAGGACGTTTACTAAACAAGAAAACAGAACCCTCACATAGGCTGTGCCTGTAATAAAAGACTACAGCCTCCCCCACCATTCAACAGGCTGGGGATGGGGTCACAAACAAAGGAATGTCCTTGACCATATAGTTTGAACCAAGACTTACAAGTTTAAGTACAATGATGGCAACATTTAACATTTGACTCCAACACTTTCACTACCCCTGATCACCTCCTGTGTGCTTTAGTCTGTGTTTTCATTCGTTCCTTATCTGGGCCCTATTTCAGGAAGCCGGTTTAGAAAACTCAGAGTGAAAAACGATACTCGGGGTTGAGTAACCCCGAACTGTCCAACTCGGAATATTCGGTTCCAGAAAGGCTGATAACAATTAGTTCAGTCAACGCGGAGTTGCTTTAACCCCAAGTTAAGCGCGCACGAGGATACATAAAGCCCTGATTAGTGGAGCACAGATTAAGCGAGTCACCATGGAGACGGAGGGAAAGAAGGCGCGGTCAATGTATTTTACAGCGCTTGAGGCCGAAATTCTGATGGCAGCATATGCCGATAACATGCAAATTCCGTGGAAAAAAAGTAACACAGCCTCAGCTGCAAAAGCATGCATGGCAAAACATAGCCGACAGAGTCAATGCATGAGTGTTAATTTAAACATTGATCGAGGGATTTCCACCCATTTAACACGTTATTTTATTTTATTTTATTTTATTTTAGCAAGTAAAAATGAAATATAAAAATATAGTCCAAACAGGTAAGGTGTAATTGTATTATGAGCCATAGTGCTTGGTCTGTTTGTCCGATGTAAATCAATTGCAGTTAGAGGCTACATTAATTTCCCCTCTGTAAGCACTTATTGAAATTATCTGAGCACATTACAAGTACATATTTGCTTACTCTGTATGCTCAAATGTGACCCGTTATAGCCAACAGAAAAAAAGCGGAGGCCTGAAAAACAGGTGGGGGTCGTCCACCACCACCACTCACAGAGGCTGAGCAGTTGGCCCTCAGCCAAAACAGTGGGCGCCCTGTGGCCGAAGGCATCTCTGCGGGGACATCCTCTGAGTTAATAACCCCGCAAGACACAAGTGCCTACATAAGGGGTAAATTCAAAATAATACATGATGTGCATACATCCTTTCTTCACAGTCACCTTTGCAGTGCGACACATTCATTTGATAAACTCTTTACCATAATGAATTATTTTGTAGTGAAGTTATTTTCCGACTGATTTTGCCTTCCCTCAGTCTTGGTTGTCTTTGAGAGCATAATGACAATGAAGTGTAAGGTGCTTGGTATGTTTGTTAATTGCCATTTGGTCCCTTGTAAGTTATAAGTGACCTGTATAAACCTCATATTCTATCAGTTGATGGTGGTGGTGTACTGCATCTGGTGCAGCCTCCTGTTGAGCCAGACCAACATGCAGTTGTGAGTAATACTCCACAGATTATATGAGTTTACAGTAGAACAGCAATGTTGTTTATTTCTTTACTACAGGAAAATAATGAAGAAACATTGACAGCTGTTACAGAGGAGGAAGCAACAGAGACACTTTATGAGGTTTACATCTTTTAATACTTTGTGTACAGGAAACACAGGCGACCAATAAAGCCAGTTGAACAAAACATCTGTTTATTCTTCTTTCAACATGTTGAGGTGATGGGTCAAAAGAAATGATTGTGACATATGGTGTCTCTGACTGCTCTTCCATCTTGTATGTCCGTGGGAGGGTCAGGATGTTCATGGTTTGGATCACTGCTGATGTTTGGTTCAGAAGGACAGTGTTCTCCTCTAATTGTGGCAATGTTGTGAAGAATCACACATGCCACAATAATGTCACATGCCCTTTCTGGGGTGACCCTGAGTCTTTGCAGGCACTGGAACCGGGCCTTAAGCATTCCGATAGTCATTTCAACTCTGGCTCTTGTCCTGCAATTAGCCAGATTATATCGCTGCTGTGGGCCCGGTTCAGGGTCAGGGTAAGGGGTAAGCAAATAGGGTAAACATGGATACCCCCTATCACCAAGCAAGTAGCCAGTGAACTCTCCTAAGACAGAAGGATACACTTCAGTTCAAATGTCCCTGAAGCAATTGGTCTTTATATATTTTAAAGTATTCTCAACTCACCATGTCCAAATTTTGTGCTCAGTGTACATTCACGGAATATTTGTGAGTCATGGACAGAGCCTGGCCACTTGGCTTCCACATTTGTGATAATGTTGGCAGCATCACATATGATCTTCACAGTGCAGAGAACACAAATTAGCATCCATTACTATAATGAAATAATTTGTTAGTTTGAAATGCTACAGGGAACTATGTACCTGTACATTAATGCTGTGGAAAGACTTCCTGTTCACATAGTCTCCTTCATTTACTGAAGGAGCAATGATTGGAATGTGAGTGCCATCTATACAGCCAATCACGCCTGGGAACCGTGAGAATAAATGTAAAATTTAAGTAGTAGTTCAAGTATCACCACATCATGAATTAAGTTTTGGTCATCCTGATACCTGCAATTTTGTGGCATCCCTCTTTGATAAATCTTGTGGGTCTATGACCGGGGAACACCACAGACGAGTACAGGAGACGTTTCAGTGCAACTGTAACATTCCTGACTGCCCGACAGACGGTAGCCTTGGAAACGTGCTCAGCGTCACCAATATTATACAGAAAGCTCCCGTTTGCAAGAAACTGAGTGCGATACAAATAATATGTAATGAACTGAGAGCATGTCCACGATGTGTCACATGCGTAATATATGGCCTGAGGATGTTATCCACATAACTTATAGATTGTGCTGAAAAACGGTAACGTTCACACAGAAAATCATCAGGAAATGATAAAATGTCCAAACGCGCTCTAATCACTCTCTCCCGGCGGAGAGCTCTGCGGAGAATTTGGGCTTCACGATCTACTGGCTCTTCAAGGAAGGGGCACGCCATGTCTGACACTTCCTACAGTCAGGTTTCCGACAAAGGGGCGGAGACAGTCAGGGTTAGTTGTAGTAAACCTGCTAGGGGGCAGGTTAGCTTCACGGAGTGTGTCGTCATAGTGACTCACTGAGGCTTCATCTGAACTCGCTTTGTGAAACCGAAAACCCAGAGTTTTCGTTAACTCAGGGTATACTTACTCAGAGTTTGCACTAAACCGGCTTCCTGAAACAGGGCCCTGCTCACCAAAAGGGTCATAAAGGCAGGACGTTTACTAAACAAGAAAACAGAACCCTCACATAGGCTGTGCCTGTAATAAAAGACTACAGCCTCCCCCACCATTCAACAGGCTGGGGATGGGGTCACAAACAAAGGAATGTCCTTGACCATATAGTTTGAACCAAGACTTACAAGTTTAAGTACAATGATGGCAACATTTAACATTTGACTCCAACACTTTCACTACCCCTGATCACCTCCTGTGTGCTTTAGTCTGTGTTTTCATTCGTTCCTTATCTGGGCCCTATTTCAGGAAGCCGGTTTAGAAAACTCAGAGTGAAAAACGATACTCGGGGTTGAGTAACCCCGAACTGTCCAACTCGGAATATTCGGTTCCAGAAAGGCTGATAACAATTAGTTCAGTCAACGCGGAGTTGCTTTAACCCCAAGTTAAGCGCGCACGAGGATACATAAAGCCCTGATTAGTGGAGCACAGATTAAGCGAGTCACCATGGAGACGGAGGGAAAGAAGGCGCGGTCAATGTATTTTACAGCGCTTGAGGCCGAAATTCTGATGGCAGCATATGCCGATAACATGCAAATTCCGTGGAAAAAAAGTAACACAGCCACAGCTGCAAAAGCATGCATGGCAAAACATAGCCGACAGAGTCAATGCATGAGTGTTAATTTAAACATTGATCGAGGGATTTCCACCCATTTAACACGTTATTTTATTTTATTTTATTTTATTTTAGCAAGTAAAAATGAAATATAAAAATATAGTCCAAACAGGTAAGGTGTAATTGTATTATGAGCCATAGTGCTTGGTCTGTTTGTCCGATGTAAATCAATTGCAGTTAGAGGCTACATTAATTTCCCCTCTGTAAGCACTTATTGAAATTATCTGAGCACATTACAAGTACATATTTGCTTACTCTGTATGCTCAAATGTGACCCGTTATAGCCAACAGAAAAAAAGCGGAGGCCTGAAAAACAGGTGGGGGTCGTCCACCACCACCACTCACAGAGGCTGAGCAGTTGGCTTCCACATTTGTGATAATGTTGGCAGCATCACATATGATCTTCACAGTGCAGAGAACACAAATTAGCATCCATTACTATAATGAAATAATTTGTTAGTTTGAAATGCTACAGGGAACTATGTACCTGCACATTAATGCTGTGGAAAGACTTCCTGTTCACATAGTCTCCTTCATTTACTGAAGGAGCAATGATTGGAATGTGAGTGCCATCTATACAGCCAATCACGCCTGGGAACCGTGAGAATAAATGTAAAATTTAAGTAGTAGTTCAAGTATCACCACATCATGAATTAAGTTTCGTTCATCCTGATACCTGCAATTTTGTGGCATCCCTCTTTGATAAATCTTGTGGGTCTATGACCGGGGAACACCACAAACGAGTACAGGAGACGTTTCAGTGCAACTGTAACATTCCTGACTGCCCGACAGACGGTAGCCTTGGAAACGTGCTCAGCGTCACCAATATTATACAGAAAGCTCCCGTTTGCAAAAAACCGAAGTGCAATACAAATAATATGTAATGAACTGTTGAAATCTCCCAATTCTTTGAATCTTTGGGCTGAAGGAGGGACAATACTCGGTGTATCAATGCTCAATCAACAATCATTTATTTCCATACAATTCAACAGTCAGAGCATTACAACGTCCGGACGGGAGAGATGCTACCAGAGGGTCAGGCACATGTCTCAAAATGGTGACGGGTTGCTCAGCTTTTTATAGTCTCTATTGGCCCCCAGCTAGTCGTAAAAGCCAAAACATCACATTTTTTCTCTGTTACAGCGCCTAAGTTATGACCTCGGCAGTTGTTTCTCTGCTTTCTGTAAGGTGGGGGTGTGGAATGTGGTCTATCTATCTCCCCTGTCTTAGACACAGAGTCTCCTGCTTACAACCTTCTCTTCATGATTCAACAATTAAGCATGTCAAGAAAACAGTGTAACACATTCCCAGCAGATCAAGGATACAGAGTGATGCACATTTATCTAATGAACTAATATGTGAATATGTTCTGTTAACTCAAAAGTATAATGAGAACTAAACTACATACAGCTCACACACTCTATATTAAAGGGTATAATGTGATCTACAGCAGTATTCTAATTCAACTACTTTGATTACATATATAAGGTAACATATAATAACAGAATAATCTAATAATTCCCCCTTTTGATCTCTGAAAGAGATCACTTACAACATGCACTCCAGGGTCGCAAGGTCCAAGTTTTCTTGATCCTGAGGCCCTCTGTCCCCCTTTAACGGGTGGACCATATGTGGGATGACCTCTGTGTTCACGCAGTTCAGATGCAAGCAAAGTTAGATTTACAACCATAACAGCAGTTACAGATGACTCTCCCATCACTCCCCAATTCTCCCACAGCTTTATTTTGGTGCTCCAGTTTTCCACTCCCATTTTAATGCCACCTTATACCTTTCAAATGTACTTAGACTAGAACCTCTGTCTAAGGAGCTTTTAACCTTTATTTTTATTGCTGCAGCTACCAGTGTCTTCCAGTTGGGTGATTCTCAGCTTCTTTCTTCGACCTCCGGGGTTAGACCACCCTTTAGTCATTGCACAGTTCTGGGGATTATTCTGCCCCGATTTCAAACAAGGATCTGTGTATTTTGGGGTCACCGGCGTGTCTGGTGTTCCTGGTTTTCGCCAACCCCTTCATGGTTATTGCTGTGTTTGTGGGATCCATCTTCTCCAGGAGCCCAAACGTCATGACACTTGACCCCAGTTGCTGTCTCGGCTGTCCCTACATCTGTCTCTGCTGTGAAGGGTCCTCACATCTCCGTGTCCCCGTCTGGTGTCTGTTCCTTTCTCTGCAAGAGACAGAAAACCAAAACACCTCTCTCCCTAGCCTTGATAATCTAATATTGTTATCCATTGTTCTTCTAATGATTCAAATTTGGTTTAAAATATTATGTTCAGGACCTATTCTAATCATAATCTATGTGTGTGTAAAAGAAATCAAAAATTAGTGAACCCTTTCTAAGTCTAACACATTATAAGCTTAAGTTTTACCATAGCTAAATTATTAAACACAGAAATAAACTCATAAGATGTTCATAAAACCATTGTTTGATGTTCGGACTCAACTCCCCCTTTTTGACACACTCCCATGTGTCAAGTCATTGGAGCTAGACAATTAAAAGAGAAGGTTGGTGACATCATATCTCAGAAAGTATCAGAAATTCTTCTCTCGAGTACCGTTGCTCCAGCCTTGTCATCCTTGAGGATCTTCGATCCCGAAAATGTCCCTTCTCCTCATGTAATAAAGTCTGCCATCCTTCCATGCCCTGGTAACTGGTCCATCCAGAGCTGTAACATTTTGAAATGTACATACAACAAGCCAAACCACACCTTGGTCACACCAACCCTTTTCTGCCCTGAAGATGTCCAACACCATCTTAGTCTGGACCAGGGTTGTAATAGTTTTGCAATTTTCATCAGTTTTAATCAGTTTTTACCAATTCTTTGCTAGTTTAGTCTAGTTTTTATTTTCTGAAAATCCTTAGTTTCAATTTAGTTTTGTTTGTGTTTTGCAAAAATTAAGTGTAACAAAATCCCAGTTCCATCATATCAGTCATGCTCTTCTGGTTATCCTTGGGTGTTGAGACTAATAACTATTAACTCTTGCCGCACCGTGTGGTCCTAATTTTGGTTGAAGTGAATTGATAACCTTTTGAAGGCGATTGTTTCACACCTTTATTTAGATGTCCCAGTCCTGTTGTCTCGGGATGCATCACGCTGCCTTATCTGGGGTTAGCTGTTTTCTGGGGATGCGGGTTGAGTGGGTGAGCTCTTCAAGGAGGGGGAGTGTGCTCCCCCTGATGAGGTCTTCTAGGTAAGCTAGGTTAGCCTTCTTGTGTGAGCTTTTCAAGTGCACTTTAAGGTTAGTGGGACTTTTAGTTTTATAAATGTCCCTCATGACCCCCTGATGACCCAGTATTTCATTTTTGCACACTGTAGTACACATTTTAGTTTTTGCTTGTAGCTCGCATACTCTACTTGCCACTCCTCTAATTCCTGATGTTTCTTAGAGAGGGCAACAGTACCTTTAAAATTATATCACATGTGTGGGGGTGTGGCCTTGCCAATTGTTTTGCCCACCTTTTCAAAATGGCTGGCGTGCCCACAAGCACATTTCATGGAAAAAGAAAGGTAAGCTTGATATTTACATTTAAAATGTTTTGTTAAACTCAGATTTTTATTTTATTCTTTTTGCAAGTACCCCGCCTCGGTGGCGAGAAACTGTTGGTGTGGTCAAGTGGGTGCTCTGGAAACAAACGCTCAGGACAGAACAGTTATCAGTCATGTACTTCCTACAAATTTTGCATATGTTTTATTCCATATTGATCCTCTGAGTGTAATGGTACATGTACAATGGTACCCAGAACTGTCCAACTCGGAATATTCGGTTCCAGAAAGGCTGATAACAATTAGTTCAGTCAACGCGGAGTTGCTTTAACCCCAAGTTAAGCGCGCACGAGGATACATAAAGCCCTGATTAGTGGAGCACAGATTAAGCGAGTCACCATGGAGACGGAGGGAAAGAAGGCGCGGTCAATGTATTTTACAGCGCTTGAGGCCAGTAGTAATACGATGGCACTAGTCCAAGATGGCGGCCAACCAAACCGATTTGACCAGTTTCGTGTGTGTGTGCGCATGCGCGTTCAGGTGTTGGAATACCACAGGGGATCAGAGGGGTTATATGAGTTTATGTGTTTTTAACGGGGTTTTAATTTAATCAAACCATAGGGTTTTTAATTAAACTATTTTTATCACTTAGGTGTATCGCAACATTCAGTTATGCATGTGTTCTTAAAAGCAATTCTTTGTTTCTTGTTTCATTCTTGGCGGAGTGGAAGCTGTTTTGGTTCACAGTGCGCCTTAACAAAGAGGGTGTGCTCTAGTCAAAAGTGTTGGTAATAGTGTTTTAATCACACTAATTTTCTAAATCTGACAATGTCTCAGCTTGCAGTGAGGCATGCATTTTATTTTATAAATGGCACAAATGGGAATTTCTTCTGAATGGGTGATGTCAGCATGTTCACAAGCGTTTCATTTAATCAAACCCCTAGTTTTAATTTAACTAGTTTTTACACATCTACTGGGGTTTCTTTCCAGGGTTGATGCGATCATTTTATTTAAAAATCGGGATTTCGGAATGTTGAACTAAGAGTGAGACAAAGCCAGCCAGCTAGTTTTTAACACAGTAAATGTCACAAATAGCATTCAGTCCTTTAGAAAATAAATGCTATAAGCAGCCAGTATCGCTCTTTTCAAACTAATCGTCTTTTAAATACACTCATTTTGTGATTCCGGCGTCAACACCTTGCACCGATGCAAGCATTTTATTTATTTAAAAACGGATCAAACGGGCCATTTCTTCTGTAAGGGGTTTCATGGTTTCAGAGTAGTTTTTAACACAACAGATAGTCACAAATAACATTCAGCCCTTTAGAAAATAAACGCTACAGTGATACTTCTAAAACCAGTCGCCCAGACCCGCTCCAACTTTTCAACAGCTGGCTAATTGTTTGAATTTGTTCAGGATTGTAAAAGCCCACCGTGGGTATCACTAGTTGAGAGTACCATGCGAACAAGGGCCCAGCCTATTGTTTAAAGTGGCCGGTATTGGCTCTTTTTGTAATTCCTCGACAAGGTAAATGGGGCAGGTGTACCAGTCGGGTGGCGACCCCGCCTATTGTCTGAAGTATCGGTTCCTTTGTAATTCCTTGAGAAGACAAAAGCCCTGAAGGGTCTCATTTAAATTGATTGGCGACATACCTTTTCTTTTTGGAAACACCACCCTATATAAAAAACAGGCTCAGACCCATTTACGCCTCAAGATTCGCTGCAGAGCACACCATTTTCTTTGCGATCATCAACACTAACATCGTTCTTCGTAAACGGTAAGTAAAACAAAACCTATTATTGGATTTTTAAAAAGTGTTATGTTAACATATTATAGGATATTCAAACTATTTTTTTTCCTAAAACAAAAGCTTAATTTTTAGGAGTTCGGGAGAACGGCCCAGGACCCTTTTCTTCAGAAACGGGCGCTTTTACAGCTGGAACTAGTTCTCTAACAGGCACAAGGTGTGTACAGCATTACTGGATTTTTAAACGTATGTATGTTTTAAACTAGCGATTGTTTTAAATTATGTAATAACGTTTTTGTTTGATTAGTTCCAGGGTTAACAAACTGAGCAGGAAAACATTCAGACCCCGCGACCACAGAGCCCTACCTTACATCAGGTGTGTATACAACGCGATGTATAGTTGTGTATTTTTTTTTTTTAAAGGGGTTTAAACAATTACAAATGTTCTAAACTGACCGTTTTACACCTACAGAGCCACGCCAGAGAACCGTGTGTGTGGAGGAGCAGGACCATCCCGAATAACGCACACTACAAGGTAAGCATAGGCATATATAAATTAGATAAAAAGAGAGAGAGGGAGACACGGTTATTCAGTTTGAAATGGGTACATGTATAAAATGTTTTAACACATGTCTATCTATCTTCACAGACTGCAGAACAGCACCCCTCCTCATAATGATCAGGACACCGTACGATTCCAGACGTTTTTGGAATGTTTAAGCAGTATCGACCTCCCAGAACAACAAAAACCTGGAGCTTTGTGCAACAGTGGAGAGTCAGAACCGATCTTCATCAGCGAACCTGCAACACCTCCGAGTGAGTGGCTACATCGCGATTTCTCTGATGTTTTTGAGTACAGTATATCAGATTTTGATCTAGTTCATATACCCACCACCCCAGAATGTGTCAGAAATAGCGTTGATTCACACATAGATTTCGAAGAAGGCGGCATAACAGACTCTCAAATATCAGCGGCGTATGATGCTTACATAAAGCTTCCAGACGCTCAGCCTGCTGAACAGAGTCATATAGCCTCAATAGCTGATAAATTATGTTTGATTGAAGCTAGACTCAATCAATACCACCAAGAAGCACAGGTACAAAGGCAACAGTTTACCAAACTCATAAACAAAGTGTGTAGTACATTAGACAACATCTGCAGCAAAATTTCAAGTCCCTGACTTTTAAAATCCAGACCATGGACCCTCCAAATAAATTATTTAAACATAATAACGGAACCTCCACTCCTGTTAGATGTTTTGACTTAGAGACTTTTATGCAGTGGGCTGAAGAAACAGATAAAAAATTAGACGATATTATAGCTAGACTTAATAGGGTGCCTGCATCAGCCTCATCCGATACACATCCTTGTCAGACTGTTCCTACGTCTGCTATTGCTGATGGGGCTATTGTTGCTAATAATAGTGATAGTACAGCAGGTGTTGCTCGGGCCGTTGCTGTTACTGATGCTAACCATATAGCTTGTGCTGCTGGTGATTTTGCGTCTGATGCACAATCTAGCCGGGTCACCTCTGCTGCAGCTACTGCAGTTGTTATTGAGCCCGTTGTGCAGTCTGGATCCGGCAGCCGCTCTCAGTCACACATTAGAGAGATACCTAATTTTAATGCTCGCGAATTGCGTGAACGCCTTGATTTTAGGGGTATAAGTCTCGATCATCCAGAACAAGTGCCGGCGCGAGTGCGCGAGTGCTTAGCCAATGTGATAGACAGAGCTGTGGCGGGATCCCAACAGGGCAGTGTTCTAAACGTGGTCCTGCGTGGCCCCTCGCTGGCTTCAGATGTTCAGGCTGTTTTAAACGCTGATGATCGGTATGATCCGGAGCTGTTTCTCGATCAAATTGCACAAGTTATGCAGAGTAATGATGAATCTATCGGTGATGATGAATTAGAGTTTATTGTCACGGTAGCTCAGAACAGTAGTGGCGGGTCTCGCTTAAGACTGGCGCACATACCTTATGATGAGATTCTCTCAAAGAAAGGCAGACATTTATACACACCAAACAACACAAACAACAATTTGTGCTTCTCCCTATGCATAGCACATTCATTAAACTCATCATCCTCTGAGCATGAAAAACTTGCTACAGCTAAACAGATGCATGCTGAAGTAGGTCTATGCAACACACAGCAAGTATCATTCTCTGATGTCGGTAAATTTGAGAAGCACTTCAACATTAAGATTGTAATCTATTACCACACAGAAGGGCGTAAACGCCTGGAATGTTTTTACACACATGAAGAGCCAAACCCTAACACGTTGATGATGTATCTCCATAATCAACATTACCACCTGATTTTAAACCCGACTGCTTTTTTGGGGGGGTCCTATGTGTGTAATTTCTGTTACAGTATATATAATACACCATTACAGCACAGCTGTAAACATAGATGTAACACATGTTACACACTCTGTCAACATCACAGGGGACCCACAGTGAAATGCAGCGACTGTAACCGCATCTGCAAATCACAACACTGTTACCAACAACACAAATTACCTGAATTAAAACACAACATGATCCCCTGTGATAATATGAAACATTGCATGCACTGTGGCACCACATATAGAGAATCCAAGAAATTGCCACACAAATGTGCGCAGCCTGGATGCGAGCACTGCCGCGAACCTAAATTAGCAGGAGACTCCGACCATCAGTGTTTCATACAGCCTGTTGAAAAACAGAAGCCTAACGATAAATACATTTTATATGATTTTGAGACGCGGTACCACAACGGTAAACACGAGGCTAACTTTGTGTGTGCGTCTGATCTGAAGGGCAATAAGTTCACATTTAATACATTAAAGTGTGTGGAGGCGTTTGTGCAGCATTACAGACGCCCAAGGTTTCGTGGGTACACTTTCATAGCACATAATGCATCTGGCTTTGATAACTACATACTCCTCGAGTACTTTGTCAGACAGAGCATAACACCTAGTGTCATAATGAGCGGCAGCCGTGTGATTTTAATGCATGACAGGGACTATGACCAGCGGTGGATTGATTCGTTCAGCTTTTTGCCCATGGGCCTTGCCAAAATACCCTCTGCTTTAGGTTTTCAAGACCTGCAGAAGGGCCATTTCCCACACAGGTTTAATACGAGGGATAATGAGCGTTATGTGGGCCCGTACCCAGACCCCTCCTTCTACGGCTATGAGCACATGTCTGAAAGCGATAAGGTGCGATTCATGGAATGGTACCAGGTTGCCTCACAGAATCCCTTTGATTTTCAGGCTGAACTCAGGCGTTACTGTGTTAACGATGTTGATGTCCTGCGTAAAGCATGCAGCATTTATCGTGACACGCTACTGGGTTGTACTCAAGTTGATCCATTCATGTATACCACCCTGGCTGCATTTAGTATGGGTGTGTATAAAACGCTGTTTCTGCCTAGAGACGTGCTCGCTCTCACGTATGAAGGGGCATACGTTGAGCAGAACAAGACGTTTTCTAACGTCTCTATTGAATGGCTTCAATATGTGTCCCACACCACCAACAAAGTGGTAAAACATGCTCTCAGAGGAGGCGAACAGAGGGTTGGACCGTATTTTGTGGACGGTTTTGACCCCACAAGTAATACAGCTTATGAATTTGCAGGATGTTTTCACCACGGTTGTGTTAAATGCTACCCCGAGAGTGAAGTTAATCCTGTCAGCAAAGCATCCTATGGACTGCTGCATCGCATGTTTTGTGACAAAGTTGATGCACTGAGATCACAACACAGTGTGAGCGTAATAGTGATGTGGGAGTGTGAATGGGCTGCCTTGAAGCAGACAGACCCTGCAGTTGTGGCTTTCATGCATACGTACAGAAAGCCAGAACGCCTGAATCCCCGAGACGCCCTTTTTGGCGGTCGCACAAATGCTCTAAAGCTGTACCACAAGACTGCTTGTGATGAAAAAATATTTTACTACGACTTCACCAGTCTCTATCCCACAGTGCAGTCTAAAAAAGACTATCCTGTAGGACACCCTCAAGTCATTTACACCAACTTTGACAAGCTAGAAAATTATTTCGGCTTTGTTAAATGCACAGTGCTCCCACCTAAGGGTCTTTTTCACCCCGTCCTACCCTACAGATGCCATGGAAAACTGATGTTTCCACTCTGCAGCATGTGTGCTGAAGACCAGAACCAGCATACTGCATGCGGGCACAGTGACAGTGAGCGGGTGTTGAAAGGCACATGGGTCTCATTTGAGCTTGAAAAAGCTGTTGAGAAGGGATACAGGGTTCTTGCTGTTGACGAGGTGTGGCATTTCCCCAATAAGACCGACACATTGTTTAAAGACTATGTGAAAGCCTTCCTAAAACTCAAACAGGAGGCCTCGGGGTATCCTGAACATGTGAACACACCTGACGAACAGCAGAAGTACATAGACGAGTATTATGAGAAGGAGGGAATAATGCTAGACCCATCCAAGATTTGTGTAAATAAAGCTGTTCGTAACTGTAACAAGCTGTTGTTAAACTCGTTATGGGGTCGTTTCAGCATGAGGTCAAACATGGCATCATCTGAGCTCATTACAGACCCTTCCAGATTTAGCCAGCTAATGTTTAGCGACCAGTACGACGTGCGTCAGTTTTGTTTCATCTCTGACGACGTCGCAATGGTGCAGTGGCGCCACGCTGATGGTAGAGCTTCCCGTGTGAAGGACGTTAATGTCTTTGTCGGGGCCATGACCACTGCACACGCCAGACTCATGCTGTATGATTTGCTAGACAACTTGCAGCAGCGCGTGCTGTATTGTGACACGGACAGTGTCATTTTCACGGCACGCCCTGGCGAGTGGATGCCTCCTCTAGGTCCGTTTCTGGGGGATCTCACAAGTGAATTAGATTGTGGAGAGGATGGTGTGGAGGATTACATAGCGGAATTTGTTTCCGGTGGGCCAAAATGTTACGCGTATCACACAGCGCTGGGCAAGACCCAGGTGAAATGTAAAGGCGTAACACTGAATGCATTAAACTCGAAAGTTGTCACCCACGACTCCTTGAAAGGTTTAGTCCGCAAGTTTGTAGCCAATCAGACATCAGACGCACACCTAGTTGCCGTGTCTGATAGCATCAGACGCGATAAAAAGAAGCTTCATTTGAAGAATGAAACCATTGTGAAAAAAGTTAAAGTTGTTTACAATAAGCGCCGTGTGCTCCCAGACTTCACAACCCTTCCTTATGGATTTTAAATTAGAACAGCGGTTTGACGCCCGGTTGCAGCATCCGTTCAGCATGGTGGTCAGCGGTCCCAGTAACTGTGGCAAGACTTTTTTTGTTAAAAACATAATTGAAAACTCTTCCAGGATTATATCATGCAGCATTGATAACATTGTGTATATATACTCATGCTGGCAGACACTATATGACCAGCTTCTTAAGATAAGAAACATAAACTTTGTTAACGGTATACCCGAATCTCTGGCTGATGACACCCTTCTGCCTGCAGAAAAGAACAATTTGTTAATTATAGACGATGTAATGAACGATGCAGCTAACAATTTAGAAGTACAAAATGTGTTCACAAAGTATGTGCATCATAGGAATTTGAGTTGTATACATCTAGTTCAGAATTTGTTTATTCAGGGAAAATCCAGTAGAACCATTTCCTTGAACACTAATTACCTAATATTGTTTAAAAATCCGAGAGATAAATATCAGGTTATGCTTTTAGCCAGGCAAATGTTTCCGGGTAATACTAAATATTTTATAGAAGCGTTTAATGATGCCACATCCACAACATACGGGTATCTTTTAATAGACTATAAAGCCAAGACCCCGGACTATTTAAGACTCAGAACAAATTTACTGTCAGACCGTCCGGTTGTTTACATTCCAAAACAAAAATCAGCAAAGAGGTGAGAGGATGTCATCACGCATGCGGAGGAATCTGTCTCTGTTGGAGATGATATACAGGGCTCCTCCTACTCTACGCAGAGTTATTATTAGTAATTCAAACTTAGATTTTATCAATGCATTGTGTGAGATAGCCTTTAATGTATTGCATGGTAACATTCCACTGACCAATCAGCAGTACAAACAGCTAAAAAAGAAAAAAACAATAATCAGACTGATTGCAGACAAAAAAATAAAATCTTTGAAAAAGAGAAAGACAATCAACCAATCTGGAGGGTTTTTACTGCCGTTATTAGGGGCTGCAATCCCTTTCATAACCAGTCTGATAACAAACAGGTGAAAATGGAACATGTGCAAAAGATGTTTTTGGTACCCCAACACCAGTTGGACTTAATAAAGCAACAGCAGCAGCAGCAGCAAACAGGCACCATCAGACAACAGTCTCAGAACGAGTTGGACAAGGAGATGTTACAAGTGTTACAAGATTCTGACATAGATGTGTATGAGAAGGCTAAAAAATACAGCGATGTTCTCCAAAGATACCTCACCCTTGTGAGACAAGGTGCCCGTGAAAAGAATGTACTGTCTTTATCATTACCTGAACAATTTAACAGGGATGTGCAACCCCAGTCGGCGGACACATTGCCTGTTCATGGTGATGCCGGGGTGAGGGATCTTGTTGCGGAGAATGTTTTAACACACATACCTAAAAGGAGTAGGAGGAATGCAGAACTTATTCTATCAGCGGTGAACCGTTCGCCACACTTGATCTCTTACAATGACAAAGGCGAAATTGTTGTTGATAAACAAACCATCCCTGGTTCACACATTTATGATCTAATTAAAGCCGTCACAACCACACACACACCTTCTGAGGGTTTGAGACCTATCGGCTGGACAGAGTTTTTAAAAGCTTTCTCAGATTTAAACATACCGTTATCAGCCATATCTAACACAGGCATACGTAAGACCGTCGCCATGTATAAAACCGATCACACACTGTCTGAAGACTGCGGTTTTTTAAAACACACACCAAAAAAGAACACCCCCGGTGGACCGCTGCGACATAGTACACTAAAAAAAATAAAGAATAAAAAAAACAAATTAAAGGGGGGTCCTGTAGAGTGGTTGGATTTTTGAATTCAGTTTTTTTTTTCTTATTGCAGAAATTGTTTTTCTGCTAAAAATATTTGCTGTTTGGTGTTTTTCAACTGTTATGTTTTTTTTTCACTTATTGCTGCTAAATTGTTTTGTTTTATTTTCTTTTATTACTGTTAAATATTTTATGTCTTTTATTACTGGTTAATGTTTGATTTCTTTTATTTATGTTTAAACAAAGTATGTTATGAATCTATCTATCTATATATATATATATATATATATATATATATATATATGAGATTTGATAATAAATACCATTGACTCGATTAAATCATGCTCTCATGTTGTTTTTATTATTATTCTCATTAGTACATATCAGTATCCACATTGCACACACACATAATCACTGCATACAGCAACAGGTTGTATGTTGTTGACAAATCGACACACCATAGCATCATTACAAATTAAATCAGACCCATACATGTTAAGCAGGCGGGCATAAGATACACCATTTTGCATATGATATAAAAAAAATACACAATGTTGACTGCATGTGATGGAGAAGTCGTTCTGCACTTGTTTTCCTGAATATAAAACAGTGGAGCAGTTTTTTAGAAGAAACATCTTTATTGCTGGGGGAAAACTGTCTAACGAGTGACCAAAACTATCAAAAAAATAACCGCGTCTGTCTCTCGAAATATAAACAGCAAGCCAATGTTCCCCTGGCATCGTAGAAGGGTGTGTGTTTACAATACACATAGCAGGGAGTCTTTGAAGCCGTTCAGTGGTTAGCTGATCATAGGCTAACACGCCTAGGAAATGTGTGTTTTTATTGATAATGCTGCCGACCGCGGCTGATAGTTCTATAGTGTTCATGACCGTTTTTGTCTCAATAGTAGTCCAAGAGCACTTGTCTCATGTTAGATATTTCAATGACTGAATCAAATACAGAATAACACAAGAGGTTCACTGTACGGGGTAGTGGATTTCTGAAACGGGTTTCCAATCTCACGTTGTCCTTCGTCAGCTTCCAGATTGAAACAGAATAAAGTGTAGCCGTTACCAAAGTCGTCACGTGTTATGGCCAACGATCTGTCCTTTAAATGTCTTCCTGTGGTTTGTATCAGCTGGTAAAATTCTCTGATATAGTGTTTTCTCTGGAAATTTGGCTGGAATGGTTTAGCAGGATAAGCCTGACTATCAGCATATAAAGACATAAATTTTATATCGCAGTTTTCAAAATGAAATGGATTACGCTGGTAGGAGCCTGTGTATGCTTCATTGTCTATGAATGCAATGATGACAAATTTAGGTATCCTACCCATAAATAAATGGTCATTTGTTGATATTCTAGCCCCTGCAGGTATGGAGAAGGTCTTTAAAGATACTCTGTCTACCGTGTATTTTGCGTTTGCATGGTGCAATGCCTTGCTGTGTGCAAGTCTGACGCTAGGTGATACACTAACTTTCTTGACAAAGAGACTGGCTGAGACAATTTTAACTCTGTATGCATTGGCATCCGCTGTCATGAGAGCAAATTCGTCTTTAGAGCGCACAAATTTCAGCGACAGGTCGATTCCATTAAGTAACAGTTTTTCTTGAAAAAACAGGTCTGCATGTACTGGTGCAATCAATTCAACAATACTGCTATTTGCTGTGTAGCCACCTCTGGTCATCAGACCCTGGTTCTCTCCTTCTATAGATGTGTCATTCATGTGTGATGCTGTATCCTTACAGAATAACCCGGTGCTGAACTGTGTGTCTAAAGTGTCCTTATTATAATTGATAAGACATTCTATCACACCTCTGTATGGATATTGTTATGGTTCAAAAATATTGGAGATGGACACCAGAGGAAAAACCCACAATAACAACACTGGTCCGGTCGGGTTGAGTCAAACGATGATTTAATGATCACACACGTGGGAGATGGACACTGTATGCAGACAGTCTCAGATCTCAGTCTCAGTACACAATCGACTATTGTGTACTGGTCCCAACATACCCTCCGAGCTCTCCACCAGCCTATGATAAGTAGTATTTTACATATTTTGAGTCATCAGAGTTGTAGACGGCCATCCTTTTTTTTCAAAAATGCTGTGTTATCGGTCGGAAGTGTAACTTGACAAACACTTTGCCGTATAAAAAGGGTATGTGTTGATTTCGATCGTCTTTCAAATCAATTTCTATGTCGTCGATTAATGTCTTTGACACAGGTGTGTAGTGTGGGCTGTCAAATTGTAGAATAGGCAACCGGCGGTCATCGTCTGTAATATTTATAGCTCTTAATAGCCTCGCGTGGGCGTCACCCACAAGCTGGTAATCAACGATATCTGAATAAATAAAGATGTTATATTTTCCCCCGTATATGTCTGCGGGGTGCGGGGCATATGTGTTTTTATAATGAAGTGCAAACGGTTCTCCTGTTTTGAATCCTAGGATTTCTGCCAGTCTCCCTCTAAATGTGAGAATAGTCCCCCTAGGCCCCATAACACAGGCATGGTTACTAACGGCGTTGTACTGCATTTTAATGTCTCCAGTGGCTTGGTGCTGTTGACATTTAAAATTAAATTCTTTTATTATCTGTTCCACAGATGCATAATGGCCCACAGACAGTTCGATCATGGTTCCGTCTTTGACGGGGTCATGAATTTCCACTTCCGAATCTGATTGTGGAAAAGTCCGCCATATGCGTGGGTACTGTATCTCTATAACAGCGACCTCATATGGCTGATCCAAAACAATAGGTTTTGCTAGCTTTGTTCTAAAATTAGATATCTTATTACCCGGGTAAACATGTGATGAAGCATTCGAGAAGAGGCTTACATAGAAGCCTGCATTGTTGTTCTTTTTATTCATGCTTTCTCAGTCTATGCTCAGTGTTGAATGAATGTGTGTAGAGCTGCGTCATCTGAGTTAATTACGCCTCAACGATGTCTTTTTCTGGAATCCACAAATTAAAGCTGTTGGGCCATCCTAGCCATTTCACTAGCACCTGCTTTTTCCGACCCACTTTTTTTCTAGCCAATATATGTTTTCAATTTTAAATGTTTTGTTTTCATCAACAACCACACGTTGTATCTCAGGCTCATAAAATGACCCTTTCAATACCTCTCCTGCTAAATCCACTAGTCTGTACACTGGGGGCTGTCTCCCTATACGTTCCTTGACTGTGAAAATCTCATCGGTGTAGGTCTGCTCGTATCCTTTTCGAAACTTTCCTCTCAGTTTTGATATTCGTACAGTGTCACCGATATTAAATTTAAAGCGCAGTTCCCTCTGAGGCCTCGTTTTGTACAGCGCGTTGAAGACCGACTTCTCATTATCCTTATTCACCTCTGCCGGAGCCATTTGGATAGATCTGTGATAAGCATTGTTATATGCTTGTGTGAGATCTGGTATGATATCTACATATCTCCGGGAGTTGGCTGATGTTAAGTACTTCCACATTCTACCCTTGAAGCTACGATTGAATCTCTCGACAATACTGCATTTAACCTCGCTAGCTGTTGAGAAATGCTTGATATTATATCGCTTCATTAGCTGTTTAAAGGTTGCATTATAAAACTCTTTGCCTTCATCTGTTTGTAGTTTCACAGGGATCCTACCCTCACTAAGTATATCCTCAAAAGCAGCTGATACAACAGACCCTGTCTTGTTTGTTAGGCATCTAACCCATGCGTATTTTGAGAATACATCTATACATGTTAGCAGATATCTCACATTATCATTATCTGTCACATATTCACACATGTCAACCAGATCGGCTTGAAACTGTTTGTCGACCCCTGTCACCAATACTCTATTTCTGGGGAAATGGATCCTCGCAGGTTTATGGAGTGTGTAGGTGTCGTCTTGTTCTAAATAATGTTTGACCTGAGATAGTGGAGGTGTTACACCTGATGCCTCCCCTGCCGCTATACGTAGCTTATTTAAACTGGCTAACCCCGCAGGATGGGCTGGATCATGATATATTTTATGCAATGTGCTTTCCATGATTTACAAACCACAAATGACTATGATGTTGATGTTAACAAGTCTTTTTATTTAATTTTCACAAAGACACAATCACAGACAATGGATACTTGGACACCCCACATTAAACCAGATGTAACCCAGCCCAGTAGTTTCCAATCATGCGGAGCATGGCTGGTTTAACACGGCGGGCGCAAGTACTTGCATCTAGCAGGTGCCCAATGTTGTCATTAATGGCGCATACTATATATCGCTCTGATCTCAGTTCACACATGATGTGTTCTGCAACTCTGCGGATTTGTGTTCCAGACCCATCTGCAGTGGATGAGCGTACAAACAGCCGGATGGCAGGGATGAATCGGTCAGTCTGGAGCCTTATCATCACATCATCATAGTAGGTGTCGAAGAAATACTCAGACAATTCCTGCAAGCAGCTGTGTTGCACCTGACTGGGGTGGCCTGTTTGGCATCCGTAACATGTCTCTTGTATAAACTCATTCAAAGCCAACATTAACAGGTGGAGAGTTGCGAGTTTGATGTCGATTACAGTTTCATCCCACAGGTCTGATATGAGGGGGTCCTGCGAGCATTGTGGTGAGGGTGGTGGAGTCTGGGGGGTCGGGATTAGCAGCTCTGTTGATGGTGACTCCAACAGGTCCCACGAGGGCGTGTCATTCTCTGTAAAATGAAAACCACAACCTGTTAATTTGTCACATAGATACACACTCAACCCCACACACCCGCACATTAAACCTACCAGTTTATTGTTTAGCTGTCGGAAGGTCTTATGATTTTAGGTTTACACAGGGTACCAGGCAAACCAGTCTTCGGACAACTCGCCAGATCGTCAAAAACAAGGCGCTTTCTAATACTCTCGTACGCAGTGTTGAGTCTGTCCCTCTTGATCGCGTCATCAATCTGGCTAAACAGACGCGACAAACCTCTCCAGTCGCACCACTGTATAAAAAACAAGTCCTTAAACCATCTTGTGCGCTCTTCGAGGTTTAGAGGGTATGGATTTAACCTCCAGTTTTCAAGCCCTCTGGAAGCAATAAGACTATCCCTGTCATCACATACACTGAGAAAAATAAAGTCGTCGGGGTTGCGATTGAAACGATCAGCCTCAACCCTGTAAAGGGCCTGATGCACTGTTCCACTGGGAAACATACAGCAGCTCTGGGAAACCCACATTGTCCAGGTCCGCACACACTACGGTGCGGAAGAGCTTCCAGTTTTTAGTAGACATGACTTGGGCTTCCCCCCAAAACAATCCCTCACCACAATCTACACTAAGCACAACTGTCCCTTCGGTATATTTAATGGCATACACATACCCTTCGACGCCTCGATATTCTAACTTAAATACAGTTCCATCTGCGGCGTTTCCACAGCGTTGCTTTTTACGTTGAGGACCCCGACTGCATACTCCTGAAGACATACCTAGAGTGCCTGTGGCATGGGCGATGTCCTGGCTGGGTGTCATTCCGAGCTCCATAGGTCGATGCGTCGGGGATCCTTAGCGCGATGTGTCGGTGCTCCTCAGACCGTGGCGGTGATGCTCTTAGAATGTGAAAGGATCACTTTTATACCCATACAACCTAGCACATCCCACTAGGAGGAGTCGTTCCCGCCCAGAGGGTAAGAACACCTGAACGCGCATGCGCACACACACACGAAACTGGTCAAATCGGTTGTCAAACCGGTTTGGTTGGCCGCCATCTTGGACTAGTGCCATCGTATTACTGAACGCGCATGCGCATGTAACCCCTATAGACATGGTTACTAGTATTTTCTTGTTTTTACCTGGTATTATTATTTCCGACACCCCTTGAACACACTTTGATTTTCCGTAGTTCAGTGAATGCAACAAAAGCACGTTGCTGCATTAAGCTAGGCAAAACGGAGCAAGACACCGAGAGCAAATAACAAGCTACACAGTGAGTCTTTTGGTATAAAATAAGTGTTATAAAGTATTTTCAACAGTCTCTAACTTAAAGTTATGTACTTTTCAGAGGCCTTTATGTGTTTTACTCTCGACCAAAACCAGGCAGAGCGTGTATTTGTTTCTTGGGAATTCCGGTGAGTTACTAGAGATGATAAGTTAGCAGGAAAACTTATGCTAATTTTACATGTGGTAAACACTGCAACAGTGCGAATTCCGTATTGTCTAAAAAAAGCTAAAACCAGTCGGAGTACTTGAATCGTGTGTGAAATGGAATGTCGTATTTTATTTTATTGTCTATTTGATTGGGCATCTTCACAAATGTGCAAAACTAATGCAGGATGCACTTCTCTTTTAGCCATAAATGTTGTCCAGTGCCTTTTCTGCACTTTGTCATTTCAGTTATAGGTTAATACATGTAAATAAGTTATTTAAAACTAGTTACGTTACGAACATTTCATGATGTGATTACATATGCCTTAAAAAGGGGTATTTAAATACAATTGATTGTAATGCTGTAAAGCAATACAAATGGAATTCATAGAGACAGAACAATGTTAAAACGACAGTGTACTTGATTTTGAAAACTTTATGAGATCTCATTTTATTTAGAAAAACTGTTAAGAACTATTTTGTTTATTGCTCTGTACTGTATGTGCAGACTGGTTTTTTGTGATCCTGGATCTGAAGTGGTTCTGGATATGGATGGCGAGCCAGACCCTGTGAAAACTCTTGGCGAATCCAAAAGCAGTGTGGCCAGCTGTTCTGGATGCAGGAGCAGAGCTACAGTCTGAATTACTTCGAATCGCAGGATTTCAGATAAGCAAGAGCAAAAACTGCTTACTTCATACGGATTGTTTCTCTGGGAAACTATTGAACTCCCAATATCCTGCTCATCAGGAGTCAGGTCTAAAGAGACTACTTATTTTATTTTATTTTGTTGTTATTTTCAAAAGAGCGCTCTTCTCTGTTGATCTTCTGTTAATTTTCTATGCTGTTTACATTGGATTATTGCACCACTGTAACATTGTAATAAATCTGCCGGCTGTTCAACACTCAATTCTCTCAAATTTATTTTTCTCCTCTCGAATCTAGTCTATAAGTTTAACCCTACTATACTAAGCAGGTGTTACACGCACACGCACGAAACCGGTCAAACCGGTTGTCAAACCGGCTTGGTTGGCCGCCATCTTGGATAGGTGCCATCGTATTACTACTGAGGCCGAAATTCTGATGGCAGCATATGCCGATAACATGCAAATTTTGCGGAAAAAAAGTAACACAGCCTCAGCTGCAAAAGAAAGTGAGCATGCATGGCAAAACATAGCCGACAGAGTCAATGCGTGAGTGTTAATTTAAACATTGATCGAGGGATTTCCACCCATTTAACACGTTATTTTATTACATTTTATTTTTTATTTCATACATTTTATTTTGTGATGTGATGTGAGCGCAGGTGCAACCCAACAGGCCCCAAACGTTCCTGGCAGCAAGTAAAAATGAAATATAAAAATATAGTCCAAACAGGTAAGGTGTAATTGTATTATGAGCCATAGTGCTTGGTCTGTTTGTCCCATGTAAATCAATTGCAGTTAGAGGCTACATTAATTTCCCCTCTGTAAGCACTTATTGAAATTATCTGAGCACATTACAAGTACATATTTGCTTACTCTGTATGCTCAAATGTGACCCGTTATAGCCAACAGAAAAAAAGCGGAGGCCCGAAAAACAGGTGGAGGTCCTCCACCACCACCACTCACAGAGCCTGGCCACTTGGCTTCCACATTTGTGATAATGTTGGCAGCATCATATATGATCTTCACAGTGCAGAGAACACAAATTAGCATCCATTACTATAATGAAATAATTTGTTAGTTTGAAATGCTACAGGGAACTATGTACCTGCACATTAATGCTGTGGAAAGACTTCCTGTTCACATAGTCTCCTTCATTTACTGGAGGAGCAATGATTGGAATGTGAGTGCCATCTATACAGCCAATCACGCCTGGGAACCGTGAGAATAAATGTAAAATTTAAGTAGTAGTTCAAGTATCACCACATCATGAATTAAGTTTTGTTCATCCTGCTACCTGCAATTTTGTGACATCCCTCTTTGATAAATCTTGTGGGTCTATGACCGGGGAACACCACAAACGAGTACAGGAGACGTTTCAGTGCAACTGTAACATTCCTGACTGCCCGACAGACGGTAGCCTTGGAAACGTGCTCAGCGTCACCAATATTATACAGAAAGCTCCCGTTTGCAAAAAACCGAAGTGCGATACAAATAATATGCACAGAACTGAGAGGATGTCCGCGATGTGTCACATGAGCAATATTAGGCCTGAGGATGTTATCCAAATAAATTATAGATTGTGCTGAAAAACGGTAACGTTCACACAGAAAATCATCAGGAAATGATAAAATGTCCGAACGCGCTCTAATCACTCTCTCCCGGCGGAGAGCTCTGCGGAGAATTTGGGCTTCAACATCTACTGGCTCTTCAAGGAAGGGGCACGCCATGTCTGACACTTCCTACAGTCAGGTTTCTGACAAAGAGGCGGAGAAGGTCAGGGTTAGTTGTAGTAAACCTGCTAGGGGGCAGGTTACCCAGATAGCAAGGAAACATTGAAACAATGTTGAGTCAATATCAGGCTGTGTCATTGAATCAACGTTGAAGTGTGACGTTGACCTAACGTCACTCTTGCACCTTTTTTTAATGTTGAAACAACGTCAGGTTTTGATGTTGAATCAATGTTGAAACCGGACATTGATTCAACGTTATATTTTCTAATACTGTTGACATTGAAACAATGTCAGATTCTGATATTGAAACACTGTTGAGCTATGGTGTTGATTTTCCACCTCTTTCGCACAGTTGCTTTTTATTAAAACAACAGTTAAATCATGACTGGAAATCTACCTCTCTTTATAGGTATTTTAACCAATACTAAACTACTGCATGTTTCCATCAATACTTAAACCACCTAAACACATAATTGTACTTATTCCTCAAATTGGACACCCTTTTAAAAAAAAAACCCAAATGTCTCACAATGTATCATGTCAATATTAATATCCTAAAATAAGAAAGCATTGCATGTGATGTAACAGAGAAAAAACTAAACAAAAAAAGGTCAATAGGCATGTTTCGTTTGCTAAATACTTTATTAAAAGACAGTTTCCTAT
Source organism: Rhamphochromis sp. 'chilingali' (assembly GCF_963969265.1). Classification (NCBI taxonomy): domain Eukaryota; kingdom Metazoa; phylum Chordata; class Actinopteri; order Cichliformes; family Cichlidae; genus Rhamphochromis; species Rhamphochromis sp. 'chilingali'. Next base: position 1,547,699 of record NC_137930.1, read on the forward strand.
TTACATTTATATGATTCACAGAAGTTTGTAATTTTTTACTCTGGGATGGGGATGCATGATGTGCGTCCTGCACCACCCAAACGATCTGGGGCGTATCGGAGCCATTTCTGCACTGCTTGTGCAAAGACAAACTCGGACATAGAGTTTGCCCCTAACTGCTGCGTCAGGCCATCTAGGACAAAAATACACACACACACACACACACACACAAACAAAAAAAGTGAATTAGAGCACATGAATAAGCTCTTGTTAACTGTCTTTAAAACAAAATAAACATGGGGTCCTCGGGCTGTACAAACTACAACCCGAGGACTAAACAAGCCAAAGACCAAAGACTCCATCTCCAGATTAACCGGACATGAAAGTCTTGTTATTAAGAAGGACAAAGTAATATAGCAAAAAAACGGTAAAACTTACCAAATATGCATTTGCAGAGCGCTGTATCTTTAAATGCCCTTTTTTGCTTTGTCTGGTCCTTGGTTTTTTTCCCTGCCCAGTTTAGTACCGAGGCCAGCTCGTTTGTAATGGCATAAGCCATTACACGGCGGACTCGCACCTCCAGTGTGGTCCCTCCAATCAAGGCAAAGCGTCTCACATATAGACACATTTTAAGAGATGGAATTAGCTTGTCTCATGTCTTTAATGTGTATGCAAGTGCTTGTGTGTTTAATCAACAGGCCGTTGTTATGTATTTAAATCACATCTGACAGCTATTACACTTTATAGTTACAAAGTGTACATAACCTTTATATACTTACCATTGCCTTATTTGCCTCTTGTGATTGAAGAGCTGGCTCTGCATTGTTTAGCTCCTCAATGTTGTGCAAGGGCAAATCCAGAGGCAGTACCCCAGCATCTACCGATTCATTGCAGCCGGTATTGCGGATGGCTCTGACCTCCTCACAGAGTTCGTTAACAGCTCTCGTCAGGTCTGACAGAAAAAGATAATTTTTTTTAAGTATTTAAGAATACAGACAACTTGTCAAAAGTTTCCTTGTGTCACACACAGATATGTACAAAGACACTAGACAGTATTTTATTACCTGGTATTTTCACTCAAGGGGCCTGGGGAAACCATTTCTTTGTGGGCTGCTCATCCTCTGAGTCACTATATGTGTACAGGGGATTTGGTCTAAAGAAAAAAAGTTGAAAACGGTCATAAGTAATTACAAATGTGCTTTTGGAATATTTTTTCCTAAAGTTACAGTTTGATTTATAACAACACACACAGGAAACGGAGATGTGCAAGAAGGTACAGTATACAAGGAATTTTTGAAGTGCACAAGTGTACACGGTTTTGCATTTATAAAAAGTTTACAAGCTTCCACTTTTTGGACTATATTATGTGGTGATATTGCAGTATGCAAGCACCACAGATATGTATAAAAGACAAGATCATAAATTCTTAGCAATCAAAGATATGTTTGTGAAATAAAAAAAGTTTTACTTGTGCTTTCTTTTATGACTGGTCTGAGTTTCAGCTTCGGACTGAAGGTCAGACGTATCACAATGTTCACTTAGATATTTCTGAAGACTGCGTTCTGCTTTGTGAAATGTGTCTGGAAGTACAAACACAATGTATGGCCAGACATAAATTAGGACACGAAAAACTTGTTATTGTTACATTTATACAACACCAATCCAGATGATACCCACCATGGCTTATTAGAAGTCGGACTGGTGCATAGGTGAGCCATGTTGCACCAGGATGAACTCTCCTCTTTACTGCGTCGTGGATCCTGAATGTGTCTCACGGAGGATATGGAGGCCATGACAATTTCTCCCCATTTATCCATGAACTAGGGACTATTTCTGTACCACCAGTGCTGAACTGCACAATGCACCAGTCTTTCATTTTTATCTTTTTTTTTAATTTGGAGTCCTTTTTTGTCCTGTCTAGGATAAACAGGAAACAGATATTTACAATATATTTCATAGTCACTACAAAACTTGATCTATTGATTGAACTAAATAATAAATAATAGCTTAAAATGTATATAGGCAACAATTACAAGCAAACCCGATAAAACAAACTCTTTTTTTTTTTTTTAACATACAACTGCGTGTGTATATGTAAGCATTTAAACACTGAAGATAATAAAATTAACAGTATTTTGTCTAAGTCTGCCATTGTAGGAATTCATGGCACCGAGACAAAAACTTGGCGCACAGTGTGGCATCAAAATAGGCGCACACCTTTGACGCTGCGTTTTCTCCGTCTTCCTCGTCCACACGTAAATGCTAAAACTGAGTTTTCGAAAATATCCGCCCTGGCAGGCGTCTTTAAAAATCTCAGTTTTCAGTTGATGAAACGCAGTTTACGTGTGGACAAAAGGTGCAAACACATGTTAGGTGAGCGTGCAGCGTAAAGTTTGAATTGAGTGCGAATCGAAGCGGGTGCTCTCCAATCATTAAAAGTAACAAAGTCATTGAACACATTTATACAGTTACCTTTACGTTTATCAATCATATATCACAGATTTACAATTTTTTGTAGTACTACGCTAAAAAGCAACTACAGAGCGAAAGTCTGGGTCAAGCGCCGAGGCGACGGCAAGAACAAAGGAACCCTCGAAGCGTTAAAGCTAGCTTTGTAAGGGAATATAACGGAAAAGTATGAAACGAAAATGTTTTCTTTGTTGATAGACTTTGTTTGCAGTGCAATTTATTTGTTGCCGGATTGTAAGATGAAAGTAGACACAATTTCGGGCTCCCACATTTTATCCGAAACTTTACATTAACAAGTTTGTTTTTTTTTTTTTTTTACTGTTATTCAAATGCAACCATGGAAATAACGAATAGAACAAAAGTCATTCATTCTTACCTTATACTAATCGTGGTGCAGGCCAGTGCAATGCATGAACTGATGCCTTCTCCGGTCAATTCCGCTGAGAGTAAATCTAATGTCCCGCTCTACTGTACAAGACAATGGTTACCTGGAGGGACGTACCAATGTGATAGGGGTGCTGCGGAATAGTCCAAGTGGTAGCAGCTTTAATTTCCCGCTCAACCATAAATTGATGATTTTTCAACGTGATTGTTGTCACCTTGTCAACTATAAATAGATCAACAATCAACGATGACAGAACAACAGTGAATCAATGTTATTTCAATGTCAGTGTCAGGTTTCATCAGTATTTCAATGTTGTTTCAACATTGGTTTTGTGTTGACATTTCAATCCTGACGATTCTGATGGTTCAGATGGAAAATCAACATCTGTTCAATGTCTCCTTGCTATCTGGGTAGCTTCACGGAGTGTGTCGTCATAGTAACTCACTCAGAATTAATCTAAACTCGCTTTGTGAAACCGAAAACCCAGAGTTTTCGTTAACTCAGGATATACTTACTCAGAGTTTGCACTAAACCGGCTTCCTGAAACAGGGCCCAGGTCGTCTGTTGTTTCACACCATGTTTCCAGGTCGCATGTATTCATGTCCAGGTTTGTTCATGTCAGGGTTCTTCATGTTGTGTTTTAGTTCACCCAGTTTAGGTTAAAGTTTAGTTTTGCATCAGTTTGCCTTGCCCCTTTCTTTGTACCCTTCTATCAGCCTTATTGAACTGCTGGAGTGATGATGTCCTATGACATCATCACTCCATAAGCCAATGAGATTATCACATGACAGTTTTGAATGGGGATATTTCTTTTGAACTGTTTTCAATTTAACGTAATATTTAAGTGTTTCTTAGTTTTAGACTAGCTGGTTAGTCTATTTCAACGTTTTAAACCATGTCCCAGGGTTTTTACTTCACCATTGATGGGGTTTTAACAAGCAAATAAAAGACAGAGCTTAACTCTGTAAAGATTAGATGAAAAATACTCAAAGGATAAATTCAATTGGTTTATTATTTTCTTACATAAGTTGAAAAAAGTAAAACAAGTAACTACAGAAACAACAAAAGAAAAGTTAAACAAGCAAATAAGTAAATGAAGGGGGGAAAGGAGGAGGGGAGGAAACCCCAACAACCCCCTCTGAGCAAGCACGAGGCGACAGTGGGGAGGAAAAACTGCCTTTTAACGGGCAGAAACCTCCAGCAGAACCAGGCTCAGGAGGGGACAGTCAACTGCTGGGACTGGTTGGGGGGGGAGGGTGAAAAACGAAAAAAGATGAAGAAGGTGGAGAATATGTGTTAGGGGGGACAGGAGAGGTGCAAGGTAAGATGGATCACAGGTGGAGGAGGACGAGGCTAAATCATCTGAATAAGCGGCAGAACCAGCCTTTTTTCTTCTTTTTCAGGTATTTTTCCATGAGCTCGTTCTCCAGGATAAGGGTTCTCAGCTGATCGTTTGTTTCTGCATTCTGCTGCTCGAGTTGCTGGCATCTTTGCTTCATTTCTTTTAAGGTTGCTTGTTTTTTTCTAAGCTTTTCTTGCTTTTTGTTGTGCATCTCTTCTAACAGCTCATTTTTTCTCTGGATTTCTTGACTCGTACGCTGCAGGTCTTCATGTATTTTCTCTTGTTGTTGCTTTTGTGCCTGCATTTCAATTATTTGGCTCTTCAAGTCACTGGACTTCAACAACATCTCCTTAATGACCGCTGAGTGTTTCCTCTTCATTCCATCAATCCTACACTGCATCTCTGAACATCGTTTTTCCAGTATTTCCTTTTCTCTTTCCAGTTCAGGTGTTTCACAAAGTTCTAGCAATTCTAGATTCCTTCTCTCAAATTCCTGGATAATACGTTGTTCTTCTTCCTGTTGCTTTCTTTCTTCAAGAAGCTCTTTATTTTTGCGCTTTATTTGACCAAACCTGACTATCAGATTGTTGTACAATTTCCGTGTGGCTTTGAGTTTGTCCTTCATTTGTATTTCCTTTTCTCTTTTCAGTTGAAGTGTTTCCTCATATTCTTTATTATAAAATTCTTGCAATTCTAGATGCCTTCTCTCAAAGTCCTGGATAATACGTTTTTCTTCTTCCTGTTGCTTTTTCTCTTCAAGAAGCTCTTTATTTTTGCGCTTTGTTTCACCACACTTGACTTTCAGATTGTTGTACAATTTCTGCATGGCTTTGAGTTCGTCCTGCATTTGTATTTCCTGTTCAGTCTTCTGTTGGTGGATTTTTTCAATTGTTTTCTCCGCTTCATTGAGCTTTCCTCGAAGCACCTGGTTCTGTTTCTCAATGTTTTGGAGATCCCACTGTATCTCCTCAATATTAGCTTTCTTTCGTTGAAGCTGGGCAGATGTTTCTTTTAATTCAGCACTCTGTGTTCCTGATGAAAGAAAACGAGAAAAAATCTTCTCTCGTCCTTCATCAAACTTCACTCCCGAGCCCTCGTTGATCATTTTTATATCAGGCTGGCGTTGCTGTTTTTCTTCCAGGTCTTTATTTCGTGCTTCCAGTTGTCTGCACTTTTCCTCTAGTTGAAGCTTCTCTTCTTCAATTTGTTTAATTTTGTAATGTAGGTCAGATTTTTCCTTCTGACTTTCCTGTAATGCTCTTTGGACTGATAAGACACCATCCGTGGTAATTTCTCCTGGAGAGATTGGCCGCACAATTTCTCCTGGAGAGATTGGCCGGCCAGAACACAAAGGACAGGGAGCATAATCTTTTTGTCTTTGTTGGCCTTTTCGTGGAGGCATGTTGGAGCCCGTGCACAGTGACTCTGAAAAGGCTTAGAAATATTTCCAAATGTATCTCTGGTCGAACGTTTGAAGGCTGTGAACAAACTGATTAATTGCTGCTTCTGACCCCTATTTATAGACTTCAGATCAAAGGCAACAAAGTCCTTGTGACATCATCACTCCGTAAGCCAATCAGATTGTCACATGACATTTTAGAATGGGGATGTTTTGTTTTAAATTGTTTTCAAATGTAACTTTAGTGTTTCTTAGTTTAAGACCAGTTGGGCTAACACCCCCCCCCCCCCCCCCCCATTTAGTTGATTCACATATTAATTGCCACAAACATGTCAATAATAAATTTTATGATAAATGTTTTTTCATTATCCTACTTTTATAAAAGGAAACATTATTTAAAGCAGCGGTCCCCAACCTTTTCTGCGCCACGGACCGGTTTATGCCCGACAATATTTTCACAGACCGGCCTTTAACCTGCAACCAAATCTGCAGCTCCATACAGCAATGTTACGACTTGGATTATATCTTATAACTCATAACTCTTATGTTAGCTCCCTCAGTAGCATACTGTCTGAAATATTCGACGGCTGCAATAATTCTTCAAGTGTTATTTTTTTCTTTGTATTCTAATTTCACCGAAGTTTACTAAACTCAACAAACTTAATATTACGTACCGGGACATTTATTCTCTCCTCATTTTCTTTCGCCGAAAATTGTTTTCTGACAAACCATCCTACTTTGGCAAAACGTCCTACTGTAAGTAGTTTATGCACATTTCTGCTGTCACAGAGTAATTCCAGCACCAATTTAAGTAGGTATGACGGTTTGCCACCTAACTTTGCCCATCAGAGTATACTTGTAGCTGTTATTAACAAAAGTAGGACGATTTGCCACTAAATTTTAGCCGTTTAAGTATGCTTGTAGGTGACATTCACAAAGGTAGGACGGTTTGGCAGTTAATTTCGTGTTGTGCGCATGCGCAGAAACAACGGGTAGGATGGTTTGCCAGGTAGGATGGATTCCCAGAACACCGTCTTTCGTGCTTGGCTCTCCTACCTTTCCTAAGGTGATGCTCATAGTGCAGAAGCCGATGCTGCATTCACTTACACTCGGATATCTGAGCTTCACTGTGAAAACCGGAAGGTCGCCGGTTTGATCCCTGGGCTCTCTGTCCTGGTCGTTGTGTCCTTGGGCAAGACACTTTACCCTGGTGTTGGCCACAGGGGCCGATGGTGCGATATGGCAGCCTGGCTTCTGTCAGTCTGCCCCAGGGCAGCTGTGGCTACAACTGTAGCTGCCTCCACCAGTGTGTGAATGTGAGAGTGAATGAACAGTGGCATTGTAAAGTGCTTTGGGTGCCTTGAAAAGCGCTATATAAATCCAATCCATTATTATCATCATTAACATGATCGTACATTTGATATTTGATTGAATTTTATTGTTTTAGCTTCGGGGTGGCACCTGGGGTGGCCAGTCTGGTTGGGGGGATGGCCTGTGCCCCCCCAGGCCACCCCGCTGGACACGCCACTGTATAGGAGTACGAGGAAGTGAAACCGCTGCTCACATGAGCTCTCAGATCAGTCAGCTCTTTCCTGATGGGTCTATTGTCTCACTCACTAGTTAAGTCTTACTGAGTGTTACCAGCCAGGATCGAAGCCTGCATGTGGCTGGGCTCTCTCCTCCTGCTCTGGGGCATTTCTTCTGTTTGTTAAAGGTTTGTGGTGGTTGTTCTCACCAATCCTGCACATATTAAACAGCGTACATAACATGCTAACCCAATAAAAAGAGGTTATGAAAAAGGAAGTGGAATCTCTCGTTAGACGCTGTAGCTCATGGAGTTCTCCATGTCACTGCACATAAAAGCTGATCAAAGTCTAGGATGCTACAGACCTGAGCAACGGGAACGCTGTAACGCTTCCTGGCGCATCTCCTTTACCGCTCATCGACGACTGCATTGATGACATTGGACCTGCCGCATGTATCAGTAAATTTGACGTGTTGAAAGGATGATTAAAGTTCCTTTAACCACGAGAGCGTCAGAAATTTCTGCTCTTGTGACTCCAGGTTTCTCCAGCGCACCATCATGCCTGCTTCAGCTACATCTCAGAGGCTTGTAAACAAAGAATCAGCTAATGTGCAGAATATATCCTGATGACATCACTGAGGATCTCTCGCCGCCTCCTCTCTGCTGATGACCAGCAGCCACTGAGGCTGAGACTTCGGGTAAGTGAGGATGCAGTTCATAGGGCTTCATTTCCAGCTGCTCTGAAAGTCCTGCTGGGGGAGAGCTAACAGAGCCACAGTCTACAGGAGCCTGGCTGCCTACAGTGCTCTGCGTGGTGTGGGGTCGAGCTGCAATTCACCGACTCCGGTCTGAGGAGTAACTAAACACACAGAGCAGGGAAGCAGCTAGACCGTGCTGGTGTTTCAGCTATAATGCTGTGGCCATTTTTGCTTACTTCTTATGAATCATAATTTAGAACAGTAAGAACTTTTAGATTTGCTATTTAAATCTGTAATCTTGCTTTTGGAAAAGCCTCCCATTAATTGATGGATTAACGGATGGGGTGCGATGGAAACGACCGAGGGTTTAAGATTGAACACTTGGGAACAAATTAATTTAACTTTCATGTCCAAGTTGCAAAAATGATTGGGTTGACTTTAGGTTTAAATTTTAGCACGAAACAAACCTTTTTTTTATTTATTTATTTTTTTAAGAATCAAGCTGGAAGTGCGTTCTGGGACGAACCACCTGTTTCCACCCACGGCCTTTATTGGACTATTTTTTTTGTTTTGGGCTTATAAGGCCGTGACAGATAAGCTAGTACATCTAAAAAGCTCAGTGTGTGAAGAAAACTGAAGGCGATTCATCAGAACGTTTGGTCCACTGCTGTATTCTGTGCTAAGCCCAGGCTTTCTGCCTTCCTCCACCTAATCGTCCTCAGCATTCCCCACCTGCCATGTGGTGGGGGCAGAGCCGAGCAGGGGTGGGGGGCTGTCGGAGCTCTTCACATTTACGTCTGTTGAATAAAAGGTGAAGTGTGAGCAGACTTGAAAAGAGAATCATTCGTCTTTTCTGCTCTGAGACTTCCTCATTAAATCTGAAATGTGTGTGTTGTTGCTGTTCTGGCTTTTTCAGTGTGTTTTGTTTGAATGAGGAAGTCGTCGCTAAAATGAATCCTGCACAGTGTTCAATAAACAGCTGAAGATGCTTCTTTATTCAGTCCTCTATTTTTTCAACTTGAGCTGTGAGAGATGTGATTTTGTTCTCAGGACATTTAAGAGGTAATTCAGTGAATGCTCAGAGGCCGGCACAATACAGCAATCGAATTTACTGGGTTACAGTTTCAGACACTCTAGTTTTATTCTTCTAATCAAAATATTGGCTTTCATTATTGAATTTTTCTTGTGAGTGTGCAGTCAGTTGAGGGGAGGTATTGCACTTCTTGTTGGCCTCGCAAACACACACTGGCTGCAGTTCAGCAGGAGGCACTGTGAGCTGCTTCTCAGTGAATAATGTGAATGACATAAAACAACGTTCATGCTGCTTGGTGGGGTTTAGGGCAGGATGTCCTCCCCGACTATCCAGAAACCAGGAGCGCCCAATTTGGAACAGGACATCTAGAACCCAGTTCTAAATTTACCCCCCAACACTTTAACAGGTGTAACTCTGATGTGTCGATTGTGTTGCTTAATGATTAATTTGTGCTGGAGAATAAAGTAAATACTCTTCACAGTTTAAAAGACAACGCCACTCTGGGAATTTCACCCAGAGAATACTGGAAGTAACACTAATCACCAAGAAGGCAGTTAGGTTTGTTATACTCAGTACAGAGACGAGGTTCAATGGTAAAACAAGTTGACGATTTATTAATAATTATTTAAAACACCGTATAAAAGCACAATCATAAATATCCATGTACAGATATGCTTAAAAAGGTATTCAGAGCTGAGGCTTACCAGTGGAGGGGCAGGGATGCCACGCACAAACTCAAAAAGAAAACACACCAAGACACAAGTGCAACACAAAATCACACACTCACACTAATAAACTAAACAAGGCAGGTGTGTACACTCAAAGGATCCCACCACCCTCGTCTCCTCCACGTCGGCACTCCGCATCTGAAAAAAAGAATAAAGAAAATTTTAATATATTACAACAAAACTAATGTAGCGCTGGAGAATAACCCAACTGCATGACCACACTGGTGATCTGCAGCAAGAAAAAGGGCCTCCCACCAGTGGCGTAACAAAAATCCAAACTAAAAAACAACATACAATACAATCGGGTTCAAACTTTAAAATCTGGAGCAAACGGAATCGCCGCGTTGCTCCAACTTGCCGTCTGCCCGACTATAAGTTAATCATCCGGTCAATTAATATGTACGCCAGCTGACTCCCATAACCGGCATGCATATGGCCGCTGTCCACGCCGACGTCCACTTTGAAAAGCTGGCAGCAGCAGGAAAAGAAACCTCGCAACGGGAACAGACGGTCAAAGCAAAGCAGCAGCACTTCAGTTAGCGTGGCGTTGCCTAAAACTAAGGCCCACACTTCCTGCAAAGCATAATAATTACTATAAAAGAACAACAAAAGGCAGAGATCGTAACAAAATTGAATTACGTACTGAGTAAAGCGCGTCATGAAACATGAGCAGAGTGGCTCATAGGAGGCTTCCACAGCTATGACCTAAAAACAATATCTGTTTACCACCAAGTAAGGTAATGTACGCACTACAATGAGTACACACCTACCAGCCGCGACGGAGGCTTCAGAATGATCTCTGCAACGCCAAAGGGAAGTCAGGTGACCAAAAAGGAGATCACAGGTAAGCGATCCAGGAATGCTCAAATGGCCACTATTTATACTAATGCGCCAGGCTGAAAGTGACATTCATCCTGCCACAAACACGTGGAGGAGAGAGTCACTTTGTTTGGGGAACCTGGAACTTGATTATTGATTATCGATGCCTGCCAACCAATCAATTCTCCACCATCACCATTCCTGGAAGATCGCTCAGTCCTCTGTGGACGAGTAGGAGGGTTTAATGTTTCTCAGTGTATGAAATCTTTAGCATCAGTGATACATCTACATTCCTGATGCAGCTTTATTCCTCGAGTATTTTTTTTTCCTGTATCTGATCCTAAACACGGACACCCACGCTGTACTTGCAGACCTCATCAACTTTGTAGGTAGACTAAGCTTGTTTGAATTCATTTTCTAATATTTAAATACTTAAATCCTTTAACAGAGTCTACAGCTGAGAGAATACAAACTAAAACTGTTGGCTGCAGAGGTTTTAGAATAATCTGCAAGTGCCACGTTTCCACTCTTCCAGCACGTATGAGTCTCTGCTGGGTTTATTAGAGCAGCTTGTTACGCCGTACCTCACCAAGGCTACGTTCACACTGCAGGCGAAAGGGCATCAAATCCGATCTGGGTCACTTTCGTATGTGGTGCTGAATCCCATACATATCCGATGTTTTAGAAAGCGACTGCTGTTTGATGGCCATGTCGCATTAAATCTGTCTTTTACGTCACCGACACAAGACAGACGCCAATTATCAGCTCCGGAGAAGACATCGCGAACGCTTCCTGTCCAACCAGTGTAGATGTCAGTGAAGACAGCGTTGGAGAAACGTGAACATTTTCTTTGTTCTGTATAATCTGCAGATTCTGACAGAAATCTGCAGCTATCCTTTGAAGCAGCGCTCCTCTAAAACAGCAATAAGGATCATTATTAGGTTATTTACATTATTATGTCAATAACAAAATAACTTAAAGCAAAAATTGGGAAACGTAAAGTCTGAAGTCTTTATATTAAGGTCATCAGTCAAACAATACTGTACTCTGGGTCAGAACAGAGCGCGTTGTGTGTGACGTCTTCTTTTGCGCATGCGGCGCTTTGAGCGTTCACACTAGAGAGCGTTTGCTGTCGCATTTTATTTGTAGTGTGAACGAGCAGACAAAAACATCGGATTTGATCAAAAAATCAGAGGTCAAATGTAAGCAAAGCAACGCTAAGTGACGTAGAAATCACAGCACATATGGGTCGGCAACACATCGCTGGACTGTATGAGACGGTACTAAAAGTATGACCAATTATATGACTCAAGGAGGAAAAGGCCAGCTACTTCCAGTTTATGTAAGATGAAACCATTCATGTGGTGCTGCCTGTCATCTCGTTACTAAATATACAGATGACATCTTTGACCATTAACTTTGTCTCATCAGCTCTTACATGAAGTATCTTTGAGTGAATTCTGCTAAACGAATATTCTGTTTTCTCACTTGGAACCAAACGTGGCAGCAACAATCAGGTGCACATGAAAGGACTCGTCTATGATGAGCTAGGCTGAGGAATCGGTGTGCCAGAGATAAGACGGCTGTTACAGATGAATGGAGGGCATATGAGTCACTTCAGACTGTAATAAATCACACCGCGTGTTAGCAGTGGAGCTGAAACCAGAATCTGAAAAATGTGCTCCTGTCCACGGCCACCTGATGCTTCTTGTGCCTTTAATGAGTTTGGAAGGAAGGCTGACAGCGAGCTCAGAGCTCACTCACAGGATTGGCTTAAAATGCTGAGAAAACTGCAGAAAGAAAGAATGGATTATAAAATCATTATTTAATATCTGAAGCTGAAAGGCGAGCCCATTGAACCCGGAGTCTCAGGAAGACTTTGCTGCTCCCATCTCTGTCGTCTCCCCTTCAGCTTCTTCAGTTCTGAACTGAAGAAGCTTCTCGGATGAGAGGTGAAACGTCTTCAAGCAACTTAGACTTCTTCCTTAGAGTCGACACTCACATACAACAGCTTTGCCACCTCTCAGCACTCCTCTCTTACCTCGTCCTTTGTGGAGGAATGAGGAAGAGCAGGAAAGTATTCAAAGTCTCCTCGTCCTCTTTCCTCAGAGGAAACAGCAAACACCTCCTGGCAGTTTCACTCAGCACTGCAGCTGAACTTTCCCAGTCACCTGCCGACTCTTCCCTACCACTCAGCTCCTTCCTGAACTCTGTGCAGCATTAATCCTTCTTCTGCTTCCTCTTCTGGATTTCCAAATGCATCCTTTAGACCAGGGTTCTCAAACTCCAGTCCTCGAGGGCGGCTGTCCTGCAACACACCTCAATAAAATGAGTAGATCATTAGCAAGACTATCGAACTTGACTGCATGCCGAGGTGGCAACCTGTAACCCTACTCAAGTAAATAAAAGTGAAGTATGTGTTTGGACAAATGTACTTTTATTGCACCGTGTTCATTCACTCATGAGCTGCTGTAACATGAATTAAATGGCTGAATCACCACGCATGCAGTCACGTTCTATACTCTTGCTAATGACCTGCTAATTTTATTCAGGTGTGTTGCAGCAGGAACACATGGAAAAGTTGCAGGACACCGGCCCTCGAGGCCTGGAGTTGGACACCTCTGCTTTACAGTAAACTGATGTTGACAACATTCAGCGTCACCACTTGGATTTCCAGCTTCAGACTCATGATCCTGTCTGGTCCTCTCTCCTTCAGAATGACTCCCACACCCTTTATCTTCCTATATTCACCATGGCAGAACAGTAAGCACATCATACTGTCAGCTCTCTCTCTGCTTCCTTTGGCCTCGGTTTCCGTCGCACCCTGATTGATCCGATACGGAGATGTCATTGTTGCTGATCTGCATGTTTGTTCTGGCAAAGACGTTACATAAGCACAAGCCAGTGTGCTTATGTAAGCCCCCCATGGTGCTGGGTTATTTATGTGTACTAACATAGTATTAAACAAAGACATCTGAGATTTGTTTCACCATCAGCCCTGAGCTCAAAGGCCAACGTGAGTCAGAGATGACTGCAGCCGTCGAGTTCTTCACAGCAGGGACAGAAACGCTGTGCACGCTTCTCAGCTCCACTTCCCCAAATTGTCTCTTACTGTTCACTGTTGGGTCAAAACCAGAAACCATCACTGTGACAAGAATGGCACAAATAAGAAAAATGACAGTGGTGTGATGAATCTGTGCAAGTTTGTGTTTAAGTCAGATTGTTTTATGCGAGTCTCAGAGCTTCTCTTTACATTTTTACATACTGTAGATATTTTTGGAGCTTTTCAGCTCTCAGTGCATTAATACAGCCTTTATATTCCCAAAACAATATGCATAGCTAAAGCTAAAAGGAACTATTTAGTTATAGTAACTAAATAAATGACTAAGTGCAACAAACACAAAACATGCAAAATCAGTTTCTGCACATATGTTAGTAGACGTGCGGACATTAACTATCCTGATCCCAAGCTTAATCCAACGCAGCAGAACATTCATGACTGATATGGACGGATTGTCTCAGGCGTTCTGTTGGCTGAAGTTTGGCCTGTTTTTGGCGTCTTTGTCCCGTCATGTCATGCCCTACTCACCCTCATTTAGAACCATCACATTCTGATAAAATGGGAGGTTTGATCTGCAGGATACGAGCGAAAACTAAAGCAAAGGCAGAAGGAAAACGGAGACGCATTTAGAGTGAGAAATGGCCAGGAGGAGCAAAAAGGAAAGGCCGAAGCTTTGCAGCGAATCGGATCCTTTCGTATTTGCAGTTTTGCCGCTCAGTGGGCGGCCGAGTGTCAGGTCGATGGTTTCGCAGTCCCTCCGGAAATTTCTTCTGTGTGGAAGACTGACTGAAATAACCCTTTGACAGGAGGGCAATTTCCCCGCTGAGCTTCCCTGATAATACTAATGCCAACCTGAACCAGATTCACTCTCCCTGCTGCTAAAGGCAGCCACCCAGGAAAAATCCACTTCACGGTGCAAAATTTAGACGTCTCTACCCTTCAGTGGTGTTGGTAATGGAGCTGTGATGACAGTTTAACAGATAAAGATGCAGTCAGGTAGATGTGTGATACCACCTTACATGTTAAACAGGAAGCAGGGTGAGTAAAAGGTGTCAGGGCTTGAAGATGGAACCTGCTGTGTCTTAATGAGGCACGACGAGTCGCATCTGCTGCTCGCAGGAAACGACGGCGAGACGCTCGGGACCAGATGTGACACTGAGAGTGACGCCCACAGCTCCGCACATCTTACCCAAAGAAACTCACGTTTAATAAATGATGACAGAAAAAGCCGCCTGATGCACGGTTTGGGTCGTGTGAGCAGGCTGTTACAGCTACAAGGTCAGGACGCTGCCGTACGATCGAGCACGGAGGAAGCCAGACTTCTCGGGGGGGATACTCCACACAGAGGCCACTGCCGATGAGGAGATTCAGACCAGGAACCTGCCGTGGGGAAAAAGTGCTCACCACTGCACCACCGTGACACTTTTGGTTTGTCTGAGAAAAGTTCGGGCGTGCCACAGAACAGGTTCAGATTTCAAGCTGTGCCGGCCATCGGAAGTTTGGGAAATAAGCTTCGTATGCCCAAAGCTAACTGGTTTTAAGGTGCCGGTGATCCCGCTTTTGGCCGTTGTCGTCAGTAGGAACTGCTTGGATTGTTGGATGTTATAGGCTGTTTTCATGTACATGCTCTTAGAGGAGCCTGTTCTAAAAGACTTTCATCTTTTCTGTTGTCGTGCTCCTGGTTTGTTTCAGTTTGAAGTCCAGGATGGCTGAGCAGCTATTCTGGGGGTTTCCTGCTCTTCAGGCAGCCTGTGTTTGATCAACCTCGTCATCCAAAAGAACCAGCATCCAGTCTACCAAAGAGCCGAGGAAGATCATGTCTTCTCTTCGTCTTGTTAATGTTTTACCTCCTCGTTCCTCCACGACCTCCCATATCCAACCTGTGCACAATGAGCTCATTCGTTTCTGCTCACCCTCCGACGTCATTGTCTCCCCAGGAAAAGTAAGTAAGTAAAATTTATTTATATATAGCTTTTCACAGATAAAAAAACCACAAAGTGCTTTACAACACAAGAAATGGAAATATAAAACAATGTAACAGTAAATGGCAATGTAAAACAATAAAAACCAACCATAACTATTTTTAAATCCCGGTAATTTTTTTTGCACATGAAAGCTGAGGAGTTGTACTTACATCTTATGTCGTCAGTTTCCTTGCATAAAAAGCACTTGCAGCAACAAAAACAATATTCCAGAAACACGCTTTGCCGATCCGATCAGCTGTTCATAGCGCAAACTATGGCATGTCCGCCATTACCTGCCTGAAACCAGAAGTGATGTCATTTTCGTGGAAAGTTTTGTTGCTTCTTTTTCTTTTTTTTTTTTACCTTCAGGGCCTTATAAGCCTATACTGGTGTTTTTAAAAGTCATGTTTGACTTTATGCTTTTCTCTATAGTTTCTGGGATGCTTAGAACTCAAGTTGCTGCTGGACATACTTTACTTTGATGCATATGCTGTTTTTTTTTTGCAAATTTGCATTTTAATGTTTATTTTCTCAAAAATAAAACTATGAAGACACTCAAAATAACTTTCCTGTGGTTGGAAACTATTTAGTGCAACTTTTTTGTATTTACAGTTTTGAGGGATAAGCCTCTGAAATTTCTCTAACTAGAAAATTTTGTAAAAAAAAAAATCAATTTTTTGTAGTTTATTGCACTTTTTTGCAATGTATGTAGTTATTATGGACTTAATGCATACATATTAAAGTTGGGGCTATAACAGTTGAACTTGAAATGGCCCTACAGCATGTAAAAATATAAAGATATAAACTCTGGCGAGCTTGTCTGTGGTAGGTCTTAAAGGTTAATAGAGTGAGGAGGTGTGAGATCAGCCATTCCTCCCAACATAAGCTGCTGTAGATGGGAATACCTGTTCTTTCAGCGTCGGCGGTGCTAGTTGAAATTAAACTAACACATGGACACTAGGCAGGGCTGGACTGGTTCCTGGAGCCGTGCGGCGGCGATTCAGGTTATCGGTGACGCCCTAACTCTGCTGCCTTTTGTTAAGCTGAGTTCAGCTCTCGATTCAAGTTGGCAGAAGCAGCATGTGGAGCCGTGTGCTGAATTTAAATGAAGGGAAACCCACAGCCGTGTCTTTGTCTCGGCTTCCTCTGACTTATGGAGAGTCCGCTGGGAACCTCCATGCAGCTATAATTTCCCTGTAAAACGCGCTGAGGGGAGCTTTCTCCTGCACAGCTTCCTCGCCAGGTGCGAGCAGCCTGTGTCTAATTAAAAGATGCTTGTAACGGGTGCAGAGAGGAGAATAAACCACCGAGCTGCTGCTGCTTCCTCAGCCTCTAAAAAGCACCAGAGCCAAACTGAAGCCTTTTCAGTCATAATGCTCGGAGGCAGCAGCCAGTTTAGCTTAATTACTGCTGTGCTGTTTATCTGCTCGGCCTCGAGTTTTCTAATTATGCTGATTGGGATTCTCCAATAAGAAGTGGCTGAATCTAAAGATGGAAACGATCGGTCTTTTCCAGGAAGTGAGTGAACTGCGGGTGTTTCTGCATCATTACTGATGAAGTGATTAACACTGAGCATTAGAGGAAAACCTGACGTCTGCCTTCGCAGACATGCCGATTTGCTAGATGTTGCTTTTGTGTACAGTGCGGCTTCATGGGTTAGAACCCCAAACTAGTGAGATGTGATTAAGTTCTCAGCCAAGTCGGCACAGAGAGCGAGGCAGCAGCACGTCATCCCAAACAGCCCTCCTTCAGACTTGGACAAACAGACTCAGTGTTTGAGCTCCACCTTGTTGCAGGTTTAAAGCCTAAAGTTTGTTTTCAAAGATTAAAAAACCGGCGTACTTCACGACCCTGTGCTGTTATACATCTACCACTTACCCGAGGTGTGTGTGTGTGTGTGTGTGTGTGACTCCAGCTGCCCACAGACAGTTTTCATGTCACAGAAACATTTGCACTGATGTGTATTTGTCTGTGTTCGTGTTGTCTGCTTGCATAAAGAGAGAGCTAATCAAGTGTCAAATGCAGATTTATGGCCCCGCCCACCAAATGATCTGAGACGGTAATAAAACGGTCATGTATTTATGGTGGTGTCATAAATTTGAGCTATGCTAATGAATCATCTGAGCTTCGTTCAAATGTTTAAAAACACGTCTGAAATATGTTGTGTGTCAGAAACTGAATGCATGTGCAATCCTTCATAACTTTCATGATATATGGGACATTATCTTTTTTAATCTCTTTGTTTTGTAATTATTTATAACTCGGTGGCTTCTTTGATGAAATTATTCAGAAGTGGTGAAATATGGTGTATTTAAAAATGTTTTTATGCACACATGTCATGACGAGGGTCGAGGGCCAAACAAGATCCGTCTTCATCATCTTTGAAAATGATGCAGATATTTATCCACAAAGTGATTCAGACGTGCATTCATCAAACAGTTTACGCAGGCTTTAGTTTCGCACTTAATGTTGTGAAATGTTTTCACTGTAATAAAGACACAAACAGGACGTAGTGGAGCTAACGAGACCCTTAAACTCATTAATCCTCGCTCACAGTGTTTCTTATATAAACGGGGAACCAGGATAATGAGTGCCGCTGGGTTCACGAGGACTTTTCTCAAGCTTTGTTTTGCAGCTCCTGCAGTTTTCATTACTAATTACACGCACATCATTTCAGGGATGTTTCATACGCCACATTCGCTGCACCAGAGCAGTGAAGCTTTTAAGTGGCAGGTGACTCTTCAAACAGCTACAGGAAACACACACTGACACGTGTCTGCATGCTACATGCACAGTTGCTGTGTTTCCAGGAATCAGAGCAGGTAAAGTTAAGATCATCACAGCTCGGCAAACTCACAGGGTGAACTTTATGCTCAGTGTTGGACTAAATATACATAATGTTTAGATTCCTCCTTTATATCGTCTTTGGAGCATTTAGGGCTGAAAATCACTCCTGCCTTCACACACGGCTGCCGTGCTCACGCGGAGCTGCATCTCTGTAAACTTGCATCTGGTTGGTGCCACAGATGAGGAGCGAGCATCGTCTGCTAATTTCATCAAATACAAGCAAAAAGCCGCATTTTTTTCTTTGTGCCAGAGAAAACAGAGCAGAGATGAATTTGCATTGAAGCTGATGATGCTGACATTCATTCGTGTTATGACTGTCCTCCAAGGAGCTGCTGTTTACTTTGAGCACATTTCACAGACTGAACCTTTTTTAGTTGAGTAAAGAAGTTGCTTCAGTACTTCAGTATTTTTAAACACTGGTATCTGTACTTCTACTTAAAGTCTGTACTTTTGCCGCCTCTGAAGATGAGACAGATTATTTTTAAAGAGATGCTGCTCAGTATGGAAGCTGTTTATCTGAAGCAGCAATATTTAAAATCCCAACAGCTTCCTGCTGAATTAAAAGCTCACTTTCTTCCTTTAGTTGGAGATGTTGGTGTGACTGAGATGTTCGTCTGAACCGATTTTAGCTTCAGGACATTTAATCATCCTGATGAGCCAAGATGTAAAGACCTGAATTTGTACTTAGTGCTCGAAACTTTCATGTATGATTGGGAACGAGCCTCTACAAGTCTGTTAAGGAGGCAGAATAAAGGCACAAAGACCAAGTAGAGGATTCTTTTAGCCAATCATGCTCCTCTTTACTATCAAAACAACTCTTTAGGAAAAAAAAATCAGAGCAAACAAAAAAATAATTCACTGAGCCGACATTCTGTCCGTCTGCAGGTAACAGGCCCGGCCGTCCTGTTAGATTTGGTCCAATTCTGGTATTTTCTGGGCCGTTTCATGATGCTTGTCTGCACTCAAGGGTACTGACAGACCCTTAATGTGCAGCCTGCTGATAACACCCCGAGGGTGCTTTCAGGTAAGTGAGGCACAACACGAGAAAACCATCAGAAAAGCATTTCACACCACGTTACTCTCAGCTTTTATTTGACCTTTTAGGGAGAAAGTTCATTTTCTAATGTTAGCACCGAGAAACGTCCAACATTCACACGGGTGTTCAGCAAACGGGTTTTATGTTCATCTCCTTGCTGCAGGTAACGTGCCGGTCGTCTCTCAGACTAAAAGCTTTCGCCCTGCTGCTGCTGCAGACCTGCGTTTGGTCCTCTTGATGCCTCATTTTAGCCTCCGTTTGTCACCTGAAACAGGAAACGGCACAGGTGACGTGTTCCAGGAGGATCGCTGATCCAGCGATTGGTGACAGGAACGCTCAGCAGACTGAACCAGCTTTAACTAAAGCGATTACTACCACGGTAACAAATACTGCACTGTATTAAATACACAAAAACACGCTGTTTAACACTTTCAGTCCCGCCGTGTCGTGCTTGGACTGAGAGTCATCTGCATCCCCCTCAGTGTGAGTCTGCAGCTGCGCATCGTTTCACGCATGTTGCTGCCGTCTCCTTGTGCCGTGCATTATTTCTGCACCTTCTGTCTTTTAATAAACCTTTTCTATGCAGAAACAGGAAACAATAGCCCTGCATGAGCTTGGCGATCAGTCCAGCCCAGACCCCGCCTCTCGCCTCCCCTGTGGTCTAACAATCGTAGCAGAGAGATTTAGAAAGTTCTGACTGGGCGGCTGCACAGAGATAACCCTTTGAACATTTCTATCCAAAGCCTGTATAACAGGCTGCTGCTCTTTTCACCTCTGTGTGCTTTTCATCCTTCAAATTGGTCTGCGGTGCCTTCTCCACAAAGCCGAGCTGCCCTTTAGCTGCAGGAATGTTCTTCCTCCAGCATGCTGCGGGCAAAGCCTAGTTAGTGCGATTCTCTGTGCACAAAAACCCTTTGATTTTAGAATTCAGTGTCTATAAGAGAAAAAGGTTGTGTCCACACCTGCAGAAAAAAATCAATTTCCAGAATCAATCCAGGGAGCAGGATGTGCAGGTCTCTTATGGCGCTCACAGGACTCTGAAGCCGTTTCCAAACATGAACTCAGGAGAGACTTTGTCACGTGTAACACGCTGCAGGAAATTGTCCACCACAGACACACTGCTGGATCTGGTTGAGGTGCGATGGCCAGCGTGAGCCGTGGAGACAGGCAGGGACACATGACACCCACTCACTGTGAATTCACCACTTCCTGTTCTATTCTCACACAAGTGCAAATCACAGTCCTGGAGAGACAGCAGGTTAAAGTGATCCATGCTGGAAATTTGTGCTCTCACGTGTGACTGATGTGATGTGAAGCTGTGAGCTGCATGAAAAACGGTTATTGTAGAACCGCCCACAGGTTCACCATAACGGACGCACGTGTCCTGCACCAAGTCAGGTTTATGTCTTGTTGTAAATCACAAACAATCGAATAACACAAAACAAAAGACAAAATGACAAAGTTTAAGAAGTGAAAGATAAAATGAAAAAACCTGAGTGAGAACAACACAAGTGAAAGTACTCTGAGCTCATCCTGATTTAAATGTAGGAGAGGTCCCGATGTGTGAAGAACATCCCAACGTTTGACTAAAACCTGGGAGGACGAAGGTGAGAGAGAGAGGTGTGAATTTCAGTGTTCTGATGAAAGTCGTTCAAGACTTCAATAGCACAACTCGGTTTTATGCTTAAAAGTCAGAGTGAGAGTATTTGCACATACACAGTGCGAAGAGAACTGAGAGAACTGGGACTAAGCCGCTGCGCAGACTTAACTAATCAGCAAAGTTCCCTGATGGTGTGTCTGTCCGATATGTATGTACTTTATTCACTTTGATAACCTTTCTCTCTGAGTGTGTTGTTGTAAATATGCATAACGTGTGAGGGACAGCAAAGTGACGACGCCCCCCTGCCAAAGCTGATTGCTCATCCAGTCGATATTGTTGATATAGTGCTGCCCATCATCCTGGGATCAACACAAGAAGTTGGTGAAAACAAAGACAAAAGTCTTTATCCTGCCTTTCTTCTCTCGTCCCAGCCAATCACAGCAGATGGCCCCGCCCCTCCCTGAGCCTGGTTCTGCTGGAAGTTTCTTCCTGTTAAAAGGGAGTTTTTCCTTCCCACTGTCGCCAAAGTGCTGCTCATAGGGGCTCATATGATTGTTGGGTTTTCTGTATATTACTGTAGGATCTACCTGACAATATGAAGCTCACCCACTTTGGTTATTCCTGTGGAGCAGCTGTGATCCAGCCTCTTTCTGCAACAACTGGACTCAGTGTGTGTGTGTGTGTGTGTGTGTGTGTGTGTGTGTGTGTGTGTGTGTGTGTGTGTGTGCGTGCGTGCGTGCGTGTGTGTGTGTGTGCGTGTGCGTGTGTGTGTTCCTGTCTAGCTATCTTTGTGAGGACGGATATCTGCATTCTACTATACTTGTGAGGACACACTCACAAGGTTAGGTTCGGTGTTGGGCAAGTTACTTTGAAAAAGTAATTAATTATAGTTACTAGTTACTACTTCAACAAAGTAACTGAGTTAGTAACTGAGTTACAATATTCTAAAAGTAATTAATTACTTGAAAAGTAACTACTGCGTCACTTTAAAAAAAAAAGTTTAACCCTCTGGGCTCCAGGGTAGAATTGGCCATTTTTTACTACTTTTGATTTTCCCACATTTTACCTTTAAAAACTGTTTACTTTGCCTTGTTTGGTCTCATTCTTTTCAGCACAACCTCACGTGTCTGAATTTACAGTCATGTTTTCATTTTGACAAACTGTATTAACACAATTGATCTAAAACCAGACAAACACACATATCAGAATAGAAAAAGTTATATTTTTACTGTAAGAACCACAAACATGTTTAATGAATCACATTTCATAACTTTAAATGCAAATATAAATGGTCAATTTTAAAATCATATGCACAAGTTTTGCAAACAACAAAGTTATTTGCAGCCATTTACCTTTTACTCTTTTTTAAATAACCATTTCAAACTATTTACAGAACAATCAGCTGTTCTTCAATAAGATGCCACAAATTATTTGTGCCACTGCAAAACAATAATTTCTGTCCACTATAAAGGAAACATCACAGCCTGATACCTGCAGGTCTGACAGCAGCAGGTGTGTCACTGCTGTTTCTACCTGGATTCAATTCAATTCAATTCAATTTTATTTATATAGCGCCAAATCACAACAAAAGTCGCCTCAAGGCGCTTCATAGATACAGAGAAAAACCCAACAATCATATGACCCCCTGTGAGCAGCACTTTGGCGACAGTGGGAAGGAAAAACTCCCTTTTAACAGGAAGAAACCTCCAGCAGAACCAGGCTCAGGGAGGGGCGGGGCCATCTGCTGCGACCGGTTGGGGTGAGAGAAGGAAGACAGGATAAAGACATGCTGTGGAAGAGAGACAGAGATTAGTAACAGATATGATTCAGTGCAGAGAGGTCTGTTAATACATAGTGAGTGAGAAAGGTGACTGGAAAGGAAAAACTCAGTGCATCATGGGAATCCCCGGCAGCCTACGTCTATTGCAGCATAACTAAGGGAGGATTCAGGGTCACCTGGTCCAGCCCTAACTATATGCTTTAGCAAAAAGGAAAGTTTGAAGCCTAATCTTGAAAGTAGAGATAGTGTCTGTCTCCCGAATCCAAACTGGAAGCTGGTTCCGCAGACTGCGACAGCAGTCGCCTCATTGTTCTGACACACACTATTCCCAGCACTACACACTAACTACACAAGACAACACATTAACTACACACTCCAAACACGCTGAACGTCACAAATCTCTCACATCTCAAAACTCTTATCATGACTCTGGTTTTACGTGGCCGATCAACACAGTTTACAAACTGGTATATGTCACCTTGTTGCTTTGTCTTTAAGTGGTCATGTGATTGGCTTGCCACGACTACTTTACTCTTCCTCAGTCAAACAGCAGCACTCGTGCGATCCAGGTGTGATCGTTACCGTCCGTGCAGCTGATATAAGAAGCGGTAAACTGAACACAACTTCAACCGTCTGTTTGCTGAAAAATAGTAACGCGCGGCATTTTTTGTTGGTAACTGTAACGGTGTTGTAACGATAGGAATAGTAATTAGTTAGATTACTTGTTACTTAAAAAAAATTTACGTCGTTTGTAACGCCGTTACTTGTAACACCATTATTCCCATCACTGGTTAGGTTTAGGGTTAGGCATTCATTTTTAATGGTTAGGGTTTAGGCTTTGTTAGTCTCCGCTTGTGTTTTCAGCCCGTGTTACGTCTCCCTTTTCCTTCATGTGTTTCATGTCTGCATGTCTCTTATTGTCAAGTTAATGAGACACAGACATGACAACATGATGTTTCCTGTTTTATTTTGAAGAGGTCTTGTGTTCCTGTGTTCAATGTGTTTAGTTTTACTCTTCCACTGTGACGTCATTATGTTCATTTGCGTCAGCTGTTTCTCCACGTGTTTCCACCTCCTGTGTGCTTTTAGTCTGTGTGTTCATTCATTCCTCGTCCGAGCGTCGGTTGTTCTTCCTTGTCTCGTGTCTGCACTTGGGTCTGCCTCTTCACTCCTTACA
The DNA here is from genome assembly GCF_963969265.1 of Rhamphochromis sp. 'chilingali'. NCBI lineage: Eukaryota > Metazoa > Chordata > Actinopteri > Cichliformes > Cichlidae > Rhamphochromis > Rhamphochromis sp. 'chilingali'. Next base: position 1,571,541 of record NC_137930.1, read on the forward strand.
GTCTGCCTCAGCCAGACTGTAACAAACAGTCTGTTCTAATGCAGCACTGCAAACTGTCACACTTGAGCCATGCAAAGGTTCAGCAGTCAGGTGTGTGTTCTTCGACCCAGCCACGGTGCTTTTAGCACCTAAAACCTGACCGAGCAGTCTTGAGTGACTAAACCTAACAAGAAAAAAAAATGAAATCAGTGAGTTTGGAAGAAATTATGATGAAGGAAAATGCAGAATGTAAAGGTCCAGACAGGATGGTGATACTACCACCATCCCTCCAACCTCTTAAGGTGGACTTTTAGGTCTCTAAAGTGGGACGGTTATCTCTTGTAAATCTGACACCTCCAAAAGAGACAGATGAGCATCTGAGTTTGGACCAATCAACAAAACCCATCTAAAGCTAATGATTCATGGCACAAAAACACCTGATCTTCCACTGCATCTCTCACGGACGCTGCAAAATGCTGAAGAAGGCAAAACCTGAAGTCCGTGCTGTTCGTGCGACTGCAGATGGTGAGCGTGCAGAAACGGTTAACGCTCTTTCTGTCCACTCTCGTTTGGCTCTGCAGTGATAATTGAACCGTCCTCGCCCGTCAGGGCAGTGAACTGTTTCAGAGCAAAGCAATTTGTCCAAGCCAACAAATCTGATAAGCTCTCATTAAACGGCAGCGAGGAGACTTTGGCGCCGACACAAAGACGGGAGGCCGAGCTGGAGGTGGCAGAGTTGAGGATCACCAGGAGGGGCAGGATTAGAAGCGAGTTCATCGGAGGGACGGCTCAGGCTGAGCAGCTAGAGAAGCGACGCTGAGACAGTTTGGATATGCACAGAGGAGGCGCAGTGGTGGCTGAAAAGATTATGACCTCAGAGTTGGTTCATGGATGTAATGAAGGAGGCACTAACAGTGCAAACAGGAAATAAGCTACAAAAACTGACTGACTGAGCTTAAACTTGATTTCAAAGCTCACACCTGTAAGCTGTGGAGGTGCAGCGCTCTGGTGAAGATGAAAACAGTGCGTTTATTTACAGTGCCCCAAAAATCCAACAAACCTCCGGGTTGGAGGCCGTTCGAGCCACGTCTTAACTGGAAACTTCTGTAAACAAAGCCCCACAGGCAGGGGAGAGGAAAAAGGGAGAATGCATGCATACAAAAACTAGGTTGTCCGAGGAGGACCGACCGACCAAGACATCAAAGCTCTGAGGTCATCTGCCCGGATGCTCTGATGGCGAGGGGATGAAGCTTTTGACTGCACTTTATTCTGCTTTTACTTTTATTTATCGTTTTTATTTGATTTTTCTGGATCCTTAGTGACGTTTTTCTCGGGGTTAGATACAGTTTTAAGACCGTGTGACCCAAGTGCTCTACATTAAATGTGCCGTATGAATAATCATGAACCCGACCTCGATCGGGTGTTTCAAGCTCGTCACGTTTCCTACCAAACAAGTCGATGCTGCATTCATGGAACCCGAAGCAGAAACATCTAAATGTTGTGGCTGAAGAGAAAGAATAGTGTTTTCAGCAGGAGTTGAACCCTCAACCTCAAAGCTAAAAGCCACAGAGCTGACTGACTGAGCCATGCAGCGCTGACAAACAGCTGTTTCTGTACGAGATGATGAATGCAGTTGATAGATCTCTCACATTTCTGCAGATCAGGAGTTCACTGCGAGGCTTTGCTCAGCATTTACTGGAACTGAAATCAAAACAGTTTTGGCTGCATTAAGATGCTCATTGATCATCTGAAGGCTGCAGGAATTAGCAGAGTGCATGACCTCTGGGTGTTCAAGCTCTCGGTGCTCATTGCGTCGCTTTTTCTGAACAGCAGGAAACTGGTCGTGGTGGAGTGTGGGCACACTGATAAACAGATCCATAGCTTCAGAAACGGCTTTGAAGGTGTGGCAAACAATGAGGTTTAGGACATGTGACATGCGTGTTTTTCCACCTATCGCTGCTTCAACGTCATTTCGAGCTCTTCAGGTCTTTCGTGTTCTCAGAAGAACTTCAAATGTTTTTCGAATCATCTCTGAATCACAGTCATGCAGCTTGGTGTTTCCTTCTGGGCGAACATTACAAACACATACAGCAGGTCGTTCACCCACCTTGACATCATCGGACATTACAGCATACACCTTTTACCTCTTGAATAATTTGCGCTGTGATCTTTGTCCAACATCATCTGATTGGTTCACTGAGAGGTAAGCAGTCTTGGTAGAAGTTGTACATCACGCAGGAAAGCATCAACGTTTTTAAGCACGAACGTGACCTTAGTTTCGCCTTTCGTTTCATTTCGACCATTAAAAGGAAGTAAGAAGAAAGCCAGTGCCTGAAAGTTTTATTATTCGCTGCTCTCAGTCACACTGCACTTTGTAGCTCCTCAGCTGCATCGAGGACATGTCTACGCTCCGTACATCCATCTCATTAAAGTCAGTTTATTTTTATGGCAAAATTAAACTCAGATTTTGACTAAAGTGCTGCACAGGAAGCAAAAGTATCAAAGAAACATCCATCCCTGTCAGGGTTGCGATACCAGCTGTCTTAGGGTGAGAGGCGGGGCACACCTTGGACAGGTCACCAGTCTGCTGCAGGGCTAACGCATAGAGACAGATTCACATTCACACCTATGGGCAATCCTGACCCCACTAACTGCATGTTAGTGTTCTCACCCCAACCAATCACAGCAGATGGCCCCGCCCCTCCCTGATCCTGGTTCTGCTGGAGGTTTCTTCCTGTTAAAAGGGAGTTTTTCCTTCCCACTGTCGCCAAAGTGCTTGCTCATAGGGGGTCATATGATTGTTGGGTTTTTCTCTGTATCTATGAAGCGCCTTGAGGCGACTTTTGTTGTGATTTGGCGCTATATAAATAAAATTGAATTGAATGTCTTTGAACTGTGGGAGGAAACCAGAGTACCCGGACAGAGCCCACGCAAACTCCACACAGACAACACTTGGCTGTATATCTGCATCTGAAGGTTAAAGGTCACACTTTGAGGACACCAATGTTCACATGCTGGACAGAGAAGAAAGAGGGTTTGAAAGAGGAGTGAAAGAAACATCTATGTCCACTGTGAACGACCATCTTTTAACAGAGGGCGGGGCTTACAACACCAACTGTCTGCCATATACAGGGTGGGCCATTTATATGGATACACCATAATAACATGGGAATGGTTGGTGATATTAAAGTCCTGTTTGCTGCACATTAGTATATGTGAGGGGCAAACTCCTCAAGATGGGTGGTGGCCATTTAGAAGTCGGCCATCTTGGATACAACTTTTGTTTCTTCAATAGGAAGAGGGCCATGTGACACATCAAACTTATTGGTAATGTCACAAGAACAACAATGGTGTGCTTGGTTTCAACGTAACTTTGTTCTTTCATGAGTTATTTACGTTTCTGACCACTTATAAAATGTGTTCAATGTGCTGCCCATTGTGTTGGATTGTCAATGCAACCCTCTTCTCCCACTCTTCACACACTGATAGCAACACCGCAGGAGAAATGCCAGCACAGGCATCCAGTATCCGTAGTTTCAGGGGCCATCTGAGCTCAGGAAATCACATGATAGGGTGGGGCCAGGTTTCACAGTGAGTTCACCTGAAACCTTTGCTGATTGTGACCCACACCAGTTTTCACACCTTGGCTTGTGTGATTAGGCAGAGGATGATTGGGGGGTCCGTCCCACAGGGATTAAACCTGGGACTTTCCACCAGTTGCTCTGAGAACTGAAGAAGCTTCTCAGATGAAACATCTTCAGGAAACTTAAAGAAGTCCCCACGCTTTTCTTTCCAAAGCTATCGATTTTTCCTCTCCTTATCCAGTTCAGGATCACGGGGGACCAGAGCGTATCCCAGCTGTCTAGAAGGCAAGAGGCAGTCAATCATTCAATTAAAGTAAAAACAACAACACAGGAACCTGAAACAAGTCTGAAGCTGAGAAAAATAATAATACGAGGCTGTTTTCAGGTAAAGATTGTCAGTGAGGAAGATAATGTGAAGAGGGAGATGATTCCGGAGTTTCAGAGGTGTGGCTGAGGCTGGTCACTTGAACAGGTAAAATCCTGAATCTGGATTAGAAAAGAACTGAACCAGTTCCACAGTAGTGGCTCTTTTAACTGGTGACCAGTTCTGGGCCACAGGCCACACGTTTGACACTGACACAGCAGCCGTGTTGGCTGAATCGATGGACTGATGGAGACTTTAAAGGATAAAAGGTGCTAAATATATTTGCAGTTTACTGATGATTGTGCAGAGCTGACATGTTCTCCTCTGCTTCCGGTCAATCACTTTGCACCCACATGAGGGACTGTTAGTGTGGACCTGCCACCTCAGGCTTTACATTCTTACTGGGGCGTCAGAGTGAAGCTGGTCTGTGAGGACGATCCATTTATTATTTAGGTGTGAGAGAATAAAAGACGAGTTTGAATCAAGGCCTGCACCATTGATCAAATCTCGATCTTGGCTTCACTCAAACGAACACCATAAAGCAATATTAAAATGCATGCTCTGCCAACAGAAGGCGATGCAAAAACAAACTGGGCACTTCCTAAAACACTGCCAATCACAGCTGTGCCCTGCACCACAGAGATCTGTGCACCGGTCTGGATGAAAAACGCAGCATTAAAGGCAGATACATAAAAATACGAGCCTTAGAAACACGAGTTTCTGAGGCGACACCGTGAGGATGGTGATTTCTGGGCTCGGTTCTGGTGTTTCATGGCCTTTGCTGAGCACTTGGGCTGCGTCAGTTGTCCTTTTGTTTGTGAGATGTCTGCTTGTATCTTGAATCTATTCCTTCCTGCAGCATTTGGAGAAGCACGAGGCGAACACTTTGCTGTTTTTCCTTCTTAGTGTTGATTGCAGCTGTTGACATCTGGCGCTCTCAGATTACCTTCAGCTGCTGCGGTCTGAAAAACAGCCTCGTGGATCCAGGCTGACCTTTACATTTCCTGCACGTCTTGGCTCTCTCTGTTTCTCCGTAGCTTCATCCTGTTTTGCTTCCACCTGGCTTTCAGCTACACGCTCCTCTGAGATAATCTGAATCTTTATTTTGCCAAGGCTGTTTCTGGAAGACAGCCTCAGCCGTCGAGCTTCATTTTTTCATCCTGGAAGTTTTCCTCTCCTGTGTCGCCTTCCTGATTTTGCATTCCTGACGTCTTTTTCATTGTCAGACTGCTTTTTAAGATCAGGGAAGGAAAGAAGACAACAAAATAGAAATGTTTCCAAACAAACATGATGTAGAAACACTCAAAACCACAGAGAGGCTTTTCTTTCACTGCTCATGAGCCGTGAGGACAGAAAGCACCACTCTCATACTGGGACTGGTTCATACTTTTTACCTTCATGAATATATTATCTATCGTTCACACTCCAAAGGATGCATCTAAGGTTAGTGTCTTGATTGTCTGGAGCAGGCAGGGATCAAACTACCAACTGTTTCAATAAGTAGATGACCTGCTGAGCTGCAGGTCAGAGTGCGCAGAACACAAAGAGCTTTTGTAATCAGGCACTCGAGTCTGAACAAGCCCAGCTGGTTTTGAACTGCAAATGAGAAAGTACACTGACTGGGGCTTTGTTGTACTGGGTTGGACACTCTTTTTAGAACTGCCTTAATTCTGAGATTGAGACAAATATCAGTGTGGTTTCAGAGCCTTCCACAGCACAGAGTCTCTACTGAAGGTGTTCAATGATGTGCTTCTAGCTGGTGACTCTGGAAAAAGCACAGTTGTCATCCTTCTAGACCTGAGCGCAGCCTTTGACACTGTCGACCACACAATCCTGTTAAACCGTCTACAGACGTGTCTGCATTCGAGGCTCTGCTCTAACATGGTTTGCCTCTTACCTGGAGAGCTGATCCTACTCTGTGATGCTGGGTAACAAATACTCCTCCCAGCTACTCTCACCTGTGGAATACCTCAGGGCTCTATTCTGGGCCCGGCCTTGTTCTCCTTATACATGCTCGCATTAGGCTCCATTTTTCAGAAACACCAGATCTCCTGTCACTCCGATGCAGACGATGCACATTTCTACCTCTCTCTAAAACCAGGTGCTGACAGTACGCTGCAGAAAGTCTCAGAGTGTCTTAGCGACATACATTGCTGGATGTCTCTGAACTTTCTCAAATTAAATCACGACAAAACCGACATGATAATCTTCGGTAAGCAGGACTCTGTTAGTCTCATAAGAAACGATTTGGGCCCATTATCAGCTCGTGTACATCCCCACGTAAAAAATCTTGGTTTCATTTTTGATTCCACTCTCAAGCTGGACAAGCAAATAAATTCAGTCGTTCGTGGCAGTTTTTTTCAACTCAGGAGCATTTCTAAACTCAAAAATATCCTGTCATCTAAAGACCTGAACACTGTTATCCATGCTTTCCTATTGTCACGTCTTGACTACTGTAACTCTCTCTATTTAGGCATCTGTCACTCAAGCCTGACCCGCCTGCAACTTGTTCAAAATGCAGCCGCAAGGCTCCTGACGGGTACCAGAAACAGAGACTATTACCCCGGTACTTGCATCTCTACATTGGCTACCAGTTAAACATAGAATCGATTTTATTCAATTCTATGTTTCTATGGGAAAATTGCATCTACATTATATGCTATATACTCTTACATGTCTTACAATTCTTTTTTTTTTTTTATTCTTTGACCATATCATCCCTCTGTTCAGCACTTTGGCCGACACTTGACGTCTTTTAAATGTGCTATATAAATAAGATAAGATAAGATAACCTTTATTAGTCCCACACGTGGGAAATTTGTTTTGTCACAGCAGGAAGTGGACAGTGCAAAAGTTATGAGGCAAAAATTAGAATACAATAAGAATAAATACAGTACACAACTGTACAGAATAGAATAAAATAAAATACTATATACAGTAGAATAAAATAAAATAAATATACAATAAGATAAAAATAGAATACAAATACAAATACTATATACAACTGAGTAAAAATACAACGATGACAGAAAGGATTATTGCACTTAGTATTATTGCATATGTATGGATGTGTGTGCTTGATCAGTTAAAGTCTTTATTATGGAGTCTGACAGCAGTGGGGAGGAAAGACCTGCGAAATCTCTCCGTCCCACACCGTGGGTGCCGCAGTCTCCCACTGAAGGAGCTGCTCAGTGCTGTCACAGTCTGCTGCATGGGGTGGGAGATGTTGTCCAACAGGGATTATTTCCAACAGGGAAATAAAGATTACTTGACTTGACTTCAGTCCAGTTTGACTTATGTAGCACCAAACCACAGCGACAGTCATCGTCATGTTCAAGAAACCAGTTTGAGAAGGTCTGAGCTCTGTGACGTCCTGCTGGAGGCAGCGTACAGAGATGGACAACAGCACTCAGGTAGGCTGAGGTATGTGCTAAACTGGGACTAAGGAGGTCAAGGGTGAGCCAAGGAGAGATCCCCCACACCATTACAGCACCAGCCTGCACTGCTGATGCAAGGCAGGACCCTGGATCTGAATCCCAGCAGATGACACCACAGTCAAAGTCACTTAAGCTGACCTCAGTCTGATTCTCAGTTTGTGTCTACATGCCTAAATGCTGCTGTGCACCGTCCTGCTACATGATTGGCCGATTAGATGATTTGCATCATTGAGCAGCTGAACCTGAGCTGCACTGAGCCGCTCCATCAGTGGCGGCACCCACGATGTTTCCTCCCTACTGCTGTCAGACTCTACAACGTGGTCTCTGCAGATGACTGCACACACACACATGCACACAACTGTAACTGTCACTGATGTGCAAGTGTTTATTCTATTTGTATAGTACTTATTCTATTGTACATGGTATTTTATTCTATTTTATATACAGTAGCATCTTATTCTATCACATTGTTTTCTGTTTTTTTCTTAATTTTCCTGCTCTCAGCTTGTACTGTCTGCTGTGACGAATAAAGGTTTAACTTATCTTAACCTGTGTGTGTGTGTGTGTGTGTGTGTGTGTGTGTGTGTGTGTGTGTGTGTGTGTGTGTGTGTGTGCACGTGTGTGTGTGCGTGTCCCAGAATAGTAAAGTTAAACCAGGCTGATAATTCATGAGCTCATCTTTTTGCGTTTTCATCATCATCACTGAGCTGCGAGCGTCTCTGATAAAAGATGAGCGATCATCAGATCTTCAGTCAGGGGGTGTGCCTCGCAGTAGCTGCATCATTCTCAGCTGTCAAACGTTTTTCGGCGCCCTGCGGCGTTCTGCTTTGACGGGTCCACTCTGACACTCGCAGTGACGCTGATGGATGGTGTCACCATGGACACAGTTTCTCTCTCCTGCTTTAGACTTTCCAGCGTCTGACAGCTTTCACACGACGCTGAAGCTGCTTTACAGTTTTATCAAAAATCTTTCATCGAAAATGTGCAAAAGCCTTTTTTCTTTGTCAGAACTGAGTTTCATAACCATCAGGTTTCCAGTATCATTTTATCCAGTAACCTTTACATTCTTTAATGAAGCGTACATTCGACCTGATAGACTGGCTGCTGGTGTTTAATAAAAACATGGCTGCGCTTCATTGTTTGCTGTGACGCGGCTGAAAAGAGGCATCGCTTGTGTTTGTGTTTTGCTCATCTGTGAATTACTTTTCAACTTTACTTTCCAAAGTCGTCAACTCGCTGTCGCACACATCTGATGAGTCACACAGATGGCTCGACTCATTATTTGCAACAGTGGCTCGCAGACTCTGGAAGTCTTACATCTGTGATCATGTTTTAAAAGCAGCTACAAACTCACCTGCTAAACTTGCTGTTGTCCTTGTGTTTTCAGTATGTATTAATTAAACACTTTAATTCTGTTCCTGAAACACGTTTCAGGGAAACATCAAAGGAGGACGTTTTAATCAGAGTACGGCATCGGGTCAGTTAAACGTCTGGGATATTGACCTGGTCAGTCAAGCATCAGAGGGGCTGTTCATCACTTTCAGCTGCTTTGGTGTTCATGAAATTAACAACAGGAGCTCTAGAGGGGCAACAATGACACAACCGAGGAGGAGCAGGGTGAGTGCTGCCAGTGCTACAAAATGACCTCCGGCAGGCTGCTGAGGTCAACGTCTCTGACCAACCAATCGGAGATACACTTCACAGGCAGGGTCACTGCCCGGCCCACCAGTGGACAGCTGTGCCCTTCACAGATAAGAGCAGGTTCCCCCTGAGCACGTGTGATAGGCGTGCTCTTCTGATCATCTCGGGGACATTATGTTTCGGTCCATCCGACACCACCAGGGTGCACCTCAGACTGTCCACGGCGACGCCCTGCTTCAGATGTGGGTGGAGTTCCATCAGGACACGGTGTCATGTTTTTGATTTTAGCCCCCTGCAGGTTTATCATTTTCATCGATGAAGCATCCTTTAGTTCACAGCCCAGCGTGATTGTATCCCTGACGCTGACATTTGATGTTTCTGTGAGCGTTCAACATGTCAGGACCCGAACCGGACACGAAGAGGCTGATGTCCAACATCATCAACACTCTGGTTAATTCTCAGTGATTAGAAAGAATCAGGCAGAAACAGATGAGCCACCCGTGCTCTTTATCCCACGTCGGTGTAATTAACTGCAATCTGAGCAGAAAATACAGCCATCTCTGCCGGCTGATGAAGAGCTCCGCGTCTTTGTGCCTAATGGCTGCTGCTTTTTAAAGCTGAGTGACAGCTGATGTTTTCCACCAGCTTCATTTCAAGAGCTCATCGTCTGCTAATGGAGTCAAAGCAGTGGCGAGGACGGAGTGGAGATGCAATCACATCGGCGTTCTCACTTCATGACATCACGTTCTCCTCGGGAACAGTAAACTCAGACCCAGGCCTCCTGTCTCCGAACTCCCTGCTGCCTCTTAACCTGTTTATGTCTCGTCCATTTCAGCTTCATCAGGAATGAAAACCATCCACTCTTTTTTTTAACTTCCCTCATTAAACGAGCCAGACAGGAAACAATGGAAGACGGAAACGAGACGAGAGTGTGGTCTGGAGCGGGTCCTCGGCTGAATTCAGATGTGTGCTCTGCATGTACGTGGAGCGCATCTAAAGTATGCCGCCATCAGAAGCCTCCGGGGAGCCCCTACTTTAAAATATTGTTCCACTGAAAACCTGAAAATTAACATCCGCCGGCTGTCGGCCCAGACGGGCCTGGAGAGTTTGAAGTGTCTTTATGACGGCAGAAAGTTTGGTTTAAAATAAATCCTAAGAATGAAAACGCGGTCCACTTTCAAACCAGAGGAGAACATTCTGCTTCAGCCTCACTTCCCTGCAGGCTGGGAGGGTCTGACGACTGTGCGATGGTGACATGCTGGCACTGACTAATGACTAACAAACACACGTGACAGCAGATTAGAACTGGACAGTCTTAAATATGGAAAGCTGGTTATCAGCTGGTTAAGTTAAATCAGGGTTACACCTGCACAGTCACATGACAGGCCGGTGTTAGCATCTTCTGACCAATCTAGAAGATCAGATCAGGTGAATTTTCTTCTCGAGAAAATGATCCCCGCGAGCGTCTCCTGCTCCACAGACTTTAAATGGTGTTTAAAACATCTAACTGTAAAATACAGCAGTGTTTTAAAAAGAACGAGAGATGATTGTTAATCTGCTGATTTATCACACTTTGGCTAAATATTAGATCTTGGAGTCTGCATCAGGCTGTGGGACTGTGAGCTTTAATGTTTAAGTAGATCCAGGTTAGTTCAGCACACGTGGAAATCACTGCAGCTGGTCACATCAGTGTGAGTCAGAATCAGCAGATTAACACATGCACAGTTTGGGTTCAGTGGTTTTAGCTCAACATTTTACACACATAGAACAAATTTGCCCAATAGAGACTCTACGAACACGCTGTAAATATGAAAATCAGACACTTTCAGATTATTTTAAACCAGTTGCTCCCAACAGTTTAAGTTTTCATTCCCTCAGCTGCAGATTCTGACCTGTTTAAGTGTTTGGGAGTAAATATCAATTCAGAATTTAAATATAGTCCACATGAGGTCAGCAAGTATAGTGTAAAGGTTATCTTTTATGATCAGATATCAATGTGTATTACTGATGCTCTTCAGGGTAATACAGTCACTCCTGCTCTCCCTGCAGAGGTCAAAGTAAGGAGTGAAGCACCTTTGACCCGGGTTCACTCTGAGGTTACCTGGATAAGACCAAATCCTGCTTCAAGGAATTCAAGGATTTAAGACTGTATTGTCTTTCTGCAAGTAGAGTTGGATTAAAGCAATACTAAAAAAGCACTTAACATAAGTAGCTGACATAATATGAATAGAAAATACTGCTGACTATCATCGGCTACTGTAGGAACAACAAAAAGCACTGTGCGTGCGTGTCGCCATCTTTATTTCAGGCGTCAGAACCAGAGAAACTAACAGAAGAAACAAACTAAAGCTCTGCGATTATGAAGCACAGCAAACTAAGAAAAAGGGATATAAGTCTGTGTTCCCTCACAGATCTGGTTCCCTGTTTGGCGCCGTGCAGCACGTGATTCTGGATCTTTTGTCTTGGGTCACAAACTTTAGTTTTGAAGCTGATTAAATGCTGGCTTTCAGACTCTGATTAAATCAGTTTATTTCTGCATTTAAACGTGGCGAGCGCTTCACAGCAAATCAACGACTAACAAATGATTCGGAGCTACAGGCCTGCCGAGCCAACACACCGACAACATTTAAGACACAGATGATTTAGATGAACGTGGCGGTCCACAGTGACACCCACTCGTGTTCCCCGCTCCACTGCTCGGTTCGTCCCACAGGCTGCTCTGTGTCCTGCTGTTCGCTTCCCTGCAGCTTCAGAATGACAACAAGCAGAAGAAATGAAGTTTAACTTAAACTGAGCAGAAAACACAGAATGCAATGAGTTATTAACGAGGCTCTGTCAGTATATTATGTTTCAGGCCTTTCTGACCAAACACTATAAAGCTGAGAAGTTAATAAATGTTGATCCTGTGGATTAAAGAGTTGGTAAAAACACTGGAAATATGGGTTTCCCTCTAAATGTCACGGCTTAAGTCATCATCACTCCCCCTCCTTAAAGGTAATCTAAGGCATGTGAGCCCCGAATTATCCCGTCTAAGCTGTCGCCGTGGGAGACACAAACTCAGATGATCGATTTTGGGGTTTTTTGTTTTCGTATACAGGCTTTAATTTCTTTTATCAAGCATGATTTAACGAAGGACGAGTGAAGCAGAGAAAAGCTGAACTCTGCAGAGCAATGGACGGCACATCCTCAAACACAATAACTTCTTCAGCTGCTCGACACTGACCTGGACGTTGCAGAGAGACGTGTGAAAGTGAGGAGGGTGTTTAAAGCCTCCTGTGAGTGTGCAGTGGGCCGTGAACCCTGAGCTGAGCACGAGCCTCACAGACTGGATCTGCTCCGTTTGGCCGATGGCACCGTTTCAAACAGTAACTCAGGGGGAGCATCTGGGAAAACGTCCGTGACTAGAAGAAGAATCTAGCTGTGGCTGAAGGTGGTGCTGTACCAAAAGTTGCAGTTCCACTGACGTCCACCAGGGGCAGCAGCGGGGCACCCCGCAAACTCGCATGTTTAAACTTTACGGCAGAAATAAACACGTTTACAGCCGGACACACAAGCTGGTTTGGTCTCTGTAGAAAACGTCCTACTTCATAACACCTGTGTCGCCTGTTTAAAGCTTAAAGTTTGCATTTTTAGGGGCGTGGCCTCTTTGACAGGTGGTTGTAGTGACGCAGATGTGTGCTAGCTGTCTGCTAGGCTCCACCTCAGCTAAGCTTGGCTAAATATGGAAACTTGTCACAGTCCATCAACACGAAGCAGAAGTGGGGCTCACGTATTCGATGATATAGGAATGCTAAGATGAGATGTTTTCTACTCATTTCAACTTCTGTGCTTTTATTCTTGGACTTCACTGAAGTAACTTTGCATCATTCACAGTCCTAAATAATCCCTCATCCCAAACTAAACCTGTATGTGTAAAACAAGCCATTTCCCCACCTCTACATCGAGTGTCAGGTAGCAATGATTTGGTTCCCATTAGTAGAAAGCTGAGGCCACCAAGCTTTCGCTTTGGTGGCCTCAGAATCTCATCTCTGATTTTTGCAGATGATGTGGTTCTGTTGGCTTCATCGGGTGAGGGCCTCCAGCTCGCACTGGAACGGTTCGCAGCCGAGTGTGAAGCAGCGGGAATGAGGATCAGCACCTCCAAATCTGAGGCCATGGTTCTCAGCCGGAAAAGGGTGGAGTGCCCACTCCGGGTCGGGGATGAGTTCCTGCCCCAAGTGGAGGAGTTCAAGTATCTCGGGGTCTTGTTTGCGAGTGATGGGAGAAGGGAGCCGGAGATCGACAGACGGATTGGGGCTGCAGCTGCAGTAATGCGGACGTTGCACCGGTCCGTCGTGGTGAAGAGGGAGCTGAGTGTAAAAGCGAAGCTCTCAATTTACCGGTTGATCTACGTCCCTACCCTCACCTATGGCCACGAGCTGTGGGTAGTGACCGAAAGAACGAGATCGCGGATACAAGCGGCAGAAATGAGCTTCCTCCGAAGGGTGGCTGGCCTCTCCCTTAGAGATAGGGTGAGAGGTTCGGCCATCCGGGAGGGGCTCAGAGTAGAGCAGCTGCTGCTCCACATCGAAAGGAGCCAGCTGAGGTGGTTCGGGCATCTGACAAGGATGCCCCCTGGGCGCCTCCTGGGTGAGGTGTTCCAGGCATGTCCCACCGGGAGGAGGCCCCGGGGCAGACCCAGGACACGCTGGAGAGATTATATCTCTCGGCTGGCCTGGGAACGCCTTGGTATTCCCCCGGATAAGCTGGAGGAGGTGGCTGGGGAGAGGGAGGTCTGGGCCTCTTTGCTTAGGCTGCTGCCCCCGCGACCCGGCCCTGGACAAAGCGGATGAAGATGGATGGATGGATGGATAGTAGAAACCTGACTGCTGCTAAAGATGATAAATGGAGGAGGATTTAATATCAATCAGCTCCCGGAGAGTTCAGCTGAGGATCGTGACGTTTGTTTAAATGTGTGTATTTATGGAAATCTGCTGTTACATATTGAGTTTGTTAAATTCACTTGACCTGGTTTTGAATCCCGAGCGCACGTCTGCCAATTGTTTGGAGTTTCTTGGTGATGTGCCCGATCTCTCTTATGTTTTCACGCTTTCTTCTGTTTTTTTAAATGAAAGCCACTTTCAAATATATATTTATCTTCAAACAACCTGCCAAGATCTTAATGTCTGTGTTCTTCTATCAGCGCCAGCAGGAGCGCCAGCAGCATCTCACAGAAACAGTTTTCCTGGCAGAGCAGGAGGACAGGTCTGACTAATGCTCAGGGCTTTTTATTTACTTTGAGCTGGCAGAAAGAACTTGATCATTTCTTCTTACAAGTCTAACTTTTCATGTAGCCCCTTCACACATCGGGCTCACAGTGAGTCATCAACGGATCCACCTCATGTGATATAAACTTCACGTGTTTTCTTACTTTTTCTAGTGAAAATGTCATCCACATAATGTGTTAGTGCTGTAACTGAGGCCCGAGTGCCAGAAGCAGCTCAGATTAGGCCCAAACATGTCTGCCATCATGTGAAAAACAACATTTCCACAGGAGAGGTTTGCAAAGCTGCATCTGAACAAACCAAAAGACTCCTGGAACAGACGAGACCACAGTGGAGATGTTCGTCCATCACGCACAGCAGCACATCTGGAAGAAACAAACACATTTATGTGTAATTCATTGTAATCTTACAGCTGTTATGTTATCAGGAACACTGAGTCTGGACCGTGTGTTCAGTCTGGCTGACAGTCACCTTTGTTCTGATATAAGAAACCCTTTAAATGATGATAATAATGATGGTTTGGGGCTGGAGTGTCTGTGATTTGTGTGTTACATCTGTTTCTTTTATGCAACAAAGAATGATAAGAGTACACTGAGCAGGGTGGCACAGTTTGAACACTAAATCGAATCCTTTGTTAGACCAGAACAAAGCACACATCAGTCTGAAACAGGCGGAGCTGTAATTTCACACCATTGTGTACAGTCCATTAGTAGCTGTAAGGATGAGTCATACAGTGGGACAGATTAATTATGACTGTTTCACATAATTAACTTAAAGCAAGAAGAGACCGTCCTGTGATGCAGGCGCCGTAAACGCTCGTGACTCTTTAAGCAATAATATTCTGATAGTTTCTTTTTTCTGTTTTCCTTTTGCAACAATCTGCATCCAAAGATTAAAACGCAGGAGTCAACAGTCAAGTGGCACAATCTGCAGCGATGCACGGGGACAGCATGCAGACACATGTGAGAGGAGAGCTTAGAGGAACAGCATCCGTCTAGTTTTAGACGTGTTACACGCCGACCTGAGGACGGAGCTGTCAGAGTGTCGTCACGGCACTCAGTGATGGGGGTCCGACACAGTTGCTCCTGTGCTGCCTTCAGTTTGTCGTGTCCAGGTTTTATCCTCTATGTATAGAGACAGAGTCGGTAGAGTTCATTTAAACTGGCTGGTCTCCTGGTACAGATCCAGCTTTTAGGTCCACAAACCTTAATGTCAGCCTGCTTTATCCACTCCACAACCAGATCTGATGTGTTTGGGACGACTGACACCAACTGTGTCCAAGTTTTAACTGTCGGGCTGCTGTGTGGGGAGTCGTGGCGTCGCGGCCCTGGCCATTGTTGGGTCTGCGCTTAGCAGGCCGGCTGGTTCAGAGACTCATCACCTGTGGACGAAGCAAGACAAACAGCTTAACCAGTTTTCACTTGCTAGCAAGGGAAGCCTGGCCGGGACCAGGCTGCTGGAGCTGAACGCTCCTCACCTGTTTCCCAGCCAACTTTGACTCCCAGTCTTCCTGCAGCCTTTTATTCTGTGACACACAGTTTCACAAACACCAACTGTAAACCCCCCTGTGGTGCATCATACAACTAAGGCACTGAGTGTGTGTGTGTGCGAGCACATGTGGGTGTCTGTATGTGTGCGTGTGGGTGTGTCTCTATATACGTGAATTCCTGCTGGTCATAAAAGTCATCTCCCCTCACCCTGTAAATGGCGTAACACCTCTTTAACGGTCTCGCCATACGCAAACACAGGTGAGGCCATGAATGGCAAGAAGTAAACAGCCTCACTAAATAAGGACACCCAGAACCTTACATGCAATGTCTGCAGTTAAACACTACAACCAATAGGAGGAGGGGGAGGACAGAAACAGAAGAAAGTCTTTGATCATACAGTTTGAACTAAGGCTTACAAGTGTAAGTACAATAATGGCAACAATTCACTCTAACAGCCATATTTTGGATTCTGGTCCGTGTGTGTCCTGCGCCTTTAAGAGTCTCTGCAGGTCCTTCCTGGTTGGAGAGCTGGCAGCTGCTGATTGGCTGTTTTAAAAACCCTCTCCAGCAGCAGACCGTCCTCACCCTTACCTGTGATACACTTTCCTGTGTGACTGTGGAAAATCATTACGTTTTGTGTGCAGATACTTTCTCTTGTGAATAAGCGCTGAAGCAGAAGGGATGAACTGCCTGATTCTCTTCCCCTGTTTATTCCTTCTGGGAGTTTGGGGTAGCGTTTGTTTGTTTTTTTGTGTAACACAGGGTGCAGGTAGCGCCTCCCTTATATAACTTGATTGTTATTTTGGCCTTTGTTCACCCCGGAGGAAACGCTTTCAGTTTTCGGGGCAATAAAAGCACCTTTACCTGTAAACTGGTTCCTTTGCATGGCTTTGGGGTCACTTTCCTTCTGACCCGTGTGATGCGGTGCTGTACTCGTAGACTGGGACGTAACATTGGTGAACCTGTGTGCCTGTTCCTGTATTTTCATGCCCGTCGATGGACGAGCGTTCATGTCGGCCGCAGTTTTGTTTTGGATGCTGCCTCCTTGTAACTTCATGGCCTGTGCTTTTTTTCCTGTAATGCTGTTTGGACTGTTATTCAGTGTTTCTGTGTCGCAGAGTCGTTCGGTCCCGCTCTATTCTTAATCGGTGATTTCAGTGAACGCACTGTTTTTAAGGCAGTTTGTGTATGAGCAGTGTCAACACATCACAGTCAGCAGCAAATTTGTTTGCAAACGCACTGATTTCCTCATCTCATTTATTCATTTCCTTCAGATGCCCGTGTTGTTCACAGAGGAAATAATTAGTACGTCGGAAACACAAATTTCTCTGCAAACACTGATTGAAATTATTTGACTTCAGCGTGACACTAACGTCGTTTTCCCCACGTTGTTAAAACTGGAGTCATTTGTCTCAATTAAGTCAGACGGTTCAAAAAGACTGTTTTTAAGCAGAAAGCACATCTTTGTGCAATCATGAACCCATTCTCCACAGCATGCATTATTGATTGTGTATGACTAAACAGTGTGAGTTTAATGAGCTGAACTTTAAGTCGTCCCTGTGGGGAAAACAGCTTAACGGCACTGATAAGAGGCCCGACAGTGCGACAAGCTGACAAAATGTCAGCACATCTAAGGTCACAACATCAGGCCTGAATTCTACACTCAAGAGTCAGAAATGACAACAGAGCTGCTGATAAGGTCACAGGTAACCCAGTTTGTCTCCTCTTGATTTCATTATTTCCTCTCAGTAAACACTTTGTCTGCAGAGCCCTCGCAGAGAATGTGTGTGCGTGCGTGTGTGTGTGTGTGTGTGTGTGTGTGTGTGTGTGTGTGTGTGCGTGTGTGTGTGTGTGTGTGTGTGTGTGTGTGTGTGTGCGCGTGTGCAGAATAATCGTAAGCTTCTGCAGTTGTGCATGCTCTCTGCCTTTCACTCGGCCACAGCGGGTCTCTGCCTTTGATGAAAGCAATCAAACTAATGATTACTGCTGCATATAACACGAGCCTATAATAATGCCAGAGAACATAATCATGTCACTGATCTGCAGCAGGGAAGTGAAGTGCAGCAGACAGTCAGACGTTGGCGGCGGCGCTGTCACAAATGTGACTAGTCTATAGTTTATAGAAATGGGAAATTTAGTGGATTCACACGTTCATGCATTTTCTTAGTGTGGACATGAGCTACGTTGCAGAAATACCAGGTTTTAGTGATGTCTGTTACTAAAATTAAATGTGGGGAAAGACGTATATCCGGAAAAAAACCAACTTTTCCCCTAAAAAGTGAAGAAAAAAGTTAGTTGTGTGGACACAAATCAGCACAGCTGAGGCCACACAGGTGGATACACGAGTGTGCAGATTACAGGTTGTGATTATTATGCCCCGCCCCCAACAGATTTCTGCATAGCTGCAGTTTCAGGTGAAGCTTATTCGTGGTTTTTAGAATAAATATATCCCGTTTGGTGACTGCAGGATGCAAACATCTGAGGAGAGCGCCACCTGAGACATGCTCTTTGTTGTGCCACTGCTCCGCTGCTGTTTTCCGTAAAGCACGCTCACCTGTAGCGGGAGGAGCGCTGCTGCTGACAGATTTTGACTCGCAGCTCCAGGAGTTTCCTCTCTCTCAACACATTCAGTTCCACATCAGCACATTTTCTTCCCTGGATGTCTCACGGTGAGCCGGCGAGTGATGAAATAAACAGAAACGTCCCGTCTGATTTGTAATCTGACTCTGAGCACATTACAGACTTTTTCTGAGGTCGTCTCGAGCTGCTCTGCCCGCTCGAAGCACCTCGTTGTTACGAAGAGTCACCTGCTGTAATTAAGTTTTAATTAAGTAATGTGTTGCGGTCTGTGCGAATGAGCTGAGTAAACTATAACCACGAGGGGTTAAAGAGCGACCCAGTGTCACAAAGCTCGCAGAGGCAGCAGTGAGTCCGTCCCACAGACTCCCACGTTCAAAGTGTTCGGCCTCTGTGGATCATTTCTTCCTTCATAACATGTGTGCTCACCTGTTAAACTGTATCAGGGCTTAAAGTTTACATTATTTGGGGTGTGGCCTCAACAGGTGGCTATAGCTGCTAGCTGTTCTCCTCAGCTAATTGGAGTCCCTGAACTGGACCTCTGGACTGTGTTTGTGCTGTTGGAGCCTCCATATTTCTGTTCTGGGGAGTCCATTCTAGGACTTTATGTGGATGCTACTGAACTCTACACGTTTGTCATTTCTGACTCTAAAAGTCCAGGATGAAGGCAGCAAAAACACTGAAGCTCCAGCATCAGTCGCTGACTATGTTGGTGGCTCTGCCCGTCTTTCGTACAATATATGATCATCAACTTTGTTTAGACCAAAATCAACATATTTCCATGAACCACAGCCTGATGATGTGAAGACGTTTCATTCACCCTGTATGACAGGGCCAACATCGTCGGAGCAAAAATACCAAAACATGACTTTTACTTCAGCTGATGACACCAGGGGTCACTATATTCATGTGCCTGTGTAGGTTCTCGGTCACGCAGGTCATGGTAGAGGTGAAACATCTTCAAACAGCCGTTATCCACACATTGCCAGGAGCATTCCCGATCGACCAAAATTACTCCAAGAGTGCATCGACGACTCATCCGGGAGGTCACAGAAGAACCCAGAACAACATCTGAAGACCTGCAGGCCTCACTCAGCTCAGTGAAGGTCAGAGGTCATGATGCAACAGTGAGACCTCCGTGGGAGAGTTTCAGGAGAAAACCACTGCTGACCAACATGAAGACGACGCAGGCGCATCCTCCAGGGTGTCTGCATCCAAACAACTGGAGCAGTGTCCTCGGTACGTTCGTTGGTTCTTCCTCCGACTTTGATGAAGAGGATGAAGACACAAATGAGATGATCCCACTGGGCAGAAAACTTTTCAGCGCTCGGTCTGTTGGGAGTGTGGGTCCAGAGGCCATTCTTCAATCCTTAATATGACAGTCTTTATCTTCCAAGGTTAAAGCTTTATTAAAGAAATCTGCACAATCTCAGCTGACACGAAGCCATTTAAGTCTTTAGTTCCTAAAAAAATCCAATTAAGATTTGATTTATTTAGCGTTTCTGTGTGGCACTCTCTCCTATAATCATGACAACACAGAGAACCGTCCCACGTTAATGACTTAGCAGCGGGATTTTTATATAAATTACACAGTTCATTTCAAAGCTTTCAAAGCTTTTCTTCTTCCCAGTTTTTCAATCAGAGCTTCCATATTCTCTCATTTCCCCTGATTAATTCTACTTCTGATAACCTCAATAGAAGCAATATGCCTCTCAGAGATGCTCAGATAGTCCCATAATGGTGAAGATGAGATGTCAGGGGCATCATTAGTCTAATATGTAGTGTAAAGCGCTTTGGGGTCCTTAGGGACTGAGTAAAGCGCTATACAAATGCAGGCCATTTACCATAAAAAGGCCTTTCTTGGGTTTCAAAGGCAGAAAAGAACAAAAGTGTCTGGCTGAAGCCCGAGATTGACGCCCATGGTTTTATGGATTTATCGTGCGCTCGTGTTTTTAATCCAATACAACTGTTTGTATCTGAGACTCGGCAGGGAAGCCTGATCACATATAAGCTACTCCGCACTCCCTGTGCCTCATTAGCTCATCATTAGGAGCTACGCATCGAGCTAAGATGGGAGATTTCAGTATTAGGTGAGAGTGCGGGATAAGAAGTGATGATGATGAAAACCTCGTGGATGTGCTCGTGAGATCTCTTTGATTTTTCCACGTTTAATAGAAGAGCTGGGCTGGATAACAGCACGAAGCACAAAAACTAATGGTGACATTTTGTCGGGGTCTCTGCGTTTTGGTTTGTTGTTGGTTTTTATTGGAGATTATGTAGGAGCAGGACCTGGAACATCCAAACATCCATTCTCGTTTACGTGCCCCACCTTCCCTCCCTCCTTCTTCTCAATTCTTTAACCTCTTCATTTCTATTTAGTACATGGGGATCTGCCCAGGAGCCGTTGCCACCTTTACCTCCTAAAACGCTGTCAAACCTAAAATGAGGATGTGGGCCCAGCTTGTGAAATGTTATCGTAGTGTTGGCAGGTGGAGCCTGAGCTGGCTGCAGAATTTTAAAGGACCTGAAGCAGACTTGTGCTCCCTGATGTCCTCTGACAGCAGATATAAGATCCACGATGACTGCTGAATAAAACACGAGCAGTACACTTTGCCCTCTGATTGTTTCATGTAATTCATTTATTATTATCTCTTTCCCCCACCACAGGCCTTCCTTCTACTCAGCCTGAACGTTGCTCCATCTGGACTTTGTGTGGTGCCAGCTCACCTGCCAACCAGTCGCCTCCGTCAGATCCGACTGCCACCAGCTTCTCTATGCTTCAAACACGTTCCTTTTCCTTTGATTTGGGCTGAAGCAGCCTCATTGTTTATTCACTGAGCTTTTGCTGATCAGAAGCAGCTAACTATTCACCGAGGGAGCACTTTTTCTCTTCTTATCAGCTCTGTTCAAATGCAGCACATCTTTATGGTGTCACAGACTAAAGAAGTGTGGTTTGGACCCAAAAACAGACTCAATCTGTGCCGGGCGTAGCTGTGAGAGCGTCCAAAGAAGGTGGAGTATGTGAGCGGAGATGGTCCAGATTCCAGGTGGTCCAGAGGTGGGGAGAAATCCAAGGGAGACAGGATGAGCAGGTGGGCAGGCCAGGGAGTGAAGTGAGTGTGTAACCTTTGGTTTGCAGGATGACCGGAGAAGTTGAAAGGAACAGGACCAGTGCTGCTGAGAAACCGGGAACAGAAAACAACGTTAACCACGAGACGGGCGAGCGTAAACGTAGAACACAACGAGGCGGAGTTATCGCCAATGGTAGCGTGACGATCTGGCAGCGAGAGGCAGGCAGCGCTGGTTCAAGCATCCTCCAGGTGATGGCCCGGGAATTAGGAACAGGTGGAAACGCCACCCAGAGGACAAATAACGGGAACTCTTCTCACAACCAGGGAAACCATCCAGATGCTCCCACTGTCGGTGGGCTCACAGTGACGCCAAATATTTGAAGGCTTCAGAATAGAATCATTCTCAGTGTGATTGCAGTGTCTCTGCCTGCCAGGGACAACATGAACTTTTAATGAGAGCAGCTGAAACCTCCTCCTGCCCTCTGCATCATTGTGTCAGCTAATAGCTAATGTCTAACCTTGTTAGCGGCTAACAGCTAAACCCTGTAAAACTTTATTGGAACACCGGGGAGAACAGCCACGCTGATTGTTTTATTGGAGCTCAGGGTTTGTTTGAATGTAGCAGCTGAGGTAGAGTTTGGACCTGGAAACTGATGAAAACATATTAAAGGAAGCATATTTATGGAAAACCGTGACGATGTTTCAGCATTCGGTGCATGCGGTGATGAGAAAACGTAATAAAAATAAACACGTAGCAGAAAAAGTGAACGGCAGCTCATTCCTTTAACGTTTTCTAAAATGTTTATCACATTTATGTTTTTCATTTACTGACATTTACTTTAGTTTAATGGCTCTTTTCTCCTCATTAACATGTTAACATCACACGTTCTTCTGCTGACAGGATGATCTTTTTCTTCTGCAGCCAACCCGAGGAAACACTCGGAGAAAGCAAAAGGTATTTCATGTTCATGTGCTCATATTTTGCTGCGAGGCACATCGTTCCTGACATCAAAGCTGTTCCACATGAATAAAAGATCCTTTTCCCCCTCGTGAATCGCCTTTGATCAAATATTTGGGGACATTCTCGCCAAGTTCCCACTACGACACTTTGTCTCTAAGAAGATCTGCAGCAGTATCATAAAAAGCTGATAACACAATAAAGCTTCCAAGAAAACCACAATTACATTTGTCTGACTTTGTGGTTCAGAAATGTTTGTGATAAACAAAAAAGTTTTTTCCAAAAGTAATTAAGCTTTTCCTTCATGAAGTAATGAACTCTGATAATATGTACACACTACATGCAAGTGTTTGTGTTGCAGTCAGTCAAATGTTATCACCTTTCCTGCAGGTTTCTAAATATAATAAGAGCAAAAATATGAAATGAAACAACAATTAAAAAATGTTCGCATAAAATGTCTGAGTGGGTTCGTAGTCGTTCAGGTCATGGTAATCTAAGGCGCTTGGAGAGAAAAGTCGTTTACATAAAGGGATTTAAAAAAACAAATATGTTTATCATAAAACCAACAGCAACACAGAGCAAGAAGAAAAACATGGCGAAGACTGAACACGACACATTTAAAGGGCGACTTCCTGATTTCCTATTCCGTATGCCGCATCGGAGGGTTTTCAACCATGATCCGGCTTTTTAAGGTCGTGCCACAGCGTCTCAGTCGGATTCAGGTCAGGAGTCTGACTTCATTTTGTTTTGCTTTAGCATTCAGAGGCGGACTTGCTGCTGCTGTTCTCCTTCAGGATGTTTTGGTAGACAGAAAAATTCATGGTTTCATTTTCCACTGCAAGTCTTCAGGTCCTGAAGCAGCAGCGCAGACCATCACACCACCGACGTGTCCGACTGCTGCTCTCTTTATGAAACACTGTTAGTTTGATGTAACCTCAAACGTTCCAGAAAGTTCAGCTCTTGTCTCGTCAGTCCACAGAATATTTTCCAGTTGGGCTTCATCCAGGTGTTTGTTGGCAGACGACCCTTCGTGATCTTGTTGACTTGGTTTCTCAGCTGGTTCTTTAGATCATGACGGCATGTGCTGCTGGTTCAGTGTTTTCTGATTTAGCAGTCTGGCAGAAATGGGTTTAATTACAGTTAATTCATGATTTACTAAGGTGAGCAAGGACCTTTCCATGTAGGTCGAGCCAGGTTTGGATAGCTTTTTGTCTTTTAAAACTGTGTTTTGTATTTTCTTGGTTATTTTGCAGAATCTGAATTTAACAATCATGTCCTTTTGCAACAATTTACACTTTTATTCTGGCTTTAAATTATAATTTGCAAATTTTAGCTGGTCAAATCCACAAAAAGCAGAAAACACAACCATCCGGAAAAAAAAATCTTCTGAAACTCACAGCAGAAATGATTATGTGACTCATCTCCTCCCTGCTGATGCACTGCACCTAATCTCAGTTCCCCCCACCTGCCAATTTAACCCCTGTTATCAATATTACAATAAAATGCATAATATAAAGGCACAAACCCTCTTTCTTGTTCGTCAGTGTCTCCTTAAACATTTATTTCTGTACAAAGGCAGCCATGGTCTCATCATAATTTCCATATCAGAAGCAGCATGTGCAAGCCAATTTTAAAAGGTCAGAGCAGGAGGTGAATCCTATATGAAAGCTCACGCTCCGAGGTTAAAACAGCACGGCTTGTCATTATTTCCATCCAAGGACAAAACATCTTTATTCCTGATCATTATCCACAAGCCTAATGCGCCATCATTCCTCAGTGAGGAAGGAGCTTAGCTCAAACACAGATTTTCTGGAGAGGTTTCCAATTAAATGGGAACAAAATGAACTAAAACAGACAAACAAATGAATGTTATTTTCTAAAAAGTTTATTTTTTCCTCCAGAAAGTTTAAATGTGCACTTGAAGAATAGCATCGTTACTGTCTTTCTCATCTCTAGCGTAAAAATGAAACCCATTCGCTCCGTCCTTTGAGACGTGCAGTGCTGCAGGAGTTTGGCCAGAACCTGCTAACTGTTCAGGCCACAGAGCCCGTTCCCTCCCTTAGTTTATATATCAAGAGAGGGAATCGAGGTCGGGGCACCTGTGATGTTTTGATGGTTAGATATAAAAAATGTGAGCATGAAGAAGACTTCAGTGCACTCGTGTTTTCATTTATAAAGAACTATCTGAGCTGTCAAGGTCCTGAGTTGGAGTTTGAGCTAAAACTCACCAGAAGTCAGATCAAAAGGACAGACTGGCTTTCAAGTAACTCTCAGAAACTTTCAACTGTGACGTCTCAATGTTGAAAGTGCTGAAACTATAAGTTAGAGGAAAACCTCACAACACAGTCTATTCCTAGGAACACCTGTTTTTTATTAACGGGGGTCTTACTCGTGCTTTTCACCGGGACTCTCTCTACTGTCCAACAGGGGGCGACTCCTCAGGTCGTTAAAAGTCCTTCAGAAAACGAGCCCTGTGCTCACCTGACCTCAGATCAGTTTATGGTCTGAGCCGCTGGTTTCACATCTTAGTCTCTAAAACCTGATTCTTATTTTCTAAAGTGTGATCTGATAAATCAAAGTTCTTCAAATGCATTCTCATCCTAAAGCATCACATGTCACTGTCAGATGCCTCCTGCACCTCGCACGACGTGTCCATAGGCATGGGTGCGATGCACTGGCTGCAGCAGCGCTAATAATGGTCCCATTTTAGAGGCGTACAAACGCAGCACAGAGATGCTGGATGGCAGACGGGACTTATCTTATTCAGCCAGGTGACTGCCATCCTTGTACCCTGGTTCATTAAAGGACCGTAGCTTGGGTTCAAGTCCAGCCCCATCTCACCAAGGCTGTGACCGCCACCAAAACCAATTAAAAAAAGACCGTTTTCAGGATGTACGTCTTTACGTTAATGGAGCTTTGACACCAAACATGAAGCAAAGCTCTCTTATTGGCTGTGGGTGCTCGCCCCTTCCTTCTAATGCTGGACTTGAGACCAGGCAACAACAAAGTTCAAGTTGAAGTTTGTCTCGTCTGCTCGGACTGATATGGTCATTACACAAAGCAGCAAATATTGACAGAGATTAATGAGGCTCATCAATAATTCCTCAGTCTGGACAGTTTAATTTGGAGCTGAAATGTTGACTTTGACAGGCGGCCTGAACGTCTGACAGCTGCGTGGAGCTCCGGCATGAAATAAAGAAAGATTATTCCAAACTGTGAATCAGGCAGAGCCACAATACAGGAGTCCACGGAAAAAAAGGTGAAGCTGGTGATGATGATCAGAATCTGTCTGTATGAAACTGTTTGTTTTTACCCTTTATTCAAATTCAGCACAGTTTGTCAGGAGACATTGTCTTGCTTGAAGCTGCTTACATCATGTAGCTTTGGTGTCAGGCCTCAGTAATGTTTACATCCTGTCACAGATTAGGTCGCCTTATGATTCCACACTCATCCAATCGTCTTGTTTTAGCTGAAACACTGACAGCTTTAAACACGTGTGGCCACTGAGCGTTGAAGCTAAGCAACATTTCTAATGAGAATCAGCTCAGCGCGGCGATCCAGGCAGCGTAACAGCCTTGGAGGTGGACTTGGATCCTGGGACTGAAAGGTGTGCTGGGTGGTGAAAATCAGCCCAGAACTTTACTGCCAAGAAAGCATCAGCCCAGAGGAGAGAAGCCGTGCCAGCCTCTCTGCAAAGTGATAAAGAAAGATCTGCTGCTGCATCACCAGATAAGAGCAGCCTCTGTCCTCAGACGCAGACCCCTGATCTGCACAGCGCGGCTGAGCGTGAACTAATGATGGCAAAGAGTTCACAACCTAGCTCAGTACCAGAAAGAGAAGTTTACCCTTTGAGACATGTTTGAAAATATCGCTATCTTTATAACTTTAAGCTTTGTCTGGTAGCAGCCTACCAGACAAAGCTTAAAGTTATAAAGAAAGCGACATTTTCAAAATCTTCCTTAAATGTTATGCAAACACTTGGGTAATGCTTGCAAATGGTCAGGCTAGCACAAAGCCTCTGAAGTCTCCAACTTTAACTAGCAAAGCAAAAGCTGTCCTTCAAACAGTGAAATGTGCAAAACTATTTACGTCTTTCAAAAGAGATGAATCCACAGTGTCTTATATACGAAGCTTCAGGACGGTTTGTCAGGTTGAGAAATCCTCCGTTTCCCACAAACATCCACCTGACAAACTCTCCACTGCAGCGCTCTCAGCTGAATCCTCCAATCCGGTTGTTCAGTGATGACGCGACGAATCCTACTTCCGGGTCTAAAGTAGTCTGCGTTTAATATGGCTTTTGTGTTGTTAACATGTTTAATGTTATGTATTTTCTTCTATTTAATCTCAAAAAGCTCCTAAAACAGTCAGTGATCCCTGTTGACCTCCCTCGGCTTTTATTACCGCTAATCATTTATTTAAGCTCAGTTTTTAAAACCTTAGGATGTAGCTACAGCCCAGCCCATGCAGCAGTATATGAATGACTAACCTCGTATTGTGGATGGATTATCTCAGTTGTTCTCCTGGCTGAAGTTTGGTCCTTTTACAGCACCCTGCCATGCGATTACATTTGTTCCTGACCACCGAGAACACTCACGTTAACTTTTATCGAGTGGAAAAAAAGTTAGCTTGTTTATATTATGCTAACATAGCTGTGTCGCTAGCGGTCACGTAGCACATCATTATATACCAGCTAGCCCAACTTCAGTAACCCTACAAACGTCACTGCTGTTTAGTTTTCTGTCTTCATTTATGTTGGAAGTGATAACAGAGCTGTACGTTTTAATTTGTTTCCAAAACCCGCAGTCAGGACATGCTATATTGTATTTAGATAGAAGCTAGCGAGCTAACTTCCTGCTAACTTCTAACTCCGTTAAATGTCATAAATTCCGTTTTCATGGATGCCTGGATGTTAAACTCAATTGTTACACCTGGTAGAGCAGAACGCTGATCATTTTATTAAAGATGAAAGACTTTAGACAGTTTTCAACTCTCAGTAATGCCACAGTGATCGTTTGATATATGGACCTGCAGCGGAGTTTAGACCCAGACACAGCTAGTGATGTCAGACTGAACAACCGGATAGGAAATGGTAAATGGTCTGTATTTGTATAGCGCTTTTCTAGTCCCTAAGGACCCCAAAGTGCTTTACATATCCAGTCATCCACACATTCACACACTGGTGATGGCAGCTACATTGTAGCCACAGCCACCCTGGGGCGCACTGACAGAGGCGAGGCTGCCGGACACTGGCGCCACCGAGCCCTCTGACCACCACCAGTAGGCAACGGGTGAAGTGTCTTGCCCAAGGGCACAACGATTGAGACTGTCTAAGCAAGGGCTCGAACCGGCAACCTTCCGATTACAAGGCGAACTCCCAACTCTTGAGCCACGACGAGGAAAACGGGTGAAGCTCCTGGACGGAAGAGATGATGGTGAGAGGCAAACACAGAGAGGTGGGGAGAGAAAGAAAATGTCAGGATCACACAGGACGACAGACAGATTTGGTTCCTGTAAACTGGATGTTCTTCTCACAGGTAATTCTTAGATCTCAAACCTGTGGGTGCAGATCCTGCTCTGTCACACCTGTTGATCTGCTGTGTGTGTGTGTAAGTTCCTGTCTAGCTATCTTTGTGAGGACCGAAATCTGCATTCTACTATACTTATGAGAACCAACAGTCACTTGTGAGGACACAAGGTCACAAGTTTGAAGCCTTTTTGAGGCTCAAAATGTGGTTTTAGTGTCAGGGTTACAATTAGATTATGGTCAGGGTTAGGGAAAGCATTATGCCAATGAAGGTCCTCGCTAAGATAGTTGAACGGGGTTGTGTGTGTGTGTGTGTGTATTTGAGGCAGGATGCGCCTTCGACAGTTCGTGTCACCTCTGCCAAATTTAAAATCTCACCTCTGTCTCACTTCTCCTCCAATTCAATTATTATAAATGCTCCTGGTCACATGATCCCCGGTCATAACCTCACCTCCATCACTTCCTGGAATCCTGAAACCAAAGCTGTCTCTCTGCCAGCTCGCTGCTCTGGAGCCGAACGGCTCTCCCTTTGCCCTGCTCGTCCCCAGCAGGTGTTTCTGATCCACCAATCAGCAAGCGTGCTTTTAACTGTAATTGGTGTTATTCGTGAGCCCGGGAAGGCCGATGACATTCAAAAGTGCAGAGATGAAGGTCACCTCCAGCAAACATCTGCATTTCAGATTAGCAGCACAGAGATAAGCAGCGATATGTTATTGAATGTTCTCCTGTATAATCCGACTGAAGCTCAGCGAGAACAAACTAGCCACACGCTTCCTGTTTGCACCGGCTTTTGTAATTTGATGTATTTGTTTCTTTATCGTTCAGTACAGGAAAAGCTGTTTGAGGCGTTCATTCAAATATCTGATGCAGACAATCTGCGTGTCTTGTTTACGTGCTGCTCGGTGCAGAAAAAACTCTCCAATTTTCTGCCTAAATTCAAAGCAGGTAGATAATAACAGGAGCTGAGGGGAGAAGGCAAAATGGGAAGTAATTGGAGCGGCTGAGCTTCCGTTTATTGGGAAATTTGGAACAGATAGCAGCTGCTCTTTCAGCACTGGGCTTTTTAACAACTACAGTTTCACAATAATGACAATCAGACCGGCCTCGAGTGACAGCGTGAAATATTTGGACTTCTAACCGAACACCGAGCAGCACCGTCTGAGCCTGAGAACTGAAGCCCCTCCCCCTGACATGCTCCAGTGTGACCTTTAGATAACAGAGCACGAACTGCGTCCACCTGTGGATCCAACCCACGGCCGACAGCCTCTGCAGCGGTTACTGCTCTCTGCTGAGGTAGGTTTTTAGGGACCCTTCTCCAAATATCTGTGCTTGCAGTTTACCAAAGAGTCGATCAGAGGACATTATGATGAGCTCACAGGGACACACACACCTGCCCGTTTACTGCAAACACGTACCTGTAAGAATATGTTGTTTCAGATTAAACACACAAATTCAAACCCACACAACAAGTAATGATTTTCCTTTTCCCCTGTAAATCTGGTGACCTCTGACAAATGCACACCAAAAGGTCCATTAAAAAGGGAGCTATAACTAAACTTTTTTTTTTTGCACATTTGAAATAATAAAAAAAAACCATTTTGATAATTCCCTTTCAAAATAAAATAAACATTTTACTGACCCACACACATTTAAAAGGACAATACTCACATCTGCTGTAAGAGCCCAAAGAAAACAGTGACAGTGGAGGTGAAGACAGTGAAGGCTGGGTCGGACTCACAGCGTCAGAGATTTGAAGAGAGGAAGAACGTCTCCTTGAAAAGCCTCGGGCGTGAGCAGGTCCATTTCCTGCTCCTCGGTCAGCGCTTTGAAAGACGTCAGGAAGGTGACCGCGTCGTGCCCTTCGCTGATTAGTAATCAACTTGTGGAAATCAGGCAAAAACAATCACATTTACTGGCTTACACTTTTATCCAGTGTTTCCAACCATCTTCTGCTTGCTGCTAATTTATTCAAAGCCCTCCGAGTGTTTATTGGCTCTTCTGTTTGATCAACCAATCAGAAATCATTTGTGAGTTCAGCTCTTTCACTTTGTGTTTAAACGCCCAGGCAGAGTCATCCTGCAGCCCGGCGCCAGTCTGCACACACCGGACTGTGCTCTGATTCGACCCTCATGCTGATCAGCGATCCTCTGAAGATCACCTGATCCCATTTTCTCCATTTCCTGGTCCCAAAATCAAAGACGTGCCAACGGCTGCAACCTTGTTCTCTGGTGGAGACTTTTAATGTTGCCTGGATGTTCTTCTTGCATGAGGGAAAGTTTGTGTACAGCAGTTGTTTAAAGCTATAATGCCATGTGTGCAAAAGCAGAAACTCCGACACAGCCCAGAATGGCATGGTGCTGCAGCTCAGAGGTCCTGAGTTCTTTGGATTTGGATTCAGGAGACAGTTGTGCTGCAATAGGTCCAGGCTGCTGGGGATTCCCATGATGCACTGAGGGTTCGCCTGAATACGTGCAGGTCGACTGAACCTTTGTTTGTGCAGTCTCCTGTCCCTGTGTGGTTCTGCAGGTACTCCAGAGTAAACATCGGTGATGACTCCAACCCAAATCGTTCTCCAACGTCTTGGCTAAGAGTGAACATAGAAATAGTCTCTTTCCAAGACAGACGATTATTTTCTCCTACGACGACTTGGCGCTCAGGGGGTTAACTTATCCCTGCGATGGGCTGATTACCTGTGCGCCTGACGACAGATGGCTTTGGCTGCAGCTTTAGTGCTTTCTGTATATTCAGTTTGTGGGAGAGGACATAAAAGCCTCGTCTGAGTACCGATGAGAGTCTGCATTAAGTCATGTTTGTGGCATTAAGGCCAGCCAGCATTCTCAGCGTCTCTGAGCCAGACAGCGTGGAAATCGCTGGGGTGGTTCTCTTTGACCTGCAGGAGTTTCAGAAGACTCTTGTGATGTGTTTTCTTACCATGAAGCAATAAATTGAAATGAAATGAAAGCAAGTTCACAGTGTCTCTAAACATCTTAACTGCAAAGAGGGAGAGAATCCTTCAGGCAGCCGTCACGGGCGGCGAGCTCCGCTCTCAGCCACTGCGAGTCTGCGACTGATGGACCGCAAGCACAAATGCTGCTTGTATATGCTGCAGTATAACAGACGTATGAGTAAAGGGCTGCAGTGATTGGAAGGTTCATCTGCAAACACGAGCAGTGTAAACGGTGGGATTCATTTTCAGGTGATGGATGGATATTTAGTTAATGTGGTGCTGCACGTTACACAGTTATGCGCAGCAGAACTACCACACGGCTCGTTTTTGACGCTCTGTAGGTCAAACATCCCCAGCAGGAGCTGAGCGTCACCCCACTGACCCCAGATCAAAGCGGAGCTCTGAGTCATACTCTGAAGATGTCCTGAAGAAGCACCTCCACCTCTTAAGTTTCAGCTTTTCTGTTTTGGTTTGGAAGAGTCAGATCAGGTCAGGCTGCGCATCAGAATTACGAAGCGGCAGCCGGAGCGCCTTCATCATCATTTTGATTTGCTTTTATTTTGGATCGTTATTTTCACAGAAACTCTGGAGAATGAAGAGTGAGTTAGAAAAACACCAGCAGAGGTTTTTCAGTCCCAAACATGCTGTAATTCTAGCTTTCAGCAAAGAAACTGCTGGTGGGGTGTGACCATCATCACAATGTGTTCAAAGTGCAGCTGAAATGTGTTTTATGTCTTTACAAAGCTGATGAATCTGTCTGTTGCTCATGAGCCCAGCTGTGGGGACGATGCAGGTAGAGTACGACACATGCAGATAATAAGCAGGGTTGAGGTGAGGGATTAGGGTCAGGGGGTAAGGAAAGCTTCAGCGAGTGCTAAGCTACAGCTCAGGGCTGCTTCCAGTCAAATGTAAAGAGTTTGAAGTCTCTGCCTCGGCTTTCATAGGGTTAGGGGTTAGAGCAGGAGGATGAACACGAAGCCGTTGATTTATTGGGTAAAATATGTTTGTATCACCACCTGGACCACAAACTGGGCCATGACCGAAACAATGAGACTGAGTGTACAAGGCATGAGACTGAGCTTCCTCTGAAGGATGCTTGGGCTCACCCTGAGAGATGAGGACTAGGAGGCAACTGGAGAGGTTCAGCATCTCACCAGGAGGCTTCCTATGTGAGGTGTTTTACTTGGGTCCTACTGAGAGGAGGTCCTGGGGCAGAAACGCTGCAGAGATTGTCTCTTTTCACAACCGAGTCGGCCGCTGCTGGCCACTAGAAGGAATGTAGGTTTGGCTCAATAGATGTCCGATGGTTCAGTCCCACTGGAGTGGCTCAAGAGTTGGGAGTTCGCCTTGTAATCGGAAGGTTGCCGGTTCGAGCCCCGGCTTGGACAGTCTTGGTTGTTGTGTCCTTGGGCAAGACACTTCACCCGTTGCCTACTGGTGGTGGTCAGAGGGCCCGGTGGCGCCAGTGTCCGGCAGCCTCGCCTCTGTCAGTGCGCCCCAGGGTGGCTGTGGCTACAATGTAGCTCCATCACCAGTGTGTGAATGTGTGCGTGAATGGGTGGATGACTGGATATGTAAAGCGCTTTGGGGTCCTTAGGGACTAGTAAAGCGCTATACAAATACAGGCCATTTACCATTTACCATTTAAAAGTAGGACAGCAGCCTTCTTGTGACTGGGAGAAATCAGCGGTTGCTGGGACTGCATTTGCTGACCGACTGTGCACAGTTGGGATGATCAGCTGGTTTCCCAGACTCTGAGCGTGCAACTGGGCGACTGTTTCTTTCACAGCTGGCAGGAGGCAAATAACTGTGTGCATGTTGTCTGCAATGCATGGCTTTGCAGTAGAGGACCGGATTCAGCTGGTTGCAAACTGCTTATATGCCATGGTAAAGTAAGTTTACCGCGTCCGTGCCATTTTGTAATTGTCTCTATTTGAGAAACAAATTCTGTTTTAGATCTTTGAGGTTCTGGCTGGACTCAATTTTTGTGAATGCTGATGGTGATTCATTGGTCACAGATTGTCTGTAATTGATAACTTCACCTAATTTGATCTCCCATTGACTCTCTTATCACAGTTTTTATGTACAGAAGTTGCTTTGATGTGGCTCAACCCTCATTCCCGTCTTCAAAGCAGCCGTTTC